>NC_136730.1:0-582500 GCF_936440315.1 Barbus barbus
ATGACCCAGCAGGCCCCAAGTAACACCCTGATTATTAATCGTGTACCCATTCTCCTCCTAAACCTCAAGTCCCAAAATTTTATGCATGTAACCCGTCACACCTGACACCTAAAGACACCCTATTTTATGGTGTACACCCCCATACACCTAACACCTAAAGCCACTGGAATCGACGAAACTTATCATCCCAAATCTTACACCTAGATTTAGTGGACCTAATGGATTCACCCACCCCAAACCTGACACCTAGAGTTGGTAGACCTAATGAATTCACCCACCTCAAACCTGACACCTAGAGTTGGTAGACCTAATGAATTCACCCACCTCAAACCTGACACCTAGAGATGGTAGACCTAATGAATTCACCCACCTCAAACCTTACACCTAGAGATGGTAGACCTTGGGCGAATACCCCTGGCAGGAGAACACCTGATTGGGGTGCACCTGGTTGGCGTGCACCTTGATTTTGCAGCCCTTGGGTGGTGGGCCCTCGGCGTCCCAGCCCTGACACGGTGAACCCTTGGTGTTGTGGCCCTGTTTTGCTAATTACATTGATTTTGTACATTTAATTAACTCAAGAAAAAGTATTCTGTTTAGTAACAACAATTTCAGTCTTTAAAATATAATACAGGGGTCAAAAGGTCATGGGGTAGATAGAGATGCACAATATAACGTTTTACCACTTGATGGACATGTGGGGACTTGTGAGAGTTAATAGAATATATTACTTAATCATGATTGCTTAAATTGCACTAATAAATATATTACTGATTTTTTATCATGATGGTTTTAAATACATAAATATACATATACACAATATTAAAACAACATCAGACCAATAAATATACACCTGTTTGGAGGAGATACAGGACACAGACTCTATGAGACAACATTTAGAACAATGGGAACAAATAAAACATGTGGAGGTGCTGTTGGAGGGGGTTCCTTTTTTGGAGTTGGGACTGAAGCGGGCCTTTGAAATGTGTGCCAGTGCCTAACCGAGATCAGACCTGTTCTGATTTCTGGATTCTTAGATACCTAACTCAAGCCAGAGCCACGTCTTGGCACTTCAGGACCACTTTGAGAAGGATTTCTTAACATCAGCAATCTTCTACAGTATTTAACTCCACATTCATACTGACTATTATAATTTAATACACAGAAGACATTGAATAACACCACATTGAAACATCAGTGAATTGAAATACTCTTAAATATGCCTTAAACTTAAATACTCATTCACTTTTTGTCTGTTTTAAGGCATATTTGTTATAAGATCATGATTTCACGATGGATTTTCAACTATTTATATTTATTTATAATGGACAGACAAGGATTGATTGATTTGCATATGCTGTGACGCAGCAAGAAATTCTAGGACACTTTTTAGTGTTTTCCAAAAGGGAAACTTTGTTGGTTCGACGCCAAATGCACTTCAAAAAATTCTTATATTTGTTATCTTACAATATTTGGAAGTCTGGAGTGTTTTGATGAAGGAGCTCGCGAGTTATTTACAAACAAACATTACTTTGGCGTCAAAAACACGATAAACAAAATCCTACAGGGTTAGGAAAGGATGGGGGGACAGATAAAAGTCTTTGAGAAACAATGGGAGGATTGTTTGACCCAAAGCTGATCATTTTCATGTTTTATTTGCGAGTTTTCTTCACTAAATTGACTGTATATGTGCTCTGAATGAGGATGACGTCAGAAGCCGCCGCCCTCTGTGACAGCGTAACAGAGAGGCGGACACAGACAGTCATTTGCTCACTTGCACTCGAGATAGCAGTTACTCTAGCTTACATCTGATACATTCTAGCCTGACGACGTTACAGCAATAGCCTGAAGAAGAAGTTGTATACTTCGAAACGTCGCGATTTGCAATTAACGTCGTTATTTCGAAGAATCCATTCACTTTGTAACAAAGAAACACTGTAATGGCGAGAGTAGGAGAGAGATACAGACAAACACCGAGGCTGCGCGTGAGATTCGCGTCTTTTCCATCTGACGAAGAACCGCGTTACACCTCAAGAAACCCAACAGCACGTCTACGTGCTACTAGCCCACGTCGGGAGGGATGGAGGGAGAGAGGGGAATCCTTTTTCCGCGACGAGAATAACCGTCCACGTCTCTCGTACGACGCTAATCATAAACAAACAGCCCGTGTACGGGCTCACCGACATGACCGCTGGAATAATGACGATTATCAAATTGATTATCGTTATTATGATCCAAATAATTACACCACTCAGAAAAACAAATGGTCTTATGAAAATGACACAATTCCACGAGGCAGAGAAACTCGTAGGACAAACTCAAGGGGGGAAATAAGGGAAAACAGATATTTTCCAAACAAACAGATCGATTATTTTCCTGACAACCGAGAGTTTGTAAATTCTAAATACAAAAGACAACAAACATACAGAGAGGCTTTAGACGATAGAAACATCAGATCTTTGCCCAGACAAAATTCACACGCACCACTCTCTTATGACCATTTTGAAGATGATTTTCCAAAAAGAAAACCCAAGAGAAAAAACAAGAAGAGGGTGCGCAGTCGATTCATGATGGAAGAGAGAGGAGGAGAATTCTATGGGGAGGATGAAATCGAATGTGACTCGTATGTTCAAGAAGAAGAAGATGAGAGACGCAATTTACAATCTGCCCGTCCCCATACATATAGTCAAAGAGACACACATATCGAATCCTCCCACTCCTCTTCCAACAGGGGACATAACACAATCTCGGATGCTTACCAAGCTGGCAGAGACATCAGAACCGAACAACCACCCGAGAGAGTGGAAAGACAAAGGGATAGAGTTTACCGTCCGTTCCCCAAGAAAAGACAGAAAGATAGGGGGGGACCTCAGAGATATTTTCAAGAACAAACTAACGTTAAATCAAATTACACTCCAGCTTCACCCAGGTTGAGGACGGCCATGAAACTTATGTATGATTTGATAAGGCTGGTCCATCACCTAGAGAAGGTCACAACCAAAGTAACTAACAACAGTCCAGTGACCTTCAAAAGACTGACTAAATTGTTGACCAATTCCATTAAACCAGCAATGCCTAACGACACGGTGAAAAAGTTGTTAGAGGACAATGCACAAAAATGGTCAACAAATGCTCAGGTCATTTTGGAGGAACACTACGAGAAACTGATTGATAGTACGCTGGTGGAACTAAAAGAGCGTACAGACCAAGCCCATTGGTTCCAAGCCTTTCAGACGGCCACCAATTGGGCCACAAAGAACTTTGGGAGGAGAATTAACTCTGAAGTTTTTGAGAGAGCCGAGGCTCTATTCACGGCAGAGACTTGTAACGAGTACGATAGAAAACAACAGGAGAAAGATCAGAGACAAGCTACCAAAATAGAACCTCCCAAAGCTCTCTTGGTCGAACCAGACATGCACACACACGCACCTTTGGTTGTCAGACCCAAAAAAGATACTTCTCACATACATGTAGAGGTACAGACATCACCTAGAAGGTGGGAGGATGTAAGAACTCCATCCAGTCCCCCACCTAATAGGTCTGACTGGTCGTTTGATCAGGAGTTTCCCCCTCTGGTGCCCAAACCGGGCATACAGCCCACCCCAGCCTTACCTCAAAGATCTCCACTGCAACGTGCAAGACGCAGAATTCTTGCAGAGGAGATTGATGTGGATCAGGAACCTCAAGATCTGGCCACAGACATGGCCACAGAGGTTACTGATACACAAGAGGTTACGAAAAGGACATTTACGGAGGATTTTAATGAGGAACAGCTGAAACGTTATAAGGAGATTACTGACATTTTGGTTCAGGAAGGAATTTTGAAAAGAGACGAAAAAATTGTCGTTTCAGAAGAACCAAAACGTACACATACTGAGGCTGGTCCGAGCACGTCTAACGTTGTTCCCAGCACATCTAAGGTTGAAGAGACTAAAAAGTCACTCCCTTCTTCTTCTTCTTCTTCTAGAATTCAGAGCCTTCCTCTTTTTTCTTCTGATGATTCTCTGGACTATCAAATTTCTGAGTATTCTGTTAGCTCTTTAGCACGTATCACACCCACAAAGGTGGTGGAAAAGGAAGAGGGACAGAAGATTGTTATGCGACCCATAGAAGAGGAACGCACAACCCAATCACTGCAGATAGAACAAACACCTCAGAAGCAAATCACAATAATAGCTCCACCGACACCAAAATCGGTCGGCAGACCATACCGTCACATAAACACAGACCGTAAACAAATTGACTGGAGCTTGAACCTAAAGAAAAGGTATGTGATAATCGGGGATTCTAACGTTTCCAGGATCCCGGCCTTCAACATCTCTGATCTTCAAATAGACAGCTTCCCGGGCGCGAAGTTCCAACACGCGGGCAATCTCATAGAAAAAGCCACAATCGCGATGGAACCGGAAGTGTTGTTGTTGTCGTTTGGATTAAATAACCGATCTCAGAGATGTTTTACTTCAACGAACAAAGAGATACAGAGGGCTTACAGAGTAGCCAGAACCCGATTACCGCATACCGAGATCGTAGTTCCGATGATCAATTATTGTGACTTGCTTCCGATTGATGAACAAAGATACCTTGAGGACATAAACAAGTACATCAAGGACAGTCTCAACTTTCTCCAATTGTTGCCCGTTGCCCAGTTTCAGGTCGAAAGCGATAACTTGCACTGGACAGCTGCAACGGGCAGATACATGTTAGAACATTGGGTTCGGTCGCTAAACTTGCCGACGCCGTCAACCCAATAGGTAGTCAAGAAAAACTTATCGTTAATTTGTCCCCGCTCGTCTTGACAACTGGACAGCGGGCGATCTTGAAGAAAGGCCTTTCCTTTGTTATGGTCCCCGATAACGTCAAAACACAAAAATTAGAATTATTGCAGAGCCTACAGGCCTATCATAGGCGTATTAAATTAGACGCCTTTTTTGAAGGCAAAAAAAGTGAGAAAAAAAGAACTCCTTTTACTCATAATTCTGATTGGACACCTGCCTTGTCTAGTTTGCCACCCCAGGTGGTTTCTCTAATTAGAGCAGATCGGTATGCGTATCAACACCTGAATTGGGGCCTTCTAGAAAGACAGAATTTGAGTAAAAGTGAGAGAAAAGCAATTCATGAACTTAAAAACAATTGTGACCTCGTTATCAAACCAGCTGACAAGGGTAATGCAGTCGTCATCATGAGTAAAACAGATTATCTTTGGGAAGGAAAAAGGCAACTTTCTGTGACAGAGCACTATTGCTCTCTCACAGAACCAATTTATCCAAAAACCATACTGGAAGTACGAGAAATTTTAAATGAGATGTATGAGAAAAAGATAATTAGTGGGAAACAGAGAGATTACTTGTCTGGTTCTGGTACACCGAGACCAAGAAGATTTTATTTGTTACCAAAAATACACAAAGAACCAGAAAAGTGGAGTACACCACATAAAATACCTCCTGGGAGGCCTATCGTGTCGGATTGCGACAGTGAGACTTATTTTACAGCAGAATATATTGAGTATTTCCTTAGTCCCATTTCGCAACGTCATGGTAGTTACCTAAAAGACACCTATGATTTTATCTCTAAAACAAAAAATCTTATTCTCCCATCTAATTCATTTCTCTTCACCATGGACATCGACAGTTTGTACACCAATATAGAGACCGGAGTCGGTATGGCTGCCGTGAGAGATTGCATGAACAAATATCCTGACGTGAAAAGACCCGATGATTTTATTTTAAAACTACTAGAAATTAATTTGACTAAAAACGATTTTGAATTTGGCTCTAAATTTTATTTACAAACTAAGGGGACGGCCATGGGCAAGAAGTTCGCCCCTTCTTACGCCAATATCTATATGGCCCATTGGGAACAAACTGCGGTGTCCTCTTTTCATCTCCAGCCCTTCTCGTATTTTAGATTTTTGGATGACATCTGGGGCATCTGGACATACGGTAAGGAGGAGTTTATTGAATTTGCTGATCATCTGAACCGTCATCAAAAATCCATCAGGATAAAATACGAAATTGATGAAAATTCAGTTAATTTTCTTGATGTCATCACCTACAAAGGACCCAAATTTGAAATGACCAATCAGTTGGACTACAAAGTGTATTTTAAGCCCACAGACACTCACTCATTATTACACAGAGCCAGTTACCACCCTAAGCATACTTTTAAAGGAATTCTTAAATCACAGCTTCTTCGCTTTCATAGAATATGCTCACAAACATCTGAGTTTAAGATTGCTGTAGGAATCCTCTTTAAAGCTTTGAAGAAGCGAGGGTACTCGAGAAGCTATTTGAGGAGTGTGCTTAGGGCCTTCACTAACTTTGTGACTAATCCAACCAAGGAAACACAGATTAGAAACAAAATCATACCATTAGTTTCCTTCTATTCACAACAAAGTACTCAATTAAATAGAGCAACCAAGGAAAATTTCACCAAATTCATGGAACCAACTAAATTTCTGACCAAACATAGACCGATAGCGGCTTACAAACGAAACAAGAACTTATTGGATACCTTGGTTTCTAGTAAAATCACAACATCCTGTAAAGTGAGTAAATCTGGGGTTTATAAGCACTTTGTGGGCAAAAGAATGGTCCAGAATAAAACCAACAAACAACTCTTCCAAGTGCAGAGAAACATGTCAGCACATGTCTCAAACTGTGTCTATCTCATATCTTGTTCCAAATGCCACAAACAATATGTGGGGCAGACAAAGAACCAATTGTTACTTAGAATCTATCAGCATTCGTATAACATTCGTAATAAAATTGAAAAGAGACGATATGTAGTTAGACATTTTTTAATACATGGCCTAGATGCCCTCAGAGTTTCAGGATTGGAGTCGAACCCCTTTTGGACGCTCTCGGAGAGGCTCAGGGCGGAGAGGGTCTGGATTAAAAAATTGGACTCTCTCTACCCCAGAGGCCTCAACGAAGCGTAACCTTACTGTCCATCTTTCTATTTTAATCATTTTTATGGTTATTTTTCTTCTAAGTCTGGTTTTTCCTTTTTTTTCTTTTGGTCAGTGTGTTGGAGACCTTAGGGTCTGTGTCTCTTATCTTTAAAATCACACAATAATGATAAGAATTCTTATGGAGTTCAGGTGTGTCTGCTGGCATGACCCAGCAGGCCCCAAGTAACACCCTGATTATTAATCGTGTACCCATTCTCCTCCTAAACCTCAAGTCCCAAAATTTTATGCATGTAACCCGTCACACCTGACACCTAAAGACACCCTATTTTATGGTGTACACCCCCATACACCTAACACCTAAAGCCACTGGAATCGACGAAACTTATCATCCCAAATCTTACACCTAGATTTAGTGGACCTAATGGATTCACCCACCCCAAACCTGACACCTAGAGTTGGTAGACCTAATGAATTCACCCACCTCAAACCTGACACCTAGAGTTGGTAGACCTAATGAATTCACCCACCTCAAACCTGACACCTAGAGATGGTAGACCTAATGAATTCACCCACCTCAAACCTTACACCTAGAGATGGTAGACCTTGGGCGAATACCCCTGGCAGGAGAACACCTGATTGGGGTGCACCTGGTTGGCGTGCACCTTGATTTTGCAGCCCTTGGGTGGTGGGCCCTCGGCGTCCCAGCCCTGACACGGTGAACCCTTGGTGTTGTGGCCCTGTTTTGCTAATTACATTGATTTTGTACATTTAATTAACTCAAGAAAAAGTATTCTGTTTAGTAACAACAATTTCAGTCTTTAAAATATAATACAGGGGTCAAAAGGTCATGGGGTAGATAGAGATGCACAATATAACGTTTTACCACTTGATGGACATGTGGGGACTTGTGAGAGTTAATAGAATATATTACTTAATCATGATTGCTTAAATTGCACTAATAAATATATTACTGATTTTTTATCATGATGGTTTTAAATACATAAATATACATATACACAATATTAAAACAACATCAGACCAATAAATATACACCTGTTTGGAGGAGATACAGGACACAGACTCTATGAGACAACATTTAGAACAATGGGAACAAATAAAACATGTGGAGGTGCTGTTGGAGGGGGTTCCTTTTTTGGAGTTGGGACTGAAGCGGGCCTTTGAAATGTGTGCCAGTGCCTAACCGAGATCAGACCTGTTCTGATTTCTGGATTCTTAGATACCTAACTCAAGCCAGAGCCACGTCTTGGCACTTCAGGACCACTTTGAGAAGGATTTCTTAACATCAGCAATCTTCTACAGTATTTAACTCCACATTCATACTGACTATTATAATTTAATACACAGAAGACATTGAATAACACCACATTGAAACATCAGTGAATTGAAATACTCTTAAATATGCCTTAAACTTAAATACTCATTCACTTTTTGTCTGTTTTAAGGCATATTTGTTATAAGATCATGATTTCACGATGGATTTTCAACTATTTATATTTATTTATAATGGACAGACAAGGATTGATTGATTTGCATATGCTGTGACGCAGCAAGAAATTCTAGGACACTTTTTAGTGTTTTCCAAAAGGGAAACTTTGTTGGTTCGACGCCAAATGCACTTCAAAAAATTCTTATATTTGTTATCTTACAATATTTGGAAGTCTGGAGTGTTTTGATGAAGGAGCTCGCGAGTTATTTACAAACAAACATTACTTTGGCGTCAAAAACACGATAAACAAAATCCTACAGGGTTAGGAAAGGATGGGGGGACAGATAAAAGTCTTTGAGAAACAATGGGAGGATTGTTTGACCCAAAGCTGATCATTTTCATGTTTTATTTGCGAGTTTTCTTCACTAAATTGACTGTATATGTGCTCTGAATGAGGATGACGTCAGAAGCCGCCGCCCTCTGTGACAGCGTAACAGAGAGGCGGACACAGACAGTCATTTGCTCACTTGCACTCGAGATAGCAGTTACTCTAGCTTACATCTGATACATTCTAGCCTGACGACGTTACAGCAATAGCCTGAAGAAGAAGTTGTATACTTCGAAACGTCGCGATTTGCAATTAACGTCGTTATTTCGAAGAATCCATTCACTTTGTAACAAAGAAACACTGTAATGGCGAGAGTAGGAGAGAGATACAGACAAACACCGAGGCTGCGCGTGAGATTCGCGTCTTTTCCATCTGACGAAGAACCGCGTTACACCTCAAGAAACCCAACAGCACGTCTACGTGCTACTAGCCCACGTCGGGAGGGATGGAGGGAGAGAGGGGAATCCTTTTTCCGCGACGAGAATAACCGTCCACGTCTCTCGTACGACGCTAATCATAAACAAACAGCCCGTGTACGGGCTCACCGACATGACCGCTGGAATAATGACGATTATCAAATTGATTATCGTTATTATGATCCAAATAATTACACCACTCAGAAAAACAAATGGTCTTATGAAAATGACACAATTCCACGAGGCAGAGAAACTCGTAGGACAAACTCAAGGGGGGAAATAAGGGAAAACAGATATTTTCCAAACAAACAGATCGATTATTTTCCTGACAACCGAGAGTTTGTAAATTCTAAATACAAAAGACAACAAACATACAGAGAGGCTTTAGACGATAGAAACATCAGATCTTTGCCCAGACAAAATTCACACGCACCACTCTCTTATGACCATTTTGAAGATGATTTTCCAAAAAGAAAACCCAAGAGAAAAAACAAGAAGAGGGTGCGCAGTCGATTCATGATGGAAGAGAGAGGAGGAGAATTCTATGGGGAGGATGAAATCGAATGTGACTCGTATGTTCAAGAAGAAGAAGATGAGAGACGCAATTTACAATCTGCCCGTCCCCATACATATAGTCAAAGAGACACACATATCGAATCCTCCCACTCCTCTTCCAACAGGGGACATAACACAATCTCGGATGCTTACCAAGCTGGCAGAGACATCAGAACCGAACAACCACCCGAGAGAGTGGAAAGACAAAGGGATAGAGTTTACCGTCCGTTCCCCAAGAAAAGACAGAAAGATAGGGGGGGACCTCAGAGATATTTTCAAGAACAAACTAACGTTAAATCAAATTACACTCCAGCTTCACCCAGGTTGAGGACGGCCATGAAACTTATGTATGATTTGATAAGGCTGGTCCATCACCTAGAGAAGGTCACAACCAAAGTAACTAACAACAGTCCAGTGACCTTCAAAAGACTGACTAAATTGTTGACCAATTCCATTAAACCAGCAATGCCTAACGACACGGTGAAAAAGTTGTTAGAGGACAATGCACAAAAATGGTCAACAAATGCTCAGGTCATTTTGGAGGAACACTACGAGAAACTGATTGATAGTACGCTGGTGGAACTAAAAGAGCGTACAGACCAAGCCCATTGGTTCCAAGCCTTTCAGACGGCCACCAATTGGGCCACAAAGAACTTTGGGAGGAGAATTAACTCTGAAGTTTTTGAGAGAGCCGAGGCTCTATTCACGGCAGAGACTTGTAACGAGTACGATAGAAAACAACAGGAGAAAGATCAGAGACAAGCTACCAAAATAGAACCTCCCAAAGCTCTCTTGGTCGAACCAGACATGCACACACACGCACCTTTGGTTGTCAGACCCAAAAAAGATACTTCTCACATACATGTAGAGGTACAGACATCACCTAGAAGGTGGGAGGATGTAAGAACTCCATCCAGTCCCCCACCTAATAGGTCTGACTGGTCGTTTGATCAGGAGTTTCCCCCTCTGGTGCCCAAACCGGGCATACAGCCCACCCCAGCCTTACCTCAAAGATCTCCACTGCAACGTGCAAGACGCAGAATTCTTGCAGAGGAGATTGATGTGGATCAGGAACCTCAAGATCTGGCCACAGACATGGCCACAGAGGTTACTGATACACAAGAGGTTACGAAAAGGACATTTACGGAGGATTTTAATGAGGAACAGCTGAAACGTTATAAGGAGATTACTGACATTTTGGTTCAGGAAGGAATTTTGAAAAGAGACGAAAAAATTGTCGTTTCAGAAGAACCAAAACGTACACATACTGAGGCTGGTCCGAGCACGTCTAACGTTGTTCCCAGCACATCTAAGGTTGAAGAGACTAAAAAGTCACTCCCTTCTTCTTCTTCTTCTTCTAGAATTCAGAGCCTTCCTCTTTTTTCTTCTGATGATTCTCTGGACTATCAAATTTCTGAGTATTCTGTTAGCTCTTTAGCACGTATCACACCCACAAAGGTGGTGGAAAAGGAAGAGGGACAGAAGATTGTTATGCGACCCATAGAAGAGGAACGCACAACCCAATCACTGCAGATAGAACAAACACCTCAGAAGCAAATCACAATAATAGCTCCACCGACACCAAAATCGGTCGGCAGACCATACCGTCACATAAACACAGACCGTAAACAAATTGACTGGAGCTTGAACCTAAAGAAAAGGTATGTGATAATCGGGGATTCTAACGTTTCCAGGATCCCGGCCTTCAACATCTCTGATCTTCAAATAGACAGCTTCCCGGGCGCGAAGTTCCAACACGCGGGCAATCTCATAGAAAAAGCCACAATCGCGATGGAACCGGAAGTGTTGTTGTTGTCGTTTGGATTAAATAACCGATCTCAGAGATGTTTTACTTCAACGAACAAAGAGATACAGAGGGCTTACAGAGTAGCCAGAACCCGATTACCGCATACCGAGATCGTAGTTCCGATGATCAATTATTGTGACTTGCTTCCGATTGATGAACAAAGATACCTTGAGGACATAAACAAGTACATCAAGGACAGTCTCAACTTTCTCCAATTGTTGCCCGTTGCCCAGTTTCAGGTCGAAAGCGATAACTTGCACTGGACAGCTGCAACGGGCAGATACATGTTAGAACATTGGGTTCGGTCGCTAAACTTGCCGACGCCGTCAACCCAATAGGTAGTCAAGAAAAACTTATCGTTAATTTGTCCCCGCTCGTCTTGACAACTGGACAGCGGGCGATCTTGAAGAAAGGCCTTTCCTTTGTTATGGTCCCCGATAACGTCAAAACACAAAAATTAGAATTATTGCAGAGCCTACAGGCCTATCATAGGCGTATTAAATTAGACGCCTTTTTTGAAGGCAAAAAAAGTGAGAAAAAAAGAACTCCTTTTACTCATAATTCTGATTGGACACCTGCCTTGTCTAGTTTGCCACCCCAGGTGGTTTCTCTAATTAGAGCAGATCGGTATGCGTATCAACACCTGAATTGGGGCCTTCTAGAAAGACAGAATTTGAGTAAAAGTGAGAGAAAAGCAATTCATGAACTTAAAAACAATTGTGACCTCGTTATCAAACCAGCTGACAAGGGTAATGCAGTCGTCATCATGAGTAAAACAGATTATCTTTGGGAAGGAAAAAGGCAACTTTCTGTGACAGAGCACTATTGCTCTCTCACAGAACCAATTTATCCAAAAACCATACTGGAAGTACGAGAAATTTTAAATGAGATGTATGAGAAAAAGATAATTAGTGGGAAACAGAGAGATTACTTGTCTGGTTCTGGTACACCGAGACCAAGAAGATTTTATTTGTTACCAAAAATACACAAAGAACCAGAAAAGTGGAGTACACCACATAAAATACCTCCTGGGAGGCCTATCGTGTCGGATTGCGACAGTGAGACTTATTTTACAGCAGAATATATTGAGTATTTCCTTAGTCCCATTTCGCAACGTCATGGTAGTTACCTAAAAGACACCTATGATTTTATCTCTAAAACAAAAAATCTTATTCTCCCATCTAATTCATTTCTCTTCACCATGGACATCGACAGTTTGTACACCAATATAGAGACCGGAGTCGGTATGGCTGCCGTGAGAGATTGCATGAACAAATATCCTGACGTGAAAAGACCCGATGATTTTATTTTAAAACTACTAGAAATTAATTTGACTAAAAACGATTTTGAATTTGGCTCTAAATTTTATTTACAAACTAAGGGGACGGCCATGGGCAAGAAGTTCGCCCCTTCTTACGCCAATATCTATATGGCCCATTGGGAACAAACTGCGGTGTCCTCTTTTCATCTCCAGCCCTTCTCGTATTTTAGATTTTTGGATGACATCTGGGGCATCTGGACATACGGTAAGGAGGAGTTTATTGAATTTGCTGATCATCTGAACCGTCATCAAAAATCCATCAGGATAAAATACGAAATTGATGAAAATTCAGTTAATTTTCTTGATGTCATCACCTACAAAGGACCCAAATTTGAAATGACCAATCAGTTGGACTACAAAGTGTATTTTAAGCCCACAGACACTCACTCATTATTACACAGAGCCAGTTACCACCCTAAGCATACTTTTAAAGGAATTCTTAAATCACAGCTTCTTCGCTTTCATAGAATATGCTCACAAACATCTGAGTTTAAGATTGCTGTAGGAATCCTCTTTAAAGCTTTGAAGAAGCGAGGGTACTCGAGAAGCTATTTGAGGAGTGTGCTTAGGGCCTTCACTAACTTTGTGACTAATCCAACCAAGGAAACACAGATTAGAAACAAAATCATACCATTAGTTTCCTTCTATTCACAACAAAGTACTCAATTAAATAGAGCAACCAAGGAAAATTTCACCAAATTCATGGAACCAACTAAATTTCTGACCAAACATAGACCGATAGCGGCTTACAAACGAAACAAGAACTTATTGGATACCTTGGTTTCTAGTAAAATCACAACATCCTGTAAAGTGAGTAAATCTGGGGTTTATAAGCACTTTGTGGGCAAAAGAATGGTCCAGAATAAAACCAACAAACAACTCTTCCAAGTGCAGAGAAACATGTCAGCACATGTCTCAAACTGTGTCTATCTCATATCTTGTTCCAAATGCCACAAACAATATGTGGGGCAGACAAAGAACCAATTGTTACTTAGAATCTATCAGCATTCGTATAACATTCGTAATAAAATTGAAAAGAGACGATATGTAGTTAGACATTTTTTAATACATGGCCTAGATGCCCTCAGAGTTTCAGGATTGGAGTCGAACCCCTTTTGGACGCTCTCGGAGAGGCTCAGGGCGGAGAGGGTCTGGATTAAAAAATTGGACTCTCTCTACCCCAGAGGCCTCAACGAAGCGTAACCTTACTGTCCATCTTTCTATTTTAATCATTTTTATGGTTATTTTTCTTCTAAGTCTGGTTTTTCCTTTTTTTTCTTTTGGTCAGTGTGTTGGAGACCTTAGGGTCTGTGTCTCTTATCTTTAAAATCACACAATAATGATAAGAATTCTTATGGAGTTCAGGTGTGTCTGCTGGCATGACCCAGCAGGCCCCAAGTAACACCCTGATTATTAATCGTGTACCCATTCTCCTCCTAAACCTCAAGTCCCAAAATTTTATGCATGTAACCCGTCACACCTGACACCTAAAGACACCCTATTTTATGGTGTACACCCCCATACACCTAACACCTAAAGCCACTGGAATCGACGAAACTTATCATCCCAAATCTTACACCTAGATTTAGTGGACCTAATGGATTCACCCACCCCAAACCTGACACCTAGAGTTGGTAGACCTAATGAATTCACCCACCTCAAACCTGACACCTAGAGTTGGTAGACCTAATGAATTCACCCACCTCAAACCTGACACCTAGAGATGGTAGACCTAATGAATTCACCCACCTCAAACCTTACACCTAGAGATGGTAGACCTTGGGCGAATACCCCTGGCAGGAGAACACCTGATTGGGGTGCACCTGGTTGGCGTGCACCTTGATTTTGCAGCCCTTGGGTGGTGGGCCCTCGGCGTCCCAGCCCTGACACGGTGAACCCTTGGTGTTGTGGCCCTGTTTTGCTAATTACATTGATTTTGTACATTTAATTAACTCAAGAAAAAGTATTCTGTTTAGTAACAACAATTTCAGTCTTTAAAATATAATACAGGGGTCAAAAGGTCATGGGGTAGATAGAGATGCACAATATAACGTTTTACCACTTGATGGACATGTGGGGACTTGTGAGAGTTAATAGAATATATTACTTAATCATGATTGCTTAAATTGCACTAATAAATATATTACTGATTTTTTATCATGATGGTTTTAAATACATAAATATACATATACACAATATTAAAACAACATCAGACCAATAAATATACACCTGTTTGGAGGAGATACAGGACACAGACTCTATGAGACAACATTTAGAACAATGGGAACAAATAAAACATGTGGAGGTGCTGTTGGAGGGGGTTCCTTTTTTGGAGTTGGGACTGAAGCGGGCCTTTGAAATGTGTGCCAGTGCCTAACCGAGATCAGACCTGTTCTGATTTCTGGATTCTTAGATACCTAACTCAAGCCAGAGCCACGTCTTGGCACTTCAGGACCACTTTGAGAAGGATTTCTTAACATCAGCAATCTTCTACAGTATTTAACTCCACATTCATACTGACTATTATGCCAGTGGTATACCTCTTGCCACAGTGTGAGAGGTATAGGGGGACTCGGCCCTCCGACAAAATCCGACGCCATCCACCTTTTTGGGAAGTCGTGGCCTAATGGTTAGAGAGTCGGACTTGTAAGCGAAAGGTTGCGGGTTCGAGTCCCCGGCCAGCAGGGATTGTAGATGGGGGGAGTGAATGTCCAGCGCTCTCTCCACCCTCAATACCACGACTGAGGTGCCCTTGAGCAAGGCACCGAACCCCCAATTGCTCCCCGGGCGCTGCAGCATGGCTGCCCACTGCTCCGGGTGTGTGTTCACGGTGTGTGTGTGTGTGTGTGCATTTGTTCACTACTCACTGCTGTGTGTGTGCACTTGGATGGGTTAAACGCAGAGCACCAATTTCGAGTATGGGTCACCATACTTGACAATACGTCACGACTTACTTACTGACTTACTTATAATTTAATACACAGAAGACATTGAATAACACCACATTGAAACATCAGTGAATTGAAATACTCTTAAATATGCCTTAAACTTAAATACTCATTCACTTTTTGTCTGTTTTAAGGCATATTTGTTATAAGATCATGATTTCACGATGGATTTTCAACTATTTATATTTATTTATAATGGACAGACAAGGATTGATTGATTTGCATATGCTGTGACGCAGCAAGAAATTCTAGGACACTTTTTAGTGTTTTCCAAAAGGGAAACTTTGTTGGTTCGACGCCAAATGCACTTCAAAAAATTCTTATATTTGTTATCTTACAATATTTGGAAGTCTGGAGTGTTTTGATGAAGGAGCTCGCGAGTTATTTACAAACAAACATTACTTTGGCGTCAAAAACACGATAAACAAAATCCTACAGGGTTAGGAAAGGATGGGGGGACAGATAAAAGTCTTTGAGAAACAATGGGAGGATTGTTTGACCCAAAGCTGATCATTTTCATGTTTTATTTGCGAGTTTTCTTCACTAAATTGACTGTATATGTGCTCTGAATGAGGATGACGTCAGAAGCCGCCGCCCTCTGTGACAGCGTAACAGAGAGGCGGACACAGACAGTCATTTGCTCACTTGCACTCGAGATAGCAGTTACTCTAGCTTACATCTGATACATTCTAGCCTGACGACGTTACAGCAATAGCCTGAAGAAGAAGTTGTATACTTCGAAACGTCGCGATTTGCAATTAACGTCGTTATTTCGAAGAATCCATTCACTTTGTAACAAAGAAACACTGTAATGGCGAGAGTAGGAGAGAGATACAGACAAACACCGAGGCTGCGCGTGAGATTCGCGTCTTTTCCATCTGACGAAGAACCGCGTTACACCTCAAGAAACCCAACAGCACGTCTACGTGCTACTAGCCCACGTCGGGAGGGATGGAGGGAGAGAGGGGAATCCTTTTTCCGCGACGAGAATAACCGTCCACGTCTCTCGTACGACGCTAATCATAAACAAACAGCCCGTGTACGGGCTCACCGACATGACCGCTGGAATAATGACGATTATCAAATTGATTATCGTTATTATGATCCAAATAATTACACCACTCAGAAAAACAAATGGTCTTATGAAAATGACACAATTCCACGAGGCAGAGAAACTCGTAGGACAAACTCAAGGGGGGAAATAAGGGAAAACAGATATTTTCCAAACAAACAGATCGATTATTTTCCTGACAACCGAGAGTTTGTAAATTCTAAATACAAAAGACAACAAACATACAGAGAGGCTTTAGACGATAGAAACATCAGATCTTTGCCCAGACAAAATTCACACGCACCACTCTCTTATGACCATTTTGAAGATGATTTTCCAAAAAGAAAACCCAAGAGAAAAAACAAGAAGAGGGTGCGCAGTCGATTCATGATGGAAGAGAGAGGAGGAGAATTCTATGGGGAGGATGAAATCGAATGTGACTCGTATGTTCAAGAAGAAGAAGATGAGAGACGCAATTTACAATCTGCCCGTCCCCATACATATAGTCAAAGAGACACACATATCGAATCCTCCCACTCCTCTTCCAACAGGGGACATAACACAATCTCGGATGCTTACCAAGCTGGCAGAGACATCAGAACCGAACAACCACCCGAGAGAGTGGAAAGACAAAGGGATAGAGTTTACCGTCCGTTCCCCAAGAAAAGACAGAAAGATAGGGGGGGACCTCAGAGATATTTTCAAGAACAAACTAACGTTAAATCAAATTACACTCCAGCTTCACCCAGGTTGAGGACGGCCATGAAACTTATGTATGATTTGATAAGGCTGGTCCATCACCTAGAGAAGGTCACAACCAAAGTAACTAACAACAGTCCAGTGACCTTCAAAAGACTGACTAAATTGTTGACCAATTCCATTAAACCAGCAATGCCTAACGACACGGTGAAAAAGTTGTTAGAGGACAATGCACAAAAATGGTCAACAAATGCTCAGGTCATTTTGGAGGAACACTACGAGAAACTGATTGATAGTACGCTGGTGGAACTAAAAGAGCGTACAGACCAAGCCCATTGGTTCCAAGCCTTTCAGACGGCCACCAATTGGGCCACAAAGAACTTTGGGAGGAGAATTAACTCTGAAGTTTTTGAGAGAGCCGAGGCTCTATTCACGGCAGAGACTTGTAACGAGTACGATAGAAAACAACAGGAGAAAGATCAGAGACAAGCTACCAAAATAGAACCTCCCAAAGCTCTCTTGGTCGAACCAGACATGCACACACACGCACCTTTGGTTGTCAGACCCAAAAAAGATACTTCTCACATACATGTAGAGGTACAGACATCACCTAGAAGGTGGGAGGATGTAAGAACTCCATCCAGTCCCCCACCTAATAGGTCTGACTGGTCGTTTGATCAGGAGTTTCCCCCTCTGGTGCCCAAACCGGGCATACAGCCCACCCCAGCCTTACCTCAAAGATCTCCACTGCAACGTGCAAGACGCAGAATTCTTGCAGAGGAGATTGATGTGGATCAGGAACCTCAAGATCTGGCCACAGACATGGCCACAGAGGTTACTGATACACAAGAGGTTACGAAAAGGACATTTACGGAGGATTTTAATGAGGAACAGCTGAAACGTTATAAGGAGATTACTGACATTTTGGTTCAGGAAGGAATTTTGAAAAGAGACGAAAAAATTGTCGTTTCAGAAGAACCAAAACGTACACATACTGAGGCTGGTCCGAGCACGTCTAACGTTGTTCCCAGCACATCTAAGGTTGAAGAGACTAAAAAGTCACTCCCTTCTTCTTCTTCTTCTTCTAGAATTCAGAGCCTTCCTCTTTTTTCTTCTGATGATTCTCTGGACTATCAAATTTCTGAGTATTCTGTTAGCTCTTTAGCACGTATCACACCCACAAAGGTGGTGGAAAAGGAAGAGGGACAGAAGATTGTTATGCGACCCATAGAAGAGGAACGCACAACCCAATCACTGCAGATAGAACAAACACCTCAGAAGCAAATCACAATAATAGCTCCACCGACACCAAAATCGGTCGGCAGACCATACCGTCACATAAACACAGACCGTAAACAAATTGACTGGAGCTTGAACCTAAAGAAAAGGTATGTGATAATCGGGGATTCTAACGTTTCCAGGATCCCGGCCTTCAACATCTCTGATCTTCAAATAGACAGCTTCCCGGGCGCGAAGTTCCAACACGCGGGCAATCTCATAGAAAAAGCCACAATCGCGATGGAACCGGAAGTGTTGTTGTTGTCGTTTGGATTAAATAACCGATCTCAGAGATGTTTTACTTCAACGAACAAAGAGATACAGAGGGCTTACAGAGTAGCCAGAACCCGATTACCGCATACCGAGATCGTAGTTCCGATGATCAATTATTGTGACTTGCTTCCGATTGATGAACAAAGATACCTTGAGGACATAAACAAGTACATCAAGGACAGTCTCAACTTTCTCCAATTGTTGCCCGTTGCCCAGTTTCAGGTCGAAAGCGATAACTTGCACTGGACAGCTGCAACGGGCAGATACATGTTAGAACATTGGGTTCGGTCGCTAAACTTGCCGACGCCGTCAACCCAATAGGTAGTCAAGAAAAACTTATCGTTAATTTGTCCCCGCTCGTCTTGACAACTGGACAGCGGGCGATCTTGAAGAAAGGCCTTTCCTTTGTTATGGTCCCCGATAACGTCAAAACACAAAAATTAGAATTATTGCAGAGCCTACAGGCCTATCATAGGCGTATTAAATTAGACGCCTTTTTTGAAGGCAAAAAAAGTGAGAAAAAAAGAACTCCTTTTACTCATAATTCTGATTGGACACCTGCCTTGTCTAGTTTGCCACCCCAGGTGGTTTCTCTAATTAGAGCAGATCGGTATGCGTATCAACACCTGAATTGGGGCCTTCTAGAAAGACAGAATTTGAGTAAAAGTGAGAGAAAAGCAATTCATGAACTTAAAAACAATTGTGACCTCGTTATCAAACCAGCTGACAAGGGTAATGCAGTCGTCATCATGAGTAAAA
Organism: Barbus barbus; assembly: GCF_936440315.1. Lineage (NCBI taxonomy): Eukaryota > Metazoa > Chordata > Actinopteri > Cypriniformes > Cyprinidae > Barbus > Barbus barbus. The sequence goes on from NC_136730.1 coordinate 19,850, forward strand.
CAGATTATCTTTGGGAAGGAAAAAGGCAACTTTCTGTGACAGAGCACTATTGCTCTCTCACAGAACCAATTTATCCAAAAACCATACTGGAAGTACGAGAAATTTTAAATGAGATGTATGAGAAAAAGATAATTAGTGGGAAACAGAGAGATTACTTGTCTGGTTCTGGTACACCGAGACCAAGAAGATTTTATTTGTTACCAAAAATACACAAAGAACCAGAAAAGTGGAGTACACCACATAAAATACCTCCTGGGAGGCCTATCGTGTCGGATTGCGACAGTGAGACTTATTTTACAGCAGAATATATTGAGTATTTCCTTAGTCCCATTTCGCAACGTCATGGTAGTTACCTAAAAGACACCTATGATTTTATCTCTAAAACAAAAAATCTTATTCTCCCATCTAATTCATTTCTCTTCACCATGGACATCGACAGTTTGTACACCAATATAGAGACCGGAGTCGGTATGGCTGCCGTGAGAGATTGCATGAACAAATATCCTGACGTGAAAAGACCCGATGATTTTATTTTAAAACTACTAGAAATTAATTTGACTAAAAACGATTTTGAATTTGGCTCTAAATTTTATTTACAAACTAAGGGGACGGCCATGGGCAAGAAGTTCGCCCCTTCTTACGCCAATATCTATATGGCCCATTGGGAACAAACTGCGGTGTCCTCTTTTCATCTCCAGCCCTTCTCGTATTTTAGATTTTTGGATGACATCTGGGGCATCTGGACATACGGTAAGGAGGAGTTTATTGAATTTGCTGATCATCTGAACCGTCATCAAAAATCCATCAGGATAAAATACGAAATTGATGAAAATTCAGTTAATTTTCTTGATGTCATCACCTACAAAGGACCCAAATTTGAAATGACCAATCAGTTGGACTACAAAGTGTATTTTAAGCCCACAGACACTCACTCATTATTACACAGAGCCAGTTACCACCCTAAGCATACTTTTAAAGGAATTCTTAAATCACAGCTTCTTCGCTTTCATAGAATATGCTCACAAACATCTGAGTTTAAGATTGCTGTAGGAATCCTCTTTAAAGCTTTGAAGAAGCGAGGGTACTCGAGAAGCTATTTGAGGAGTGTGCTTAGGGCCTTCACTAACTTTGTGACTAATCCAACCAAGGAAACACAGATTAGAAACAAAATCATACCATTAGTTTCCTTCTATTCACAACAAAGTACTCAATTAAATAGAGCAACCAAGGAAAATTTCACCAAATTCATGGAACCAACTAAATTTCTGACCAAACATAGACCGATAGCGGCTTACAAACGAAACAAGAACTTATTGGATACCTTGGTTTCTAGTAAAATCACAACATCCTGTAAAGTGAGTAAATCTGGGGTTTATAAGCACTTTGTGGGCAAAAGAATGGTCCAGAATAAAACCAACAAACAACTCTTCCAAGTGCAGAGAAACATGTCAGCACATGTCTCAAACTGTGTCTATCTCATATCTTGTTCCAAATGCCACAAACAATATGTGGGGCAGACAAAGAACCAATTGTTACTTAGAATCTATCAGCATTCGTATAACATTCGTAATAAAATTGAAAAGAGACGATATGTAGTTAGACATTTTTTAATACATGGCCTAGATGCCCTCAGAGTTTCAGGATTGGAGTCGAACCCCTTTTGGACGCTCTCGGAGAGGCTCAGGGCGGAGAGGGTCTGGATTAAAAAATTGGACTCTCTCTACCCCAGAGGCCTCAACGAAGCGTAACCTTACTGTCCATCTTTCTATTTTAATCATTTTTATGGTTATTTTTCTTCTAAGTCTGGTTTTTCCTTTTTTTTCTTTTGGTCAGTGTGTTGGAGACCTTAGGGTCTGTGTCTCTTATCTTTAAAATCACACAATAATGATAAGAATTCTTATGGAGTTCAGGTGTGTCTGCTGGCATGACCCAGCAGGCCCCAAGTAACACCCTGATTATTAATCGTGTACCCATTCTCCTCCTAAACCTCAAGTCCCAAAATTTTATGCATGTAACCCGTCACACCTGACACCTAAAGACACCCTATTTTATGGTGTACACCCCCATACACCTAACACCTAAAGCCACTGGAATCGACGAAACTTATCATCCCAAATCTTACACCTAGATTTAGTGGACCTAATGGATTCACCCACCCCAAACCTGACACCTAGAGTTGGTAGACCTAATGAATTCACCCACCTCAAACCTGACACCTAGAGTTGGTAGACCTAATGAATTCACCCACCTCAAACCTGACACCTAGAGATGGTAGACCTAATGAATTCACCCACCTCAAACCTTACACCTAGAGATGGTAGACCTTGGGCGAATACCCCTGGCAGGAGAACACCTGATTGGGGTGCACCTGGTTGGCGTGCACCTTGATTTTGCAGCCCTTGGGTGGTGGGCCCTCGGCGTCCCAGCCCTGACACGGTGAACCCTTGGTGTTGTGGCCCTGTTTTGCTAATTACATTGATTTTGTACATTTAATTAACTCAAGAAAAAGTATTCTGTTTAGTAACAACAATTTCAGTCTTTAAAATATAATACAGGGGTCAAAAGGTCATGGGGTAGATAGAGATGCACAATATAACGTTTTACCACTTGATGGACATGTGGGGACTTGTGAGAGTTAATAGAATATATTACTTAATCATGATTGCTTAAATTGCACTAATAAATATATTACTGATTTTTTATCATGATGGTTTTAAATACATAAATATACATATACACAATATTAAAACAACATCAGACCAATAAATATACACCTGTTTGGAGGAGATACAGGACACAGACTCTATGAGACAACATTTAGAACAATGGGAACAAATAAAACATGTGGAGGTGCTGTTGGAGGGGGTTCCTTTTTTGGAGTTGGGACTGAAGCGGGCCTTTGAAATGTGTGCCAGTGCCTAACCGAGATCAGACCTGTTCTGATTTCTGGATTCTTAGATACCTAACTCAAGCCAGAGCCACGTCTTGGCACTTCAGGACCACTTTGAGAAGGATTTCTTAACATCAGCAATCTTCTACAGTATTTAACTCCACATTCATACTGACTATTATAATTTAATACACAGAAGACATTGAATAACACCACATTGAAACATCAGTGAATTGAAATACTCTTAAATATGCCTTAAACTTAAATACTCATTCACTTTTTGTCTGTTTTAAGGCATATTTGTTATAAGATCATGATTTCACGATGGATTTTCAACTATTTATATTTATTTATAATGGACAGACAAGGATTGATTGATTTGCATATGCTGTGACGCAGCAAGAAATTCTAGGACACTTTTTAGTGTTTTCCAAAAGGGAAACTTTGTTGGTTCGACGCCAAATGCACTTCAAAAAATTCTTATATTTGTTATCTTACAATATTTGGAAGTCTGGAGTGTTTTGATGAAGGAGCTCGCGAGTTATTTACAAACAAACATTACTTTGGCGTCAAAAACACGATAAACAAAATCCTACAGGGTTAGGAAAGGATGGGGGGACAGATAAAAGTCTTTGAGAAACAATGGGAGGATTGTTTGACCCAAAGCTGATCATTTTCATGTTTTATTTGCGAGTTTTCTTCACTAAATTGACTGTATATGTGCTCTGAATGAGGATGACGTCAGAAGCCGCCGCCCTCTGTGACAGCGTAACAGAGAGGCGGACACAGACAGTCATTTGCTCACTTGCACTCGAGATAGCAGTTACTCTAGCTTACATCTGATACATTCTAGCCTGACGACGTTACAGCAATAGCCTGAAGAAGAAGTTGTATACTTCGAAACGTCGCGATTTGCAATTAACGTCGTTATTTCGAAGAATCCATTCACTTTGTAACAAAGAAACACTGTAATGGCGAGAGTAGGAGAGAGATACAGACAAACACCGAGGCTGCGCGTGAGATTCGCGTCTTTTCCATCTGACGAAGAACCGCGTTACACCTCAAGAAACCCAACAGCACGTCTACGTGCTACTAGCCCACGTCGGGAGGGATGGAGGGAGAGAGGGGAATCCTTTTTCCGCGACGAGAATAACCGTCCACGTCTCTCGTACGACGCTAATCATAAACAAACAGCCCGTGTACGGGCTCACCGACATGACCGCTGGAATAATGACGATTATCAAATTGATTATCGTTATTATGATCCAAATAATTACACCACTCAGAAAAACAAATGGTCTTATGAAAATGACACAATTCCACGAGGCAGAGAAACTCGTAGGACAAACTCAAGGGGGGAAATAAGGGAAAACAGATATTTTCCAAACAAACAGATCGATTATTTTCCTGACAACCGAGAGTTTGTAAATTCTAAATACAAAAGACAACAAACATACAGAGAGGCTTTAGACGATAGAAACATCAGATCTTTGCCCAGACAAAATTCACACGCACCACTCTCTTATGACCATTTTGAAGATGATTTTCCAAAAAGAAAACCCAAGAGAAAAAACAAGAAGAGGGTGCGCAGTCGATTCATGATGGAAGAGAGAGGAGGAGAATTCTATGGGGAGGATGAAATCGAATGTGACTCGTATGTTCAAGAAGAAGAAGATGAGAGACGCAATTTACAATCTGCCCGTCCCCATACATATAGTCAAAGAGACACACATATCGAATCCTCCCACTCCTCTTCCAACAGGGGACATAACACAATCTCGGATGCTTACCAAGCTGGCAGAGACATCAGAACCGAACAACCACCCGAGAGAGTGGAAAGACAAAGGGATAGAGTTTACCGTCCGTTCCCCAAGAAAAGACAGAAAGATAGGGGGGGACCTCAGAGATATTTTCAAGAACAAACTAACGTTAAATCAAATTACACTCCAGCTTCACCCAGGTTGAGGACGGCCATGAAACTTATGTATGATTTGATAAGGCTGGTCCATCACCTAGAGAAGGTCACAACCAAAGTAACTAACAACAGTCCAGTGACCTTCAAAAGACTGACTAAATTGTTGACCAATTCCATTAAACCAGCAATGCCTAACGACACGGTGAAAAAGTTGTTAGAGGACAATGCACAAAAATGGTCAACAAATGCTCAGGTCATTTTGGAGGAACACTACGAGAAACTGATTGATAGTACGCTGGTGGAACTAAAAGAGCGTACAGACCAAGCCCATTGGTTCCAAGCCTTTCAGACGGCCACCAATTGGGCCACAAAGAACTTTGGGAGGAGAATTAACTCTGAAGTTTTTGAGAGAGCCGAGGCTCTATTCACGGCAGAGACTTGTAACGAGTACGATAGAAAACAACAGGAGAAAGATCAGAGACAAGCTACCAAAATAGAACCTCCCAAAGCTCTCTTGGTCGAACCAGACATGCACACACACGCACCTTTGGTTGTCAGACCCAAAAAAGATACTTCTCACATACATGTAGAGGTACAGACATCACCTAGAAGGTGGGAGGATGTAAGAACTCCATCCAGTCCCCCACCTAATAGGTCTGACTGGTCGTTTGATCAGGAGTTTCCCCCTCTGGTGCCCAAACCGGGCATACAGCCCACCCCAGCCTTACCTCAAAGATCTCCACTGCAACGTGCAAGACGCAGAATTCTTGCAGAGGAGATTGATGTGGATCAGGAACCTCAAGATCTGGCCACAGACATGGCCACAGAGGTTACTGATACACAAGAGGTTACGAAAAGGACATTTACGGAGGATTTTAATGAGGAACAGCTGAAACGTTATAAGGAGATTACTGACATTTTGGTTCAGGAAGGAATTTTGAAAAGAGACGAAAAAATTGTCGTTTCAGAAGAACCAAAACGTACACATACTGAGGCTGGTCCGAGCACGTCTAACGTTGTTCCCAGCACATCTAAGGTTGAAGAGACTAAAAAGTCACTCCCTTCTTCTTCTTCTTCTTCTTCTAGAATTCAGAGCCTTCCTCTTTTTTCTTCTGATGATTCTCTGGACTATCAAATTTCTGAGTATTCTGTTAGCTCTTTAGCACGTATCACACCCACAAAGGTGGTGGAAAAGGAAGAGGGACAGAAGATTGTTATGCGACCCATAGAAGAGGAACGCACAACCCAATCACTGCAGATAGAACAAACACCTCAGAAGCAAATCACAATAATAGCTCCACCGACACCAAAATCGGTCGGCAGACCATACCGTCACATAAACACAGACCGTAAACAAATTGACTGGAGCCTGAACCTAAAGAAAAGGTATGTGATAATCGGGGATTCTAACGTTTCCAGGATCCCGGCCTTCAACATCTCTGATCTTCAAATAGACAGCTTCCCGGGCGCGAAGTTCCAACACGCGGGCAATCTCATAGAAAAAGCCACAATCGCGATGGAACCGGAAGTGTTGTTGTTGTCGTTTGGATTAAATAACCGATCTCAGAGATGTTTTACTTCAACGAACAAAGAGATACAGAGGGCTTACAGAGTAGCCAGAACCCGATTACCGCATACCGAGATCGTAGTTCCGATGATCAATTATTGTGACTTGCTTCCGATTGATGAACAAAGATACCTTGAGGACATAAACAAGTACATCAAGGACAGTCTCAACTTTCTCCAATTGTTGCCCGTTGCCCAGTTTCAGGTCGAAAGCGATAACTTGCACTGGACAGCTGCAACGGGCAGATACATGTTAGAACATTGGGTTCGGTCGCTAAACTTGCCGACGCCGTCAACCCAATAGGTAGTCAAGAAAAACTTATCGTAAATTTGTCCCCGCTCGTCTTGACAACTGGACAGCGGGCGATCTTGAAGAAAGGCCTTTCCTTTGTTATGGTCCCCGATAACGTCAAAACACAAAAATTAGAATTATTGCAGAGCCTACAGGCCTATCATAGGCGTATTAAATTAGACGCCTTTTTTGAAGGCAAAAAAAGTGAGAAAAAAAGAACTCCTTTTACTCATAATTCTGATTGGACACCTGCCTTGTCTAGTTTGCCACCCCAGGTGGTTTCTCTAATTAGAGCAGATCGGTATGCGTATCAACACCTGAATTGGGGCCTTCTAGAAAGACAGAATTTGAGTAAAAGTGAGAGAAAAGCAATTCATGAACTTAAAAACAATTGTGACATCGTTATCAAACCAGCTGACAAGGGTAATGCAGTCGTCATCATGAGTAAAACAGATTATCTTTGGGAAGGAAAAAGGCAACTTTCTGTGACAGAGCACTATTGCTCTCTCACAGAACCAATTTATCCAAAAACCATACTGGAAGTACGAGAAATTTTAAATGAGATGTATGAGAAAAAGATAATTAGTGGGAAACAGAGAGATTACTTGTCTGGTTCTGGTACACCGAGACCAAGAAGATTTTATTTGTTACCAAAAATACACAAAGAACCAGAAAAGTGGAGTACACCACATAAAATACCTCCTGGGAGGCCTATCGTGTCGGATTGCGACAGTGAGACTTATTTTACAGCAGAATATATTGAGTATTTCCTTAGTCCCATTTCGCAACGTCATGGTAGTTACCTAAAAGACACCTATGATTTTATCTCTAAAACAAAAAATCTTATTCTCCCATCTAATTCATTTCTCTTCACCATGGACATCGACAGTTTGTACACCAATATAGAGACCGGAGTCGGTATGGCTGCCGTGAGAGATTGCATGAACAAATATCCTGACGTGAAAAGACCAGATGATTTTATTTTAAAACTACTAGAAATTAATTTGACTAAAAACGATTTTGAATTTGGCTCTAAATTTTATTTACAAACTAAGGGGACGGCCATGGGCAAGAAGTTCGCCCCTTCTTACGCCAATATCTATATGGCCCATTGGGAACAAACTGCGGTGTCCTCTTTTCATCTCCAGCCCTTCTCGTATTTTAGATTTTTGGATGACATCTGGGGCATCTGGACATACGGTAAGGAGGAGTTTATTGAATTTGCTGATCATCTGAACCGTCATCAAAAATCCATCAGGATAAAATACGAAATTGATGAAAATTCAGTTAACTTTCTTGATGTCATCACCTACAAAGGACCCAAATTTGAAATGACCAATCAGTTGGACTACAAAGTGTATTTTAAGCCCACAGACACTCACTCATTATTACACAGAGCCAGTTACCACCCTAAGCATACTTTTAAAGGAATTCTTAAATCACAGCTTCTTCGCTTTCATAGAATATGCTCACAAACATCTGAGTTTAAGATTGCTGTAGGAATCCTCTTTAAAGCTTTGAAGAAGCGAGGGTACTCGAGAAGCTATTTGAGGAGTGTGCTTAGGGCCTTCACTAACTTTGTGACTAATCCAACCAAGGAAACACAGATTAGAAACAAAATCATACCATTAGTTTCCTTCTATTCACAACAAAGTACTCAATTAAATAGAGCAACCAAGGAAAATTTCACCAAATTCATGGAACCAACTAAATTTCTGACCAAACATAGACCGATAGCGGCTTACAAACGAAACAAGAACTTATTGGATACCTTGGTTTCTAGTAAAATCACAACATCCTGTAAAGTGAGTAAATCTGGGGTTTATAAGCACTTTGTGGGCAAAAGAATGGTCCAGAATAAAACCAACAAACAACTCTTCCAAGTGCAGAGAAACATGTCAGCACATGTCTCAAACTGTGTCTATCTCATATCTTGTTCCAAATGCCACAAACAATATGTGGGGCAGACAAAGAACCAATTGTTACTTAGAATCTATCAGCATTCGTATAACATTCGTAATAAAATTGAAAAGAGACGATATGTAGTTAGACACTTTTTAATACATGGCCTAGATGCCCTCAGAGTTTCAGGATTGGAGTCGAACCCCTTTTGGACGCTCTCGGAGAGGCTCAGGGCGGAGAGGGTCTGGATTAAAAAATTGGACTCTCTCTACCCCAGAGGCCTCAACGAAGCGTAACCTTACTGTCCATCTTTCTATTTTAATCATTTTTATGGTTATTTTTCTTCTAAGTCTGGTTTTTCCTTTTTTTTCTTTTGGTCAGTGTGTTGGAGACCTTAGAGTCTGTGTCTCTTATCTTTAAAATCACACAATAATGATAAGAATTCTTATGGAGTTCAGGTGTGTCTGCTGGCATGACCCAGCAGGCCCCAAGTAACACCCTGATTATTAATCGTGTACCCATTCTCCTCCTAAATCTTAAGTCCCAAAATGTTATGCATGTAACCCATCACACCTGACACCTAAAGACACCCTATTTTATGGTGTACACCCCCATACACCTAACACCTAAAGCCACTGGAATTGACGAAACTTATCATCCCAAATCTTACACCTAGATTTAGTGGACCTAATGGATTCACCCACCCCAAACCTGACACCTACAGTTGGTAGACCTAATGAATTCACCCACCTCAAACCTGACACCTAGAGTTGGTAGACCTAATGAATTCACCCACCTCAAACCTTACACCTAGAGATGGTAGACCTAATGAATTCACCCACCTCAAACCTTACACCTAGAGATGGTAGACCTAATGAATTCACCCACCTCAAACCTTACACCTAGAGATGGTAGACCTAATGAATTCACCCACCTCAAACCTTACACCTAGAGATGGTAGACCTAATGAATTCACCCACCTCAAACCTTACACCTAGAGATGGTAGACCTTGGGCGAATACCCCTGGCAGGAGAACACCTGATTGGGGTGCACCTGGTTGGCGTGCACCTTGATTTTGCAGCCCTTGGGTGGTGGGCCCTCGGCGTCCCAGCCCTGACACGGTGAACCCTTGGTGTTGTGGCCCTGTTTTGCTAATTACATTGATTTTGTACATTTAATTAACTCAAGAAAAAGTATTCTGTTTAGTAACAACAATTTCAGTCTTTAAAATATAATACAGGGGTCAAAAGGTCATGGGGTAGATAGAGATGCACAATATAACGTTTTACCACTTGATGGACATGTGGGGACTTGTGAGAGTTAATAGAATATATTACTTAATCATGATTGCTTAAATTGCACTAATAAATATATTACTGATTTTTTATCATGATGGTTTTAAATACATAAATATACATATACACAATATTAAAACAACATCAGACCAATAAATATACACCTGTTTGGAGGAGATACAGGACACAGACTCTATGAGACAACATTTAGAACAATGGGAACAAATAAAACATGTGGAGGTGCTGTTGGAGGGGGTTCTTTTTTGGAGTTGGGACGGAAGCGGGCCTTTGAAATGTGTGCCAGTGCCTAACCGAGATCAGACCTGTTCTGATTTCTGGATTCTTAGATACCTAACCCTAACCCTAACCCTAACCCTAACCCTAACCTAACCTAACCCTAACCCTAACCCTAACCTAACCTAACCTCAAACCTTACACCTAGAGATGGTAGACCTAATGAATTCACCCACCTCAAACCTTACACCTAGAGATGGTAGACCTTGGGCGAATACCCCTGGCAGGAGAACACCTGATTGGGGTGCACCTGGTTGGCGTGCACCTTGATTTTGCAGCCCTTGGGTGGTGGGCCCTCGGCGTCCCAGCCCTGACACGGTGAACCCTTGGTGTTGTGGCCCTGTTTTGCTAATTACATTGATTTTGTACATTTAATTAACTCAAGAAAAAGTATTCTGTTTAGTAATAACAATTTCAGTCTTTAAAATATAATACAGGGGTCAAAAGGTCATGGGGTAGATAGAGATGCACAATATAACGTTTTACCACTTGATGGACATGTGGGGACTTGTGAGAGTTAATAGAATATATTACTTAATCATGATTGCTTAAATTGCACTAATAAATATATTACTGATTTTTTATCATGATGGTTTTAAATACATAAATATACATATACACAATATTAAAACAACATCAGACCAATAAATATACACCTGTTTGGAGGAGATACAGGACACAGACTCTATGAGACAACATTTAGAACAATGGGAACAAATAAAACATGTGGAGGTGCTGTTGGAGGGGGTTCTTTTTTGGAGTTGGGACTGAAGCGGGCCTTTGAAATGTGTGCCAGTGCCTAACCGAGATCAGACCTGTTCTGATTTCTGGATTCTTAGATACCTAACTCAAGCCAGAGCCACGTCTTGGCACTTCAGGACCACTTTGAGAAGGATTTCTTAACATCAGCAATCTTCTACAGTATTTAACTCCACATTCATACTGACTATTATAATTTAATACACAGAAGACATTGAATAACACCACATTGAAACATCAGTGAATTTAAATACTCTTAAATATGCCTTAAACTTAAATATTCATTCACTTTTTGTCTGTTTTAAGGCATATTTGTTATAAGATCATGATTTCACGATGGATTTTCAACTATTTATATTTATTTATTATGGACAGACAAGGATTGATTGATTTGCATATGCTGTGACGCAGCAAGAAATTCTAGGACACTTTTTAGTGTTTTCCAAAAGGGAAACTTTGTTGGTTCGACGCCAAATGCACTTCAAAAAATTCTTATATTTGTTATCTTACAATATTTGGAAGTCTGGAGTGTTTTGATGAAGGAGCTCGCGAGTTATTTACAAACAAACATTACTTTGGCGTCAAAAACACGATAAACAAAATCCTACAGGGTTAGGAAAGGATGGGGGGACAGATAAAAGTCTTTGAGAAACAATGGGAGGATTGTTTGACCCAAAGCTGATCATTTTCATGTTTTATTTGCGAGTTTTCTTCATTAAATTGACTGTATATGTGCTCTGAATGAGGATGACGTCAGAAGCCGCCGCCCTCTGTGACAGCGTAACAGAGAGGCGGACACAGACAGTCATTTGCTCACTTGCACTCGAGATAGCAGTTACTCTAGCTTACATCTGATACATTCTAGCCTGACGACGTTACAGCAATAGCCTGAAGAAGAAGTTGTATACTTCGAAACGTCGCGATTTGCAATTAACGTCGTTATTTCGAAGAATCCATTCACTTTGTAACAAAGAAACACTGTAATGGCGAGAGTAGGAGAGAGATACAGACAAACACCGAGGCTGCGCGTGAGATTCGCGTCTTTTCCATCTGACGAAGAACCGCGTTACACCTCAAGAAACCCAACAGCACGTCTACGTGCTACTAGCCCACGTCGGGAGGGATGGAGGGAGAGAGGGGAATCCTTTTTCCGCGACGAGAATAACCGTCCACGTCTCTCGTACGACGCTAATCATAAACAAACAGCCCGTGTACGGGCTCACCGACATGACCGCTGGAATAATGACGATTATCAAATTGATTATCGTTATTATGATCCAAATAATTACACCACTCAGAAAAACAAATGGTCTTATGAAAATGACACAATTCCACGAGGCAGAGAAACTCGTAGGACAAACTCAAGGGGGGAAATAAGGGAAAACAGATATTTTCCAAACAAACAGATCGATTATCTTCCTGACAACCGAGAGTTTGTAAATTCTAAATACAAAAGACAACAAACATACAGAGAGGCTTTAGACGATAGAAAAATCAGATCTTTGCCCAGACAAAATTCACACGCACCACTCTCTTATGACCATTTTGAAGATGATTTTCCAAAAAGAAAACCCAAGAGAAAAAACAAGAAGAGGGTGCGCAGTCGATTCATGATGGAAGAGAGAGGAGGAGAATTCTATGGGGAGGATGAAATCGAATGTGACTCGTATGTTCAAGAAGAAGAAGATGAGAGACGCAATTTACAATCTGCCCGTCCCCATACATATAGTCAAAGAGACACACATATCGAATCCTCCCACTCCTCTTCCAACAGGGGACATAACACAATCTCGGATGCTTACCAAGTTGGCAGAGACATCAGAACCGAACAACCACCCGAGAGAGTGGAAAGACAAAGGGATAGAGTTTACCGTCCGTTCCCCAAGAAAAGACAGAAAGATAGGGGGGGACCTCAGAGATATTTTCAAGAACAAACTAACATTAAATCAAATTACACTCCAGCTTCACCCAGGTTGAGGACGGCCATGAAACTTATGTACGATTTGATAAGGCTGGTCCATCACCTAGAGAAGGTCACAACCAAAGTAACTAACAACAGTCCAGTGACCTTCAAAAGACTGACTAAATTGTTGACCAATTCCATTAAACCAGCAATGCCTAACGACACGGTGAAAAAGTTGTTAGAGGACAATGCACAAAAATGGTCAACAAATGCTCAGGTCATTTTGGAGGAACACTACGAGAAACTGATTGATAGTACGCTGGTGGAACTAAAAGAGCGTACAGACCAAGCCCATTGGTTCCAAGCCTTTCAGACGGCCACCAATTGGGCCACAAAGAACTTTGGGAGGAGAATTAACTCTGAAGTTTTTGAGAGAGCCGAGGCTCTATTCACGGCAGAGACTTGTAACGAGTACGATAGAAAACAACAGGAGAAAGATCAGAGACAAGCTACCAAAATAGAACCTCCCAAAGCTCTCTTGGTCGAACCAGACATGCACACACACGCACCTTTGGTTGTCAGACCCAAAAAAGATACTTCTCACATACATGTAGAGGTACAGACATCACCTAGAAGGTGGGAGGATGTAAGAACTCCATCCAGTCCCCCACCTAATAGGTCTGACTGGTCGTTTGACCAGGAGTTTCCCCCTCTGGTGCCCAAACCGGGCATACAGCCCACCCCAGCCCTACCTCAAAGATCTCCACTGCAACGTGCAAGACGCAGAATTCTTGCAGAGGAGATTGACGTGGATCAGGAACCTCAAGATCTGGCCACAGACATGGCCACAGAGGTTACTGATACACAAGAGGTTACGAAAAGGACATTTACGGAGGATTTTAATGAGGAACAGCTGAAACGTTATAATGAGATTACTGACATTTTGGTTCAGGAAGGAATTTTGAAAAGAGACGAAAAAATTGTCGTTTCAGAAGAACCAAAACGTACACATACTGAGGCTGGTCCGAGCACGTCTAACGTTGTTCCCAGCACATCTAAGGTTGAAGAGACTAAAAAGTCACTCCCTTCTTCTTCTTCTTCTTCTTCTTCTTCTAGAATTCAGAGCCTTCCTCTTTTTTCTTCTGATGATTCTCTGGACTATCAAATTTCTGAGTATTCTGTTAGCTCTTTAGCACGTATCACACCCACAAAGGTGGTGGAAAAGGAAGAGGGACAGAAGATTGTTATGCGACCCATAGAAGAGGAACGCACAACCCAATCACTGCAGATAGAACAAACACCTCAGAAGCAAATCACAATAATAGCTCCACCGACACCAAAATCGGTCGGCAGACCATACCGTCACATAAACACAGACCGTAAACAAATTGACTGGAGCTTGAACCTAAAGAAAAGGTATGTGATAATCGGGGATTCTAACGTTTCCAGGATCCCGGCCTTCAACATCTCTGATCTTCAAATAGACAGCTTCCCGGGCGCGAAGTTCCAACACGCGGGCAATCTCATAGAAAAAGCCACAATCGCGATGGAACCGGAAGTGTTGTTGTTGTCGTTTGGATTAAATAACCGATCTCAGAGATGTTTTACTTCAACGAACAAAGAGATACAGAGGGCTTACAGAGTAGCCAGAACCCGATTACCGCATACCGAGATCGTAGTTCCGATGATCAATTATTGTGACTTGCTTCCGATTGATGAACAAAGATACCTTGAGGACATAAACAAGTACATCAAGGACAGTCTCAACTTTCTCCAATTGTTGCCCGTTGCCCAGTTTCAGGTCGAAAGCGATAACTTGCACTGGACAGCTGCAACGGGCAGATACATGTTAGAACATTGGGTTCGGTCGCTAAACTTGCCGACGCCGTCAACCCAATAGGTAGTCAAGAAAAACTTATCGTAAATTTGTCCCCGCTCGTCTTGACAACTGGACAGCGGGCGATCTTGAAGAAAGGCCTTTCCTTTGTTATGGTCCCCGATAACGTCAAAACACAAAAATTAGAATTATTGCAGAGCCTACAGGCCTATCATAGGCGTATTAAATTAGACGCCTTTTTTGAAGGCAAAAAAAGTGAGAAAAAAAGAACTCCTTTTACTCATAATTCTGATTGGACACCTGCCTTGTCTAGTTTGCCACCCCAGGTGGTTTCTCTAATTAGAGCAGATCGGTATGCGTATCAACACCTGAATTGGGGCCTTCTAGAAAGACAGAATTTGAGTAAAAGTGAGAGAAAAGCAATTCATGAACTTAAAAACAATTGTGACATCGTTATCAAACCAGCTGACAAGGGTAATGCAGTCGTCATCATGAGTAAAACAGATTATCTTTGGGAAGGAAAAAGGCAACTTTCTGTGACAGAGCACTATTGCTCTCTCACAGAACCAATTTATCCAAAAACCATACTGGAAGTACGAGAAATTTTAAATGAGATGTATGAGAAAAAGATAATTAGTGGGAAACAGAGAGATTACTTGTCTGGTTCTGGTACACCGAGACCAAGAAGATTTTATTTGTTACCAAAAATACACAAAGAACCAGAAAAGTGGAGTACACCACATAAAATACCTCCTGGGAGGCCTATCGTGTCGGATTGCGACAGTGAGACTTATTTTACAGCAGAATATATTGAGTATTTCCTCAGTCCCATTTCGCAACGTCATGGTAGTTACCTAAAAGACACCTATGATTTTATCTCTAAAACAAAAAATCTTATTCTCCCATCTAATTCATTTCTCTTCACCATGGACATCGACAGTTTGTACACCAATATAGAGACCGGAGTCGGTATGGCTGCCGTGAGAGATTGCATGAACAAATATCCTGACGTGAAAAGACCAGATGATTTTATTTTAAAACTACTAGAAATTAATTTGACTAAAAACGATTTTGAATTTGGCTCTAAATTTTATTTACAAACTAAGGGGACGGCCATGGGCAAGAAGTTCGCCCCTTCTTACGCCAATATCTATATGGCCCATTGGGAACAAACTGCGGTGTCCTCTTTTCATCTCCAGCCCTTCTCGTATTTTAGATTTTTGGATGACATCTGGGGCATCTGGACATACGGTAAGGAGGAGTTTATTGAATTTGCTGATCATCTGAACCGTCATCAAAAATCCATCAGGATAAAATACGAAATTGATGAAAATTCAGTTAATTTTCTTGATGTCATCACCTACAAAGGACCCAAATTTGAAATGACCAATCAGTTGGACTACAAAGTGTATTTTAAGCCCACAGACACTCACTCATTATTACACAGAGCCAGTTACCACCCTAAGCATACTTTTAAAGGAATTCTTAAATCACAGCTTCTTCGCTTTCATAGAATATGCTCACAAACATCTGAGTTTAAGATTGCTGTAGGAATCCTCTTTAAAGCTTTGAAGAAGCGAGGGTACTCGAGAAGCTATTTGAGGAGTGTGCTTAGGGCCTTCACTAACTTTGTGACTAATCCAACCAAGGAAACACAGATTAGAAACAAAATCATACCATTAGTTTCCTTCTATTCACAACAAAGTACTCAATTAAATAGAGCAACCAAGGAAAATTTCACCAAATTCATGGAACCAACTAAATTTCTGACCAAACATAGACCGATAGCGGCTTACAAACGAAACAAGAACTTATTGGATACCTTGGTTTCTAGTAAAATCACAACATCCTGTAAAGTGAGTAAATCTGGGGTTTATAAGCACTTTGTGGGCAAAAGAATGGTCCAGAATAAAACCAACAAACAACTCTTCCAAGTGCAGAGAAACATGTCAGCACATGTCTCAAACTGTGTCTATCTCATATCTTGTTCCAAATGCCACAAACAATATGTGGGGCAGACAAAGAACCAATTGTTACTTAGAATCTATCAGCATTCGTATAACATTCGTAATAAAATTGAAAAGAGACGATATGTAGTTAGACATTTTTTAATACATGGCCTAGATGCCCTCAGAGTTTCAGGATTGGAGTCGAACCCCTTTTGGACGCTCTCGGAGAGGCTCAGGGCGGAGAGGGTCTGGATTAAAAAATTGGACTCTCTCTACCCCAGAGGCCTCAACGAAGCGTAACCTTACTGTCCATCTTTCTATTTTAATCATTTTTATGGTTATTTTTCTTCTAAGTCTGGTTTTTCCTTTTTTTTCTTTTGGTCAGTGTGTTGGAGACCTTAGGGTCTGTGTCTCTTATCTTTAAAATCACACAATAATGATAAGAATTCTTATGGAGTTCAGGTGTGTCTGCTGGCATGACCCAGCAGGCCCCAAGTAACACCCTGATTATTAATCGTGTACCCATTCTCCTCCTAAACCTCAAGTCCCAAAATTTTATGCATGTAACCCATCACACCTGACACCTAAAGACACCCTATTTTATGGTGTACACCCCCATACACCTAAAGCCACTGGAATTGACGAAACTTATCATCCCAAATCTTACACCTAGATTTAGTGGACCTAATGGATTCACCCACCCCAAACCTGACACCTAGAGTTGGTAGACCTAATGAATTCACCCACCTCAAACCTGACACCTAGAGTTGGTAGACCTAATGAATTCACCCACCTCAAACCTTACACCTAGAGATGGTAGACCTAATGAATTCACCCACCTCAAACCTTACACCTAGAGATGGTAGACCTTGGGCGAATACCCCTGGCAGGAGAACACCTGATTGGGGTGCACCTGGTTGGCGTGCACCTTGATTTTGCAGCCCTTGGGTGGTGGGCCCTCGGCGTCCCAGCCCTGACACGGTGAACCCTTGGTGTTGTGGCCCTGTTTTGCTAATTACATTGATTTTGTACATTTAATTAACTCAAGAAAAAGTATTCTGTTTAGTAATAACAATTTCAGTCTTTAAAATATAATACAGGGGTCAAAAGGTCATGGGGTAGATAGAGATGCACAATATAACGTTTTACCACTTGATGGACATGTGGGGACTTGTGAGAGTTAATAGAATATATTACTTAATCATGATTGCTTAAATTGCACTAATAAATATATTACTGATTTTTTATCATGATGGTTTTAAATACATAAATATACATATACACAATATTAAAACAACATCAGACCAATAAATATACACCTGTTTGGAGGAGATACAGGACACAGACTCTATGAGACAACATTTAGAACAATGGGAACAAATAAAACATGTGGAGGTGCTGTTGGAGGGGGTTCTTTTTTGGAGTTGGGACTGAAGCGGGCCTTTGAAATGTGTGCCAGTGCCTAACCGAGATCAGACCTGTTCTGATTTCTGGATTCTTAGATACCTAACCCTAACCCTAACCTGCCCTTGAATCCAATCCTCTTTGGTCCCTCGGCGAGAGGCTCAGGACGGAAAGAACCTGGATCAGACGACTTGACAGTCTCTACCCAAGAGGACTGAATGAGGCGTGATGATATGATCTCTTCTATCCATTCGTTTCTTATTTGTTATTCATCTTTTTCTGTTGATAGAACCTTATATTTAATTTTCTTTTTCTAATATCCACATGATCAATAAAATTAATCAAAAACTGTGACTCTTTATTTTTCAGAAGTAACATCTGACTGACGCCTAAAACTTAGCCCTGAGTGACCATGTGAATTCTAGACACCTGACGGTTTTTACCCTAATGGGTACAATTATCTAACCTTGACCCCAAACATGGCCCTAAACCTAAGGTCACTAACCCTGAGGAAAATTCCCCTTTTATACCTGACACCTAAAAGCTTTTACCCCTAGACTAAAATACCCCTAATTAATTAATTTGTTAATCTAAAAACTCGACCTACACATGGGCCTAAACCTAAGGTCACTAACCCTGAGTAAAATTCCCCTCTGACGCCTAAAACTTAGCCCTGAGTGACCATGTGAATTCTAGACACCTGACGGTTTTTACCCTAATGGGTACAATTATCTAACCTTGACCCCAAACATGGCCCTAAACCTAAGGTCACTAACCCTGAGTAAAATTCCCCTCTTATACTTTACACCTAAAACGCTTTAACCCCTATACTAAAATACCCCTAATTAATTAATCCGTTAATTTAAAAATAGAAGAGGAAACATCCAAAATACACAGACAAAAAAAAATTTTAAATAAAAGAGGAAACATCCAAAATACACAGACAAAGGAGGATGAGGTTTGGTGGGCGCTGAGATGAGGGGCCGAATTCAAGCAGGCACTGAAGCGGGCAGTGGAAATGTAGGCCAGTGCACAACCAAGGTCAGACTAGTCTGACCTTTGGAGATTTTTAATTCCTAACCCACCGGATTTTGCGGTATCCTGGATTGGAGCAAAACCCGGACCGGATTCTCAGGACGACCGGATTCTGCGGAATCCTGGATTGGAGCAAAACCCGGACCGGATTCTGCGGTATCCTGGATTGGAGTAAAACCCGGACCGGATTCCGAGGAAAACCGGATTCTGCGGTCTCCTGGATTGGAGCAAAACCCGGACCGGATTCCGAGGACAAACGGATTCTGCGGTATCCTGGATTGGAGCAAAACCCGGACTGGATTCTCAGGACGACCGGATTCTGCGGTATCCTGGATTGGAGCAAAACCCGGACCGGATTCTGAGGGTGACCGGAATTGGACTTTTTTTTTTTTTTTTTAAGCTCTAACCCTGTTTCAGACGGACATTTTCATAAATCGTTGTCATAAACCATATATTTCAGATGGAAATTGTTTTCAAAAATCATGTGTCTCAGATGGACATTTTCATGAATCATGTATTTCAGATGGAATTTTTTTTTTTAAATCAAGTGTTTTAGATTGACATTTTCATAAATCATGTAATTCAGATGGAATTTTTTTTTAAATCGTGTTTCAGATGGACATTTTCATAAATCATGTATTTCACATTGGAAATTGTTTTAAAAAATCATGTATTTCAGAAGGAAATAATTTTCAAAAATCATGTGTTTCAGATGGACATTTTCATAAATCATGTATTGGAGCAAAACCCGGACCGGATTCTCAGGACGACCGGATTCTGCGGAATCCTGGATTGGAGCAAAACCCGGACCGGATTCTCAAGTCCACCGGATTCTGCGGTATCCTGGATTGGAGCAAAACCCGGACCGGATTCCGAGGATGAACGGATTCTGCGGTATCCTGGATTGGAGTAAAACCCGGACCGGATTCCGAGGAAAACCGGATTCTGCGGTCTCCTGGATTGGAGCAAAACCCGGACCGGATTCCGAGGAAAAACGGATTCTGCGGTATCCTGGATTGGAGCAAAACCCGGACTGGATTCTCAGGACGACCGGATTCTGCGGTATCCTGGATTGGAGCAAAACCCGGACCGGATTCTGAGGGTGACCGGAATTGGACTTTTTTTTTTTTTTTTTTAAGCTCTAACCCTGTTTCAGATGGACATTTTCATAAATCGTTGTCATAAACCATATATTTCAGATGGAAATTGTTTTCAAAAATCATGTGTCTCAGATGGACATTTTCATGAATCGTATTTCAGATGGAATTTTTTTTTTAAATCAAGTGTTTTAGATTGACATTTTCATAAATCATGTATTTCAGATGGAATTTTTTTTTAAATCGTGTTTCAGATGGACATTTTCATAAATCATGTATTTCACATTGGAAATTGTTTTAAAAAATCATGTATTTCAGAAGGAAATAATTTTCAAAAATCATGTGTTTCAGATGGACATTTTCATAAATCATGTATTGGAGCAAAACCCGGACCGGATTCTCAGGACGACCGGATTCTGCGGAATCCTGGATTGGAGCAAAACCCGGACCGGATTCTCAAGTCCACCGGATTCTGCGGTATCCTGGATTGGAGCAAAACCCGGACCGGATTCTCAGGTCGACCGGATTCTGCGGTATCCTGGATTGGAGCAAAACCCGGACCGGATTCTCAGGACGACCGGATTCTGCGGTATCCTGGATTGGAGCAAAACCCGGACCGGATTCTCAGGACGACCGGATTCTGCGGTATCCTGGATTGGAGCAAAACCCGGACCGGATTCTGAGGGTGACCGGAATTGGACTTTTTTTTTTTTTTTTTTTTTTTTTTAAGATCTAACCCTGTTTCAGATGGACATTTTCATAAATCGTTGTCATAAACCATATATTTCAGATGGAAATTGTTTTCAAAAATCATGTGTCTCAGATGGACATTTTCATGAATCATGTATTTCACATTGGAAATTGTTTTAAAAAATCATGTATTTCAGAAGGAAATAATTTTCAAAAATCATGTGTTTCAGATGGACATTTTCATAAATCATGTATTGGAGCAAAACCCGGACCGGATTCTCAGGACGACCGGATTCTGCGGAATCCTGGATTGGAGCAAAACCCGGACCGGATTCTCAAGTCCACCGGATTCTGCGGTATCCTGGATTGGAGCAAAACCCGGACCGGATTCCGAGGATGAACGGATTCTGCGGTATCCTGGATTGGAGCAAAACCCGGACCGGATTCTCAGGACGACCGGATTCTGCGGTATCCTGGATTGGAGCAAAACCCGGACCGGATTCTGAGGGTGACCGGAATTGGACTTTTTTTTTTTTTTTTTTTTTTTTTTTTAAGATCTAACCCTGTTTCAGATGGACATTTTCATAAATCGTTGTCATAAACCATATATTTCAGATGGAAATTGTTTTCAAAAATCATGTGTCTCAGATGGACATTTTCATGAATCATGTATTTCAGATGGAATTTTTTTTTTTAAATCAAGTGTTTTAGATTGACATTTTCATAAATCATGTATTTCAGATGGAATTTTTTTTTTAAATCGTGTTTCAGATGGACATTTTCATAAATCATGTATTTCACATTGGAAATTGTTTTAAAAAATCATGTATTTCAGAAGGAAATAATTTTCAAAAATCATGTGTTTCAGATGGACATTTTCATAAATCATGTATTGGAGCAAAACCCGGACCGGATTCTCAGGACGACCGGATTCTGCGGAATCCTGGATTGGAGCAAAACCCGGACCGGATTCTCAAGTCCACCGGATTCTGCGGTATCCTGGATTGGAGCAAAACCCGGACCGGATTCCGAGGATGAACGGATTCTGCGGTATCCTGGATTGGAGCAAAACCCAGACCGGATTCTCAGGACGACCGGATTCTGCGGTATCCTGGATTGGAGCAAAACCCGGACCGGATTCTCAGGACGACCGGATTCTGCGGTATCCTGGATTGGAGCAAAACCCGGACCGGATTCTCAGGTCGACCGGATTCTGCGGTATCCTGGATTGGAGTAAAACCCGGACCGGATTCCGAGGAAAACCGGATTCTGCGGTCTCCTGGATTGGAGCAAAACCCGGACCGGATTCCGAGGACAAACGGATTCTGCGGTATCCTGGATTGGAGCAAAACCCGGACTGGATTCTCAGGACGACCGGATTCTGCGGTATCCTGGATTGGAGCAAAACCCGGACCGGATTCTGAGGGTGACCGGAATTGGACTTTTTTTTTTTTTTTTTAAGCTCTAACCCTGTTTCAGACGGACATTTTCATAAATCGTTGTCATAAACCATATATTTCAGATGGAAATTGTTTTCAAAAATCATGTGTCTCAGATGGACATTTTCATGAATCATGTATTTCAGATGGAATTTTTTTTTTTAAATCAAGTGTTTTAGATTGACATTTTCATAAATCATGTAATTCAGATGGAATTTTTTTTTAAATCGTGTTTCAGATGGACATTTTCATAAATCATGTATTTCACATTGGAAATTGTTTTAAAAAATCATGTATTTCAGAAGGAAATAATTTTCAAAAATCATGTGTTTCAGATGGACATTTTCATAAATCATGTATTGGAGCAAAACCCGGACCGGATTCTCAGGACGACCGGATTCTGCGGAATCCTGGATTGGAGCAAAACCCGGACCGGATTCTCAAGTCCACCGGATTCTGCGGTATCCTGGATTGGAGCAAAACCCGGACCGGATTCCGAGGATGAACGGATTCTGCGGTATCCTGGATTGGAGCAAAACCCAGACCGGATTCTCAGGACGACCGGATTCTGCGGTATCCTGGATTGGAGCAAAACCCGGACCGGATTCTCAGGACTACCGGATTCTGCGGTATCCTGGATTGGAGCAAAACCCGGACCGGATTCTCAGGTCGACCGGATTCTGCGGTATCCTGGATTGGAGTAAAACCCGGACCGGATTCCGAGGAAAACCGGATTCTGCGGTCTCCTGGATTGGAGCAAAACCCGGACCGGATTCCGAGGACAAACGGATTCTGCGGTATCCTGGATTGGAGCAAAACCCGGACTGGATTCTCAGGACGACCGGATTCTTCGGTATCCTGGATTGGAGCAAAACCCGGACCGGATTCTGAGGGTGACCGGAATTGGACTTTTTTTTTTTTTTTTTAAGCTCTAACCCTGTTTCAGACGGACATTTTCATAAATCGTTGTCATAAACCATATATTTCAGATGGAAATTGTTTTCAAAAATCATGTGTCTCAGATGGACATTTTCATGAATCATGTATTTCAGATGGAATTTTTTTTTTTAAATCAAGTGTTTTAGATTGACATTTTCATAAATCATGTAATTCAGATGGAATTTTTTTTAAAATCGTGTTTCAGATGGACATTTTCATAAATCATGTATTTCACATTGGAAATTGTTTTAAAAAATCATGTATTTCAGAAGGAAATAATTTTCAAAAATCATGTGTTTCAGATGGACATTTTCATAAATCATGTATTGGAGCAAAACCCGGACCGGATTCTCAGGACGACCGGATTCTGCGGAATCCTGGATTGGAGCAAAACCCGGACCGGATTCTCAAGTCCACCGGATTCTGCGGTATCCTGGATTGGAGTAAAACCCGGACCGGATTCCGAGGAAAACCGGATTCTGCGGTCTCCTGGATTGGAGCAAAACCCGGACCGGATTCCGAGGACAAACGGATTCTGCGGTATCCTGGATTGGAGCAAAACCCGGACTGGATTCTCAGGACGACCGGATTCTGCGGTATCCTGGATTGGAGCAAAACCCGGACCGGATTCTGAGGGTGACCGGAATTGGACTTTTTTTTTTTTTTTTTAAGCTCTAACCCTGTTTCAGACGGACATTTTCATAAATCGTTGTCATAAACCATATATTTCAGATGGAAATTGTTTTCAAAAATCATGTGTCTCAGATGGACATTTTCATGAATCATGTATTTCAGATGGAATTTTTTTTTTTAAATCAAGTGTTTTAGATTGACATTTTCATAAATCATGTAATTCAGATGGAATTTTTTTTTAAATCGTGTTTCAGATGGACATTTTCATAAATCATGTATTTCACATTGGAAATTGTTTTAAAAAATCATGTATTTCAGAAGGAAATAATTTTCAAAAATCATGTGTTTCAGATGGACATTTTCATAAATCATGTATTGGAGCAAAACCCGGACCGGATTCTCAGGACGACCGGATTCTGCGGAATCCTGGATTGGAGCAAAACCCGGACCGGATTCTCAAGTCCACCGGATTCTGCGGTATCCTGGATTGGAGCAAAACCCGGACCGGATTCCGAGGATGAACGGATTCTGCGGTATCCTGGATTGGAGCAAAACCCGGACCGGATTCTCAGGACGACCGGATTCTGCGGTATCCTGGATTGGAGCAAAACCCGGACCGGATTCTCAGGACGACCGAATTCTGCGGTATCCTGGATTGGAGTAAAACCCGGACCGGATTCCGAGGAAAACCGGATTCTGCGGTCTCCTGGATTGGAGCAAAACCCGGACCGGATTCCGAGGATGAACGGATTCTGCGGTATCCTGGATTGGAGCAAAACCCGGACCGGATTCTCAGGACGACCGGATTCTGCGGTATCCTGGATTGGAGCAAAACCCGGACCGGATTCTGAGGGTGACCGGAATTGGACTTTTTTTTTTTTTTTTTTTTTTTTTTAAGATCTAACCCTGTTTCAGATGGACATTTTCATAAATCGTTGTCATAAACCATATATTTCAGATGGAAATTGTTTTCAAAAATCATGTGTCTCAGATGGACATTTTCATGAATCATGTATTTCACATTGGAAATTGTTTTAAAAAATCATGTATTTCAGAAGGAAATAATTTTCAAAAATCATGTGTTTCAGATGGACATTTTCATAAATCATGTATTGGAGCAAAACCCGGACCGGATTCTCAGGACGACCGGATTCTGCGGAATCCTGGATTGGAGCAAAACCCGGACCGGATTCTCAAGTCCACCGGATTCTGCGGTATCCTGGATTGGAGCAAAACCCGGACCGGATTCCGAGGATGAACGGATTCTGCGGTATCCTGGATTGGAGCAAAACCCGGACCGGATTCTCAGGACGACCGGATTCTGCGGTATCCTGGATTGGAGCAAAACCCGGACCGGATTCTGAGGGTGACCGGAATTGGACTTTTTTTTTTTTTTTTTTTTTTTTTTTTAAGATCTAACCCTGTTTCAGATGGACATTTTCATAAATCGTTGTCATAAACCATATATTTCAGATGGAAATTGTTTTCAAAAATCATGTGTCTCAGATGGACATTTTCATGAATCATGTATTTCAGATGGAATTTTTTTTTTTAAATCAAGTGTTTTAGATTGACATTTTCATAAATCATGTATTTCAGATGGAATTTTTTTTTAAAATCGTGTTTCAGATGGACATTTTTATAAATCATGTATTTCACATTGGAAATTGTTTTAAAAAATCATGTATTTCAGAAGGAAATAATTTTCAAAAATCATGTGTTTCAGATGGACATTTTCATAAATCATGTATTGGAGCAAAACCCGGACCGGATTCTCAGGACGACCGGATTCTGCGGAATCCTGGATTGGAGCAAAACCCGGACCGGATTCTCAAGTCCACCGGATTCTGCGGTATCCTGGATTGGAGCAAAACCCGGACCGGATTCCGAGGATGAACGGATTCTGCGGTATCCTGGATTGGAGCAAAACCCAGACCGGATTCTCAGGACGACCGGATTCTGCGGTATCCTGGATTGGAGCAAAACCCGGACCGGATTCTCAGGACGACCGGATTCTGCGGTATCCTGGATTGGAGCAAAACCCGGACCGGATTCTCAGGTCGACCGGATTCTGCGGTATCCTGGATTGGAGTAAAACCCGGACCGGATTCCGAGGAAAACCGGATTCTGCGGTCTCCTGGATTGGAGCAAAACCCGGACCGGATTCCGAGGACAAACGGATTCTGCGGTATCCTGGATTGGAGCAAAACCCGGACTGGATTCTCAGGACGACCGGATTCTGCGGTATCCTGGATTGGAGCAAAACCCGGACCGGATTCTGAGGGTGACCGGAATTGGACTTTTTTTTTTTTTTTTTAAGCTCTAACCCTGTTTCAGACGGACATTTTCATAAATCGTTGTCATAAACCATATATTTCAGATGGAAATTGTTTTCAAAAATCATGTGTCTCAGATGGACATTTTCATGAATCATGTATTTCAGATGGAATTTTTTTTTTTAAATCAAGTGTTTTAGATTGACATTTTCATAAATCATGTAATTCAGATGGAATTTTTTTTTAAATCGTGTTTCAGATGGACATTTTCATAAATCATGTATTTCACATTGGAAATTGTTTTAAAAAATCATGTATTTCAGAAGGAAATAATTTTCAAAAATCATGTGTTTCAGATGGACATTTTCATAAATCATGTATTGGAGCAAAACCCGGACCGGATTCTCAGGACGACCGGATTCTGCGGAATCCTGGATTGGAGCAAAACCCGGACCGGATTCTCAAGTCCACCGGATTCTGCGGTATCCTGGATTGGAGCAAAACCCGGACCGGATTCCGAGGATGAACGGATTCTGCGGTATCCTGGATTGGAGCAAAACCCGGACCGGATTCTCAGGACGACCGGATTCTGCGGTATCCTGGATTGGAGCAAAACCCGGACCGGATTCTCAGGACGACCGAATTCTGCGGTATCCTGGATTGGAGTAAAACCCGGACCGGATTCCGAGGAAAACCGGATTCTGCGGTCTCCTGGATTGGAGCAAAACCCGGACCGGATTCCGAGGATGAACGGATTCTGCGGTATCCTGGATTGGAGCAAAACCCGGACCGGATTCTCAGGACGACCGGATTCTGCGGTATCCTGGATTGGAGCAAAACCCGGACCGGATTCTCAGGACGACCGGATTCTGCGGTATCCTGGATTGGAGCAAAACCCGGACCGGATTCTCAGGTCGACCGGATTCTGCGGTATCCTGGATTGGAGTAAAACCCGGACCGGATTCCGAGGAAAACCGGATTCTGCGGTCTCCTGGATTGGAGCAAAACCCGGACCGGATTCCGAGGAAAAACGGATTCTGCGGTATCCTGGATTGGAGCAAAACCCGGACTGGATTCTCAGGACGACCGGATTCTGCGGTATCCTGGATTGGAGCAAAACCCGGACCGGATTCTGAGGGTGACCGGAATTGGACTTTTTTTTTTTTTTTTTAAGCTCTAACCCTGTTTCAGATGGACATTTTCATAAATCGTTGTCATAAACCATATATTTCAGATGGAAATTGTTTTCAAAAATCATGTGTCTCAGATGGACATTTTCATGAATCGTATTTCAGATGGAATTTTTTTTTAAATCGTGTTTCAGATGGACATTTTCATAAATCATGTATTTCACATTGGAAATTGTTTTAAAAAATCATGTATTTCAGAAGGAAATAATTTTCAAAAATCATGTGTTTCAGATGGACATTTTCATAAATCATGTATTGGAGCAAAACCCGGACCGGATTCTCAGGACGACCGGATTCTGCGGAATCCTGGATTGGAGCAAAACCCGGACCGGATTCTCAAGTCCACCGGATTCTGCGGTATCCTGGATTGGAGCAAAACCCGGACCGGATTCTCAGGTCGACCGGATTCTGCGGTATCCTGGATTGGAGCAAAACCCGGACCGGATTCTCAGGACGACCGGATTCTGCGGTATCCTGGATTGGAGCAAAACCCGGACCGGATTCTCAGGACGACCGGATTCTGCGGTATCCTGGATTGGAGCAAAACCCGGACCGGATTCTGAGGGTGACCGGAATTGGACTTTTTTTTTTTTTTTTTTTTTTTTTTTTAAGATCTAACCCTGTTTCAGATGGACATTTTCATAAATCGTTGTCATAAACCATATATTTCAGATGGAAATTGTTTTCAAAAATCATGTGTCTCAGATGGACATTTTCATGAATCATGTATTTCACATTGGAAATTGTTTTAAAAAATCATGTATTTCAGAAGGAAATAATTTTCAAAAATCATGTGTTTCAGATGGACATTTTCATAAATCATGTATTGGAGCAAAACCCGGACCGGATTCTCAGGACGACCGGATTCTGCGGAATCCTGGATTGGAGCAAAACTCGGACCGGATTCCGAGGATGAACGGATTCTGCGGTATCCTGGATTGGAGCAAAACCCGGACCGGATTCTCAGGACGACCGGATTCTGCGGTATCCTGGATTGGAGCAAAACCCGGACCGGATTCTCAGGACGACCGGATTCTGCGGTATCCTGGATTGGAGCAAAACCCGGACCGGATTCTCAGGTCGACCGGATTCTGCGGTATCCTGGATTGGAGTAAAACCCGGACCGGATTCCGAGGAAAACCGGATTCTGCGGTCTCCTGGATTGGAGCAAAACCCGGACCGGATTCCGAGGAAAAACGGATTCTGCGGTATCCTGGATTGGAGCAAAACCCGGACTGGATTCTCAGGACGACCGGATTCTGCGGTATCCTGGATTGGAGCAAAACCCGGACCGGATTCTGAGGGTGACCGGAATTGGACTTTTTTTTTTTTTTTTTAAGCTCTAACCCTGTTTCAGATGGACATTTTCATAAATCGTTGTCATAAACCATATATTTCAGATGGAAATTGTTTTCAAAAATCATGTGTCTCAGATGGACATTTTCATGAATCGTATTTCAGATGGAATTTTTTTTTTAAATCAAGTGTTTCAGATTGACATTTTCATAAATCATGTATTTCAGATGGAATTTTTTTTTAAATCGTGTTTCAGATGGACATTTTCATAAATCATGTATTTCACATTGGAAATTGTTTTAAAAAATCATGTATTTCAGAAGGAAATAATTTTCAAAAATCATGTGTTTCAGATGGACATTTTCATAAATCATGTATTGGAGCAAAACCCGGACCGGATTCTCAGGACGACCGGATTCTGCGGAATCCTGGATTGGAGCAAAACCCGGACCGGATTCTCAAGTCCACCGGATTCTGCGGTATCCTGGATTGGAGCAAAACCCGGACCGGATTCTCAGGTCGACCGGATTCTGCGGTATCCTGGATTGGAGCAAAACCCGGACCGGATTCTCAGGACGACCGGATTCTGCGGTATCCTGGATTGGAGCAAAACCCGGACCGGATTCTCAGGACGACCGGATTCTGCGGTATCCTGGATTGGAGCAAAACCCGGACAGGATTCTGAGGGTGACCGGAATTGGACTTTTTTTTTTTTTTTTTTTTTTTTTTAAGATCTAACCCTGTTTCAGATGGACATTTTCATAAATCGTTGTCATAAACCATATATTTCAGATGGAAATTGTTTTCAAAAATCATGTGTCTCAGATGGACATTTTCATGAATCATGTATTTCACATTGGAAATTGTTTTAAAAAATCATGTATTTCAGAAGGAAATAATTTTCAAAAATCATGTGTTTCAGATGGACATTTTCATAAATCATGTATTGGAGCAAAACCCGGACCGGATTCTCAGGACGACCGGATTCTGCGGAATCCTGGATTGGAGCAAAACTCGGACCGGATTCCGAGGATGAACGGATTCTGCGGTATCCTGGATTGGAGCAAAACCCGGACCGGATTCTCAGGACGACCGGATTCTGCGGTATCCTGGATTGGAGCAAAACCCGGACCGGATTCTCAGGACGACCGGATTCTGCGGTATCCTGGATTGGAGCAAAACCCGGACCGGATTCTCAGGTCGACCGGATTCTGCGGTATCCTTGATTGGAGTAAAACCCGGACCGGATTCCGAGGAAAACCGGATTCTGCGGTCTCCTGGATTGGAGCAAAACCCGGACCGGATTCCGAGGAAAAACGGATTCTGCGGTATCCTGGATTGGAGCAAAACCCGGACTGGATTCTCAGGACGACCGGATTCTGCGGTATCCTGGATTGGAGCAAAACCCGGACCGGATTCTGAGGGTGACCGGAATTGGACTTTTTTTTTTTTTTTTTAAGCTCTAACCCTGTTTCAGATGGACATTTTCATAAATCGTTGTCATAAACCATATATTTCAGATGGAAATTGTTTTCAAAAATCATGTGTCTCAGATGGACATTTTCATGAATCGTATTTCAGATGGAATTTTTTTTTTAAATCAAGTGTTTTAGATTGACATTTTCATAAATCATGTATTTCAGATGGAATTTTTTTTTAAATCGTGTTTCAGATGGACATTTTCATAAATCATGTATTTCACATTGGAAATTGTTTTAAAAAATCATGTATTTCAGAAGGAAATAATTTTCAAAAATCATGTGTTTCAGATGGACATTTTCATAAATCATGTATTGGAGCAAAACCCGGACCGGATTCTCAGGACGACCGGATTCTGCGGAATCCTGGATTGGAGCAAAACCCGGACCGGATTCTCAAGTCCACCGGATTCTGCGGTATCCTGGATTGGAGCAAAACCCGGACCGGATTCTCAGGTCGACCGGATTCTGCGGTATCCTGGATTGGAGCAAAACCTCGGACCGGATTCTCAGGACGACCGGATTCTGCGGTATCCTGGATTGGAGCAAAACCCGGACCGGATTCTCAGGACGACCGGATTCTGCGGTATCCTGGATTGGAGCAAAACCCGGACCGGATTCTGAGGGTGACCGGAATTGGACTTTTTTTTTTTTTTTTTTTTTTTTTTAAGATCTAACCCTGTTTCAGATGGACATTTTCATAAATCGTTGTCATAAACCATATATTTCAGATGGAAATTGTTTTCAAAAATCATGTGTCTCAGATGGACATTTTCATGAATCATGTATTTCACATTGGAAATTGTTTTAAAAAATCATGTATTTCAGAAGGAAATAATTTTCAAAAATCATGTGTTTCAGATGGACATTTTCATAAATCATGTATTGGAGCAAAACCCGGACCGGATTCTCAGGACGACCGGATTCTGCGGAATCCTGGATTGGAGCAAAACCCGGACCGGATTCTCAAGTCCACCGGATTCTGCGGTATCCTGGATTGGAGCAAAACCCGGACCGGATTCCGAGGATGAACGGATTCTGCGGTATCCTGGATTGGAGCAAAACCCGGACCGGATTCTCAGGACGACCGGATTCTGCGGTATCCTGGATTGGAGCAAAACCTGGACCGTATTCTGAGGGTGACCGGAATTGGACTTTTTTTTTTTTTTTTTTTTTTTTTTTTTAAGATCTAACCCTGTTTCAGATGGACATTTTCATAAATCGTTGTCATAAACCATATATTTCAGATGGAAATTGTTTTCAAAAATCATGTGTCTCAGATGGACATTTTCATGAATCATGTATTTCAGATGGAATTTTTTTTTTTAAATCAAGTGTTTTAGATTGACATTTTCATAAATCATGTATTTCAGATGGAATTTTTTTTTAAATCGTGTTTCAGATGGACATTTTCATAAATCATGTATTTCACATTGGAAATTGTTTTAAAAAATCATGTATTTCAGAAGGAAATAATTTTCAAAAATCATGTGTTTCAGATGGACATTTTCATAAATCATGTATTGGAGCAAAACCCGGACCGGATTCTCAGGACGACCGGATTCTGCGGAATCCTGGATTGGAGCAAAACCCGGACCGGATTCTCAAGTCCACCGGATTCTGCGGTATCCTGGATTGGAGCAAAACCCGGACCGGATTCCGAGGATGAACGGATTCTGCGGTATCCTGGATTGGAGCAAAACCCAGACCGGATTCTCAGGACGACCGGATTCTGCGGTATCCTGGATTGGAGCAAAACCCGGACCGGATTCTCAGGACGACCGGATTCTGCGGTATCCTGGATTGGAGCAAAACCCGGACCGGATTCTCAGGTCGACCGGATTCTGCGGTATCCTGGATTGGAGTAAAACCCGGACCGGATTCCGAGGAAAACCGGATTCTGCGGTCTCCTGGATTGGAGCAAAACCCGGACCGGATTCCGAGGACAAACGGATTCTGCGGTATCCTGGATTGGAGCAAAACCCGGACTGGATTCTCAGGACGACCGGATTCTGCGGTATCCTGGATTGGAGCAAAACCCGGACCGGATTCTGAGGGTGACCGGAATTGGACTTTTTTTTTTTTTTTTTAAGCTCTAACCCTGTTTCAGACGGACATTTTCATAAATCGTTGTCATAAACCATATATTTCAGATGGAAATTGTTTTCAAAAATCATGTGTCTCAGATGGACATTTTCATGAATCATGTATTTCAGATGGAATTTTTTTTTTTAAATCAAGTGTTTTAGATTGACATTTTCATAAATCATGTAATTCAGATGGAATTTTTTTTTAAATCGTGTTTCAGATGGACATTTTCATAAATCATGTATTTCACATTGGAAATTGTTTTAAAAAATCATGTATTTCAGAAGGAAATAATTTTCAAAAATCATGTGTTTCAGATGGACATTTTCATAAATCATGTATTGGAGCAAAACCCGGACCGGATTCTCAGGACGACCGGATTCTGCGGAATCCTGGATTGGAGCAAAACCCGGACCGGATTCTCAAGTCCACCGGATTCTGCGGTATCCTGGATTGGAGCAAAACCCGGACCGGATTCCGAGGATGAACGGATTCTGCGGTATCCTGGATTGGAGCAAAACCCAGACCGGATTCTCAGGACGACCGGATTCTGCGGTATCCTGGATTGGAGCAAAACCCGGACAGGATTCTGAGGGTGACCGGAATTGGACTTTTTTTTTTTTTTTTTTTTTTTTTTTAAGATCTAACCCTGTTTCAGATGGACATTTTCATAAATCGTTGTCATAAACCATATATTTCAGATGGAAATTGTTTTCAAAAATCATGTGTCTCAGATGGACATTTTCATGAATCATGTATTTCACATTGGAAATTGTTTTAAAAAATCATGTATTTCAGAAGGAAATAATTTTCAAAAATCATGTGTTTCAGATGGACATTTTCATAAATCATGTATTGGAGCAAAACCCGGACCGGATTCTCAGGACGACCGGATTCTGCGGAATCCTGGATTGGAGCAAAACTCGGACCGGATTCCGAGGATGAACGGATTCTGCGGTATCCTGGATTGGAGCAAAACCCGGACCGGATTCTCAGGACGACCGGATTCTGCGGTATCCTGGATTGGAGCAAAACCCGGACCGGATTCTCAGGACGACCGGATTCTGCGGTATCCTGGATTGGAGCAAAACCCGGACCGGATTCTCAGGTCGACCGGATTCTGCGGTATCCTGGATTGGAGTAAAACCCGGACCGGATTCCGAGGAAAACCGGATTCTGCGGTCTCCTGGATTGGAGCAAAACCCGGACCGGATTCCGAGGAAAAACGGATTCTGCGGTATCCTGGATTGGAGCAAAACCCGGACTGGATTCTCAGGACGACCGGATTCTGCGGTATCCTGGATTGGAGCAAAACCCGGACCGGATTCTGAGGGTGACCGGAATTGGACTTTTTTTTTTTTTTTTAAGCTCTAACCCTGTTTCAGATGGACATTTTCATAAATCGTTGTCATAAACCATATATTTCAGATGGAAATTGTTTTCAAAAATCATGTGTCTCAGATGGACATTTTCATGAATCGTATTTCAGATGGAATTTTTTTTTTAAATCAAGTGTTTTAGATTGACATTTTCATAAATCATGTATTTCAGATGGAATTTTTTTTTAAATCGTGTTTCAGATGGACATTTTCATAAATCATGTATTTCACATTGGAAATTGTTTTAAAAAATCATGTATTTCAGAAGGAAATAATTTTCAAAAATCATGTGTTTCAGATGGACATTTTCATAAATCATGTATTGGAGCAAAACCCGGACCGGATTCTCAGGACGACCGGATTCTGCGGAATCCTGGATTGGAGCAAAACCCGGACCGGATTCTCAAGTCCACCGGATTCTGCGGTATCCTGGATTGGAGCAAAACCCGGACCGGATTCTCAGGTCGACCGGATTCTGCGGTATCCTGGATTGGAGCAAAACCCGGACCGGATTCTCAGGACGACCGGATTCTGCGGTATCCTGGATTGGAGCAAAACCCGGACCGGATTCTCAGGACGACCGGATTCTGCGGTATCCTGGATTGGAGCAAAACCCGGACCGGATTCTGAGGGTGACCGGAATTGGACTTTTTTTTTTTTTTTTTTTTTTTTTTAAGATCTAACCCTGTTTCAGATGGACATTTTCATAAATCGTTGTCATAAACCATATATTTCAGATGGAAATTGTTTTCAAAAATCATGTGTCTCAGATGGACATTTTCATGAATCATGTATTTCACATTGGAAATTGTTTTAAAAAATCATGTATTTCAGAAGGAAATAATTTTCAAAAATCATGTGTTTCAGATGGACATTTTCATAAATCATGTATTGGAGCAAAACCCGGACCGGATTCTCAGGACGACCGGATTCTGCGGAATCCTGGATTGGAGCAAAACCCGGACCGGATTCTCAAGTCCACCGGATTCTGCGGTATCCTGGATTGGAGCAAAACCCGGACCGGATTCCGAGGATGAACGGATTCTGCGGTATCCTGGATTGGAGCAAAACCCGGACCGGATTCTCAGGACGACCGGATTCTGCGGTATCCTGGATTGGAGCAAAACCCGGACCGTATTCTGAGGGTGACCGGAATTGGACTTTTTTTTTTTTTTTTTTTTTTTTTTTAAGATCTAACCCTGTTTCAGATGGACATTTTCATAAATCGTTGTCATAAACCATATATTTCAGATGGAAATTGTTTTCAAAAATCATGTGTCTCAGATGGACATTTTCATGAATCATGTATTTCAGATGGAATTTTTTTTTTTAAATCAAGTGTTTTAGATTGACATTTTCATAAATCATGTATTTCAGATGGAATTTTTTTTTAAATCGTGTTTCAGATGGACATTTTCATAAATCATGTATTTCACATTGGAAATTGTTTTAAAAAATCATGTATTTCAGAAGGAAATAATTTTCAAAAATCATGTGTTTCAGATGGACATTTTCATAAATCATGTATTGGAGCAAAACCCGGACCGGATTCTCAGGACGACCGGATTCTGCGGAATCCTGGATTGGAGCAAAACCCGGACCGGATTCTCAAGTCCACCGGATTCTGCGGTATCCTGGATTGGAGCAAAACCCGGACCGGATTCCGAGGATGAACGGATTCTGCGGTATCCTGGATTGGAGCAAAACCCAGACCGGATTCTCAGGACGACCGGATTCTGCGGTATCCTGGATTGGAGCAAAACCCGGACCGGATTCTCAGGACGACCGGATTCTGCGGTATCCTGGATTGGAGCAAAACCCGGACCGGATTCTCAGGTCGACCGGATTCTGCGGTATCCTGGATTGGAGTAAAACCCGGACCGGATTCCGAGGAAAACCGGATTCTGCGGTCTCCTGGATTGGAGCAAAACCCGGACCGGATTCCGAGGACAAACGGATTCTGCGGTATCCTGGATTGGAGCAAAACCCGGACTGGATTCTCAGGACGACCGGATTCTGCGGTATCCTGGATTGGAGCAAAACCCGGACCGGATTCTGAGGGTGACCGGAATTGGACTTTTTTTTTTTTTTTTTAAGCTCTAACCCTGTTTCAGACGGACATTTTCATAAATCGTTGTCATAAACCATATATTTCAGATGGAAATTGTTTTCAAAAATCATGTGTCTCAGATGGACATTTTCATGAATCATGTATTTCAGATGGAATTTTTTTTTTTAAATCAAGTGTTTTAGATTGACATTTTCATAAATCATGTAATTCAGATGGAATTTTTTTTTAAATCGTGTTTCAGATGGACATTTTCATAAATCATGTATTTCACATTGGAAATTGTTTTAAAAAATCATGTATTTCAGAAGGAAATAATTTTCAAAAATCATGTGTTTCAGATGGACATTTTCATAAATCATGTATTGGAGCAAAACCCGGACCGGATTCTCAGGACGACCGGATTCTGCGGAATCCTGGATTGGAGCAAAACCCGGACCGGATTCTCAAGTCCACCGGATTCTGCGGTATCCTGGATTGGAGCAAAACCCGGACCGGATTCCGAGGATGAACGGATTCTGCGGTATCCTGGATTGGAGCAAAACCCAGACCGGATTCTCAGGACGACCGGATTCTGCGGTATCCTGGATTGGAGCAAAACCCGGACCGGATTCTCAGGACTACCGGATTCTGCGGTATCCTGGATTGGAGCAAAACCCGGACCGGATTCTCAGGTCGACCGGATTCTGCGGTATCCTGGCTTGGAGTAAAACCCGGACCGGATTCCGAGGAAAACCGGATTCTGCGGTCTCCTGGATTGGAGCAAAACCCGGACCGGATTCCGAGGACAAACGGATTCTGCGGTATCCTGGATTGGAGCAAAACCCGGACTGGATTCTCAGGACGACCGGATTCTTCGGTATCCTGGATTGGAGCAAAACCCGGACCGGATTCTGAGGGTGACCGGAATTGGACTTTTTTTTTTTTTTTTTAAGCTCTAACCCTGTTTCAGACGGACATTTTCATAAATCGTTGTCATAAACCATATATTTCAGATGGAAATTGTTTTCAAAAATCATGTGTCTCAGATGGACATTTTCATGAATCATGTATTTCAGATGGAATTTTTTTTTTTAAATCAAGTGTTTTAGATTGACATTTTCATAAATCATGTAATTCAGATGGAATTTTTTTTTAAATCGTGTTTCAGATGGACATTTTCATAAATCATGTATTTCACATTGGAAATTGTTTTAAAAAATCATGTATTTCAGAAGGAAATAATTTTCAAAAATCATGTGTTTCAGATGGACATTTTCATAAATCATGTATTGGAGCAAAACCCGGACCGGATTCTCAGGACGACCGGATTCTGCGGAATCCTGGATTGGAGCAAAACCCGGACCGGATTCTCAAGTCCACCGGATTCTGCGGTATCCTGGATTGGAGCAAAACCCAGACCGGATTCTCAGGACGACCGGATTCTGCGGTATCCTGGATTGGAGCAAAACCCGGACCGGATTCTCAGGACGACCGGATTCTGCGGTATCCTGGATTGGAATAAAACCCGGACCGGATTCTCAGGTCGACCGGATTCTGCGGTATCCTGGATTGGAGTAAAACCCGGACCGGATTCCGAGGAAAACCGGATTCTGCGGTCTCCTGGATTGGAGCAAAACCCGGACCGGATTCCGAGGACAAACGGATTCTGCGGTATCCTGGATTGGAGCAAAACCCGGACTGGATTCTCAGGACGACCGGATTCTGCGGTATCCTGGATTGGAGCAAAACCCGGACCGGATTCTGAGGGTGACCGGAATTGGACTTTTTTTTTTTTTTTTTAAGCTCTAACCCTGTTTCAGACGGACATTTTCATAAATCGTTGTCATAAACCATATATTTCAGATGGAAATTGTTTTCAAAAATCATGTGTCTCAGATGGACATTTTCATGAATCATGTATTTCAGATGGAATTTTTTTTTTTAAATCAAGTGTTTTAGATTGACATTTTCATAAATCATGTAATTCAGATGGAATTTTTTTTTAAATCGTGTTTCAGATGGACATTTTCATAAATCATGTATTTCACATTGGAAATTGTTTTAAAAAATCATGTATTTCAGAAGGAAATAATTTTCAAAAATCATGTGTTTCAGATGGACATTTTCATAAATCATGTATTGGAGCAAAACCCGGACCGGATTCTCAGGACGACCGGATTCTGCGGAATCCTGGATTGGAGCAAAACCCGGACCGGATTCTCAAGTCCACCGGATTCTGCGGTATCCTGGATTGGAGCAAAACCCGGACCGGATTCCGAGGATGAACGGATTCTGCGGTATCCTGGATTGGAGCAAAACCCGGACCGGATTCTCAGGACGACCGGATTCTGCGGTATCCTGGATTGGAGCAAAACCCGGACCGGATTCTCAGGACGACCGAATTCTGCGGTATCCTGGATTGGAGTAAAACCCGGACCGGATTCCGAGGAAAACCGGATTCTGCGGTCTCCTGGATTGGAGCAAAACCCGGACCGGATTCCGAGGATGAACGGATTCTGCGGTATCCTGGATTGGAGCAAAACCCGGACCGGATTCTCAGGACGACCGGATTCTGCGGTATCCTGGATTGGAGCAAAACCCGGACCGGATTCTCAGGACGACCGGATTCTGCGGTATCCTGGATTGGAGCAAAACCCGGACCGGATTCTCAGGTCGACCGGATTCTGCGGTATCCTGGATTGGAGTAAAACCCGGACCGGATTCCGAGGAAAACCGGATTCTGCGGTCTCCTGGATTGGAGCAAAACCCGGACCGGATTCTCAGGACGACCGGATTCTGCGGTATCCTGGATTGGAGCAAAACCCGGACCGGATTCTCAGGTCGACCGGATTCTGCGGTATCCTGGATTGGAGCAAAACCCGGACCGGATTCTGAGGGTGACCGGAATTGGACTTTTTTTTTTTTTTTTTTTTTTTTTTAAGATCTAACCCTGTTTCAGATGGAAATTTTCATAAATCGTTGTCATAAACCATATATTTCAGATGGAAATTGTTTTCAAAAATCATGTGTCTCAGATGGAC
Organism: Barbus barbus; assembly: GCF_936440315.1. Lineage (NCBI taxonomy): Eukaryota > Metazoa > Chordata > Actinopteri > Cypriniformes > Cyprinidae > Barbus > Barbus barbus. Next base: position 58,488 of record NC_136730.1, read on the forward strand.
ATTTTCATGAATCATGTATTTCAGATGGAATTTTTTTTTTTAAATCAAGTGTTTTAGATTGACATTTTCATAAATCATGTAATTCAGATGGAATTTTTTTTAAAATCGTGTTTCAGATGGACATTTTCATAAATCATGTATTTCACATTGGAAATTGTTTTAAAAAATCATGTATTTCAGAAGGAAATAATTTTCAAAAATCATGTGTTTCAGATGGACATTTTCATAAATCATGTATTGGAGCAAAACCCGGACCGGATTCTCAGGACGACCGGATTCTGCGGAATCCTGGATTGGAGCAAAACCCGGACCGGATTCTCAAGTCCACCGGATTCTGCGGTATCCTGGATTGGAGCAAAACCCGGACCGGATTCCGAGGATGAACGGATTCTGCGGTATCCTGGATTGGAGCAAAACCCAGACCGGATTCTCAGGACGACCGGATTCTGCGGTATCCTGGATTGGAGCAAAACCCGGACCGGATTCTCAGGACTACCGGATTCTGCGGTATCCTGGATTGGAGCAAAACCCGGACCGGATTCTCAGGTCGACCGGATTCTGCGGTATCCTGGATTGGAGTAAAACCCGGACCGGATTCCGAGGAAAACCGGATTCTGCGGTCTCCTGGATTGGAGCAAAACCCGGACCGGATTCCGAGGACAAACGGATTCTGCGGTATCCTGGATTGGAGCAAAACCCGGACTGGATTCTCAGGACGACCGGATTCTTCGGTATCCTGGATTGGAGCAAAACCCGGACCGGATTCTGAGGGTGACCGGAATTGGACTTTTTTTTTTTTTTTTTAAGCTCTAACCCTGTTTCAGACGGACATTTTCATAAATCGTTGTCATAAACCATATATTTCAGATGGAAATTGTTTTCAAAAATCATGTGTCTCAGATGGACATTTTCATGAATCATGTATTTCAGATGGAATTTTTTTTTTTAAATCAAGTGTTTTAGATTGACATTTTCATAAATCATGTAATTCAGATGGAATTTTTTTTTAAATCGTGTTTCAGATGGACATTTTCATAAATCATGTATTTCACATTGGAAATTGTTTTAAAAAATCATGTATTTCAGAAGGAAATAATTTTCAAAAATCATGTGTTTCAGATGGACATTTTCATAAATCATGTATTGGAGCAAAACCCGGACCGGATTCTCAGGACGACCGGATTCTGCGGAATCCTGGATTGGAGCAAAACCCGGACCGGATTCTCAAGTCCACCGGATTCTGCGGTATCCTGGATTGGAGCAAAACCCAGACCGGATTCTCAGGACGACCGGATTCTGCGGTATCCTGGATTGGAGCAAAACCCGGACCGGATTCTCAGGACGACCGGATTCTGCGGTATCCTGGATTGGAATAAAACCCGGACCGGATTCTCAGGTCGACCGGATTCTGCGGTATCCTGGATTGGAGTAAAACCCGGACCGGATTCCGAGGAAAACCGGATTCTGCGGTCTCCTGGATTGGAGCAAAACCCGGACCGGATTCCGAGGACAAACGGATTCTGCGGTATCCTGGATTGGAGCAAAACCCGGACTGGATTCTCAGGACGACCGGATTCTGCGGTATCCTGGATTGGAGCAAAACCCGGACCGGATTCTGAGGGTGACCGGAATTGGACTTTTTTTTTTTTTTTTTAAGCTCTAACCCTGTTTCAGACGGACATTTTCATAAATCGTTGTCATAAACCATATATTTCAGATGGAAATTGTTTTCAAAAATCATGTGTCTCAGATGGACATTTTCATGAATCATGTATTTCAGATGGAATTTTTTTTTTTAAATCAAGTGTTTTAGATTGACATTTTCATAAATCATGTAATTCAGATGGAATTTTTTTTTAAATCGTGTTTCAGATGGACATTTTCATAAATCATGTATTTCACATTGGAAATTGTTTTAAAAAATCATGTATTTCAGAAGGAAATAATTTTCAAAAATCATGTGTTTCAGATGGACATTTTCATAAATCATGTATTGGAGCAAAACCCGGACCGGATTCTCAGGACGACCGGATTCTGCGGAATCCTGGATTGGAGCAAAACCCGGACCGGATTCTCAAGTCCACCGGATTCTGCGGTATCCTGGATTGGAGCAAAACCCGGACCGGATTCCGAGGATGAACGGATTCTGCGGTATCCTGGATTGGAGCAAAACCCGGACCGGATTCTCAGGACGACCGGATTCTGCGGTATCCTGGATTGGAGCAAAACCCGGACCGGATTCTCAGGACGACCGAATTCTGCGGTATCCTGGATTGGAGTAAAACCCGGACCGGATTCCGAGGAAAACCGGATTCTGCGGTCTCCTGGATTGGAGCAAAACCCGGACCGGATTCCGAGGATGAACGGATTCTGCGGTATCCTGGATTGGAGCAAAACCCGGACCGGATTCTCAGGACGACCGGATTCTGCGGTATCCTGGATTGGAGCAAAACCCGGACCGGATTCTCAGGACGACCGGATTCTGCGGTATCCTGGATTGGAGCAAAACCCGGACCGGATTCTCAGGTCGACCGGATTCTGCGGTATCCTGGATTGGAGTAAAACCCGGACCGGATTCCGAGGAAAACCGGATTCTGCGGTCTCCTGGATTGGAGCAAAACCCGGACCGGATTCTCAGGACGACCGGATTCTGCGGTATCCTGGATTGGAGCAAAACCCGGACCGGATTCTCAGGTCGACCGGATTCTGCGGTATCCTGGATTGGAGCAAAACCCGGACCGGATTCTGAGGGTGACCGGAATTGGACTTTTTTTTTTTTTTTTTTTTTTTTTTTAAGATCTAACCCTGTTTCAGATGGAAATTTTCATAAATCGTTGTCATAAACCATATATTTCAGATGGAAATTGTTTTCAAAAATCATGTGTCTCAGATGGACATTTTCATGAATCATGTATTTCACATTGGAAATTGTTTTAAAAAATCATGTATTTCAGAAGGAAATAATTTTCAAAAATCATGTGTTTCAGATGGACATTTTCATAAATCATGTATTGGAGCAAAACCCGGACCGGATTCTCAGGACGACCGGATTCTGCGGAATCCTGGATTGGAGCAAAACCCGGACCGGATTCTCAAGTCCACCGGATTCTGCGGTATCCTGGATTGGAGCAAAACCCGGACCGGATTCCGAGGATGAACGGATTCTGCGGTATCCTGGATTGGAGCAAAACCCGGACCGGATTCTCAGGACGACCGGATTCTGCGGTATCCTGGATTGGAGCAAAACCCGGACCGGATTCTGAGGGTGACCGGAATTGGACTTTTTTTTTTTTTTTTTTTTTTTTTTTAAGATCTAACCCTGTTTCAGATGGACATTTTCATAAATCGTTGTCATAAACCATATATTTCAGATGGAAATTGTTTTCAAAAATCATGTGTCTCAGATGGACATTTTCATGAATCATGTATTTCAGATGGAATTTTTTTTTTTAAATCAAGTGTTTTAGATTGACATTTTCATAAATCATGTATTTCAGATGGAATTTTTTTTTAAAATCGTGTTTCAGATGGACATTTTCATAAATCATGTATTTCACATTGGAAATTGTTTTAAAAAATCATGTATTTCAGAAGGAAATAATTTTCAAAAATCATGTGTTTCAGATGGACATTTTCATAAATCATGTATTGGAGCAAAACCCGGACCGGATTCTCAGGACGACCGGATTCTGCGGAATCCTGGATTGGAGCAAAACCCGGACCGGATTCTCAAGTCCACCGGATTCTGCGGTATCCTGGATTGGAGCAAAACCCGGACCGGATTCCGAGGATGAACGGATTCTGCGGTATCCTGGATTGGAGCAAAACCCAGACCGGATTCTCAGGACGACCGGATTCTGCGGTATCCTGGATTGGAGCAAAACCCGGACCGGATTCTCAGGACGACCGGATTCTGCGGTATCCTGGATTGGAGCAAAACCCGGACCGGATTCTCAGGTCGACCGGATTCTGCGGTATCCTGGATTGGAGTAAAACCCGGACCGGATTCCGAGGAAAACCGGATTCTGCGGTCTCCTGGATTGGAGCAAAACCCGGACCGGATTCCGAGGACAAACGGATTCTGCGGTATCCTGGATTGGAGCAAAACCCGGACTGGATTCTCAGGACGACCGGATTCTGCGGTATCCTGGATTGGAGCAAAACCCGGACCGGATTCTGAGGGTGACCGGAATTGGACTTTTTTTTTTTTTTTTTAAGCTCTAACCCTGTTTCAGACGGACATTTTCATAAATCGTTGTCATAAACCATATATTTCAGATGGAAATTGTTTTCAAAAATCATGTGTCTCAGATGGACATTTTCATGAATCATGTATTTCAGATGGAATTTTTTTTTTTAAATCAAGTGTTTTAGATTGACATTTTCATAAATCATGTAATTCAGATGGAATTTTTTTTTAAATCGTGTTTCAGATGGACATTTTCATAAATCATGTATTTCACATTGGAAATTGTTTTAAAAAATCATGTATTTCAGAAGGAAATAATTTTCAAAAATCATGTGTTTCAGATGGACATTTTCATAAATCATGTATTGGAGCAAAACCCGGACCGGATTCTCAGGACGACCGGATTCTGCGGAATCCTGGATTGGAGCAAAACCCGGACCGGATTCTCAAGTCCACCGGATTCTGCGGTATCCTGGATTGGAGCAAAACCCGGACCGGATTCCGAGGATGAACGGATTCTGCGGTATCCTGGATTGGAGCAAAACCCGGACCGGATTCTCAGGACGACCGGATTCTGCGGTATCCTGGATTGGAGCAAAACCCGGACCGGATTCTCAGGACGACCGAATTCTGCGGTATCCTGGATTGGAGTAAAACCCGGACCGGATTCCGAGGAAAACCGGATTCTGCGGTCTCCTGGATTGGAGCAAAACCCGGACCGGATTCCGAGGATGAACGGATTCTGCGGTATCCTGGATTGGAGCAAAACCCGGACCGGATTCTCAGGACGACCGGATTCTGCGGTATCCTGGATTGGAGCAAAACCCGGACCGGATTCTCAGGACGACCGGATTCTGCGGTATCCTGGATTGGAGCAAAACCCGGACCGGATTCTCAGGTCGACCGGATTCTGCGGTATCCTGGATTGGAGTAAAACCCGGACCGGATTCCGAGGAAAACCGGATTCTGCGGTCTCCTGGATTGGAGCAAAACCCGGACCGGATTCCGAGGAAAAACGGATTCTGCGGTATCCTGGATTGGAGCAAAACCCGGACTGGATTCTCAGGACGACCGGATTCTGCGGTATCCTGGATTGGAGCAAAACCCGGACCGGATTCTGAGGGTGACCGGAATTGGACTTTTTTTTTTTTTTTTTAAGCTCTAACCCTGTTTCAGATCGACATTTTCATAAATCGTTGTCATAAACCATATATTTCAGATGGAAATTGTTTTCAAAAATCATGTGTCTCAGATGGACATTTTCATGAATCGTATTTCAGATGGAATTTTTTTTTTAAATCAATTGTTTTAGATTGACATTTTCATAAATCATGTATTTCAGATGGAATTTTTTTTTAAATCGTGTTTCAGATGGACATTTTCATAAATCATGTATTTCACATTGGAAATTGTTTTAAAAAATCATGTATTTCAGAAGGAAATAATTTTCAAAAATCATGTGTTTCAGATGGACATTTTCATAAATCATGTATTGGAGCAAAACCCGGACCGGATTCTCAGGACGACCGGATTCTGCGGAATCCTGGATTGGAGCAAAACCCGGACCGGATTCTCAAGTCCACCGGATTCTGCGGTATCCTGGATTGGAGCAAAACCCGGACCGGATTCTCAGGTCGACCGGATTCTGCGGTATCCTGGATTGGAGCAAAACCCGGACCGGATTCTCAGGACGACCGGATTCTGCGGTATCCTGGATTGGAGCAAAACCCGGACCGGATTCTCAGGACGACCGGATTCTGCGGTATCCTGGATTGGAGCAAAACCCGGACAGGATTCTGAGGGTGACCGGAATTGGACTTTTTTTTTTTTTTTTTTTTTTTTTTAAGATCTAACCCTGTTTCAGATGGACATTTTCATAAATCGTTGTCATAAACCATATATTTCAGATGGAAATTGTTTTCAAAAATCATGTGTCTCAGATGGACATTTTCATGAATCATGTATTTCACATTGGAAATTGTTTTAAAAAATCATGTATTTCAGAAGGAAATAATTTTCAAAAATCATGTGTTTCAGATGGACATTTTCATAAATCATGTATTGGAGCAAAACCCGGACCGGATTCTCAGGACGACCGGATTCTGCGGAATCCTGGATTGGAGCAAAACTCGGACCGGATTCCGAGGATGAACGGATTCTGCGGTATCCTGGATTGGAGCAAAACCCGGACCGGATTGTCAGGACGACCGGATTCTGCGGTATCCTGGATTGGAGCAAAACCCGGACCGGATTCTCAGGACGACCGGATTCTGCGGTATCCTGGATTGGAGCAAAACCCGGACCGGATTCTCAGGTCGACCGGATTCTGCGGTATCCTGGATTGGAGTAAAACCCGGACCGGATTCCGAGGAAAACCGGATTCTGCGGTCTCCTGGATTGGAGCAAAACCCGGACCGGATTCCGAGGAAAAACGGATTCTGCGGTATCCTGGATTGGAGCAAAACCCGGACTGGATTCTCAGGACGACCGGATTCTGCGGTATCCTGGATTGGAGCAAAACCCGGACCGGATTCTGAGGGTGACCGGAATTGGACTTTTTTTTTTTTTTTTTAAGCTCTAACCCTGTTTCAGATGGACATTTTCATAAATCGTTGTCATAAACCATATATTTCAGATGGAAATTGTTTTCAAAAATCATGTGTCTCAGATGGACATTTTCATGAATCGTATTTCAGATGGAATTTTTTTTTTAAATCAAGTGTTTCAGATTGACATTTTCATAAATCATGTATTTCAGATGGAATTTTTTTTTAAATCGTGTTTCAGATGGACATTTTCATAAATCATGTATTTCACATTGGAAATTGTTTTAAAAAATCATGTATTTCAGAAGGAAATAATTTTCAAAAATCATGTGTTTCAGATGGACATTTTCATAAATCATGTATTGGAGCAAAACCCGGACCGGATTCTCAGGACGACCGGATTCTGCGGAATCCTGGATTGGAGCAAAACCCGGACCGGATTCTCAAGTCCACCGGATTCTGCGGTATCCTGGATTGGAGCAAAACCCGGACCGGATTCTCAGGTCGACCGGATTCTGCGGTATCCTGGATTGGAGCAAAACCCGGACCGGATTCTCAGGACGACCGGATTCTGCGGTATCCTGGATTGGAGCAAAACCCGGACCGGATTCTCAGGACGACCGGATTCTGCGGTATCCTGGATTGGAGCAAAACCCGGACAGGATTCTGAGGGTGACCGGAATTGGACTTTTTTTTTTTATTTTTTTTTTTTTTAAGATCTAACCCTGTTTCAGATGGACATTTTCATAAATCGTTGTCATAAACCATATATTTCAGATGGAAATTGTTTTCAAAAATCATGTGTCTCAGATGGACATTTTCATGAATCATGTATTTCACATTGGAAATTGTTTTAAAAAATCATGTATTTCAGAAGGAAATAATTTTCAAAAATCATGTGTTTCAGATGGACATTTTCATAAATCATGTATTGGAGCAAAACCCGGACCGGATTCTCAGGACGACCGGATTCTGCGGAATCCTGGATTGGAGCAAAACCCGGACCGGATTCTCAAGTCCACCGGATTCTGCGGTATCCTGGATTGGAGCAAAACCCGGACCGGATTCTCAGGTCGACCGGATTCTGCGGTATCCTGGATTGGAGCAAAACCCGGACCGGATTCTTAGGACGACCGGATTCTGTGGTATCCTGGATTGGAGCAAAACCCGGACCGGATTCTCAGGACGACCGGATTCTGCGGTATCCTGGATTGGAGCAAAACCCGGACCGGATTCTGAGGGTGACCGGAATTGGACTTTTTTTTTTTTTTTTTTTTTTTTTTTTAAGATCTAACCCTGTTTCAGATGGACATTTTCATAAATCGTTGTCATAAACCATATATTTCAGATGGAAATTGTTTTCAAAAATCATGTGTCTCAGATGGACATTTTCATGAATCATGTATTTCAGATGGAATTTTTTTTTTTAAATCAAGTGTTTTAGATTGACATTTTCATAAATCATGTATTTCAGATGGAATTTTTTTTTTAAATCGTGTTTCAGATGGACATTTTCATAAATCATGTATTTCACATTGGAAATTGTTTTAAAAAATCATGTATTTCAGAAGGAAATAATTTTCAAAAATCATGTGTTTCAGATGGACATTTTCATAAATCATGTATTGGAGCAAAACCCGGACCGGATTCTCAGGACGACCGGATTCTGCGGAATCCTGGATTGGAGCAAAACCCGGACCGGATTCTCAAGTCCACCGGATTCTGCGGTATCCTGGATTGGAGCAAAACCCGGAACGGATTCCGAGGATGAACGGATTCTGCGGTATCCTGGATTGGAGCAAAACCCGGACCGGATTCTCAGGTCGACCGGATTCTGCGGTATCCTGGATTGGAGTAAAACCCGGACCGGATTCCGAGGAAAACCGGATTCTGCGGTCTCCTGGATTGGAGCAAAACCCGGACCGGATTCCGAGGACAAACGGATTCTGCGGTATCCTGGATTGGAGCAAAACCCGGACTGGATTCTCAGGACGACCGGATTCTGCGGTATCCTGGATTGGAGCAAAACCCGGACCGGATTCTGAGGGTGACCGGAATTGGACTTTTTTTTTTTTTTTTAAGCTCTAACCCTGTTTCAGACGGACATTTTCATAAATCGTTGTCATAAACCATATATTTCAGATGGAAATTGATTTCAAAAATCATGTGTCTCAGATGGACATTTTCATGAATCATGTATTTCAGATGGAATTTTTTTTTTTAAATCAAGTGTTTTAGATTGACATTTTCATAAATCATGTAATTCAGATGGAATTTTTTTTTAAATCGTGTTTCAGATGGACATTTTCATAAATCATGTATTTCACATTGGAAATTGTTTTAAAAAATCATGTATTTCAGAAGGAAATAATTTTCAAAAATCATGTGTTTCAGATGGACATTTTCATAAATCATGTATTGGAGCAAAACCCGGACCGGATTCTCAGGACGACCGGATTCTGCGGAATCCTGGATTGGAGCAAAACCCGGACCGGATTCTCAAGTCCACCGGATTCTGCGGTATCCTGGATTGGAGCAATACCCGGACCGGATTCTCAGGTCGACCGGATTGGAGCAAAACCCGGACCGGATTCCGAGGACAAACGGATTCTGCGGTATCCTGGATTGGAGCAAAACCCGGACTGGATTCTCAGGACGACCGGATTCTGCGGTATCCTGGATTGGAGCAAAACCCGGACCGGATTCTGAGGGTGACCGGAATTGGACTTTTTTTTTTTTTTTTTAAGCTCTAACCCTGTTTCAGACGGACATTTTCATAAATCGTTGTCATAAACCATATATTTCAGATGGAAATTGTTTTCAAAAATCATGTGTCTCAGATGGACATTTTCATGAATCATGTATTTCAGATGGAATTTTTTTTTTTAAATCAAGTGTTTTAGATTGACATTTTCATAAATCATGTAATTCAGATGGAATTTTTTTTTAAATCGTGTTTCAGATGGACATTTTCATAAATCATGTATTTCACATTGGAAATTGTTTTAAAAAATCATGTATTTCAGAAGGAAATAATTTTCAAAAATCATGTGTTTCAGATGGACATTTTCATAAATCATGTATTGGAGCAAAACCCGGACCGGATTCTCAGGACGACCGGATTCTGCGGAATCCTGGATTGGAGCAAAACCCGGACCGGATTCTCAAGTCCACCGGATTCTGCGGTATCCTGGATTGGAGCAATACCCGGACCGGATTCTCAGGTCGACCGGATTCTGCGGTATCCTGGATTGGAGCAAAACCCGGACCGGATTCTCAGGACAACCGGATTCTGCGGAATCCTGGATTGGAGCAAAACCCGGACCGGATTCTCAAGTCCACCGGATTCTGCGGTATCCTGGATTGGAGCAAAACCCGGACCGGATTCTCAGGTCGACCGGATTCTGCGGTATCCTGGATTGGAGCAAAACCCGGACCGGATTCTCAGGACGACCGGATTCTGCGGTATCCTGGATTGGAGCAAAACCCGGACCGGATTCTCAGGACGACCGGATTCTGCGGTATCCTGGATTGGATCAAAACCCGGACCGGATTCTCAGGTCGACCGAATTCTGCGGTATCCTGGATTGGAGTAAAACCCGGACCGGATTCCGAGGAAAACCGGATTCTGCGGTCTCCTGGATTGGAGCAAAACCCGGACCGGATTCCGAGGACAAACGGATTCTGCGGTATCCTGGATTGGAGCAAAACCCGGACTGGATTCTCAGGACGACCGGATTCTGCGGTATCCTGGATTGGAGCAAAACCCGGACCGGATTCCGAGGATGAACGGATTCTGCGGTATCCTGGATTGGAGCAAAACCCGGACCGGATTCTCAGGACGACCGGATTCTGCGGTATCCTGGATTGGAGCAAAACCCGGACCGGATTCTCAGGATGACCGGATTCTGCGGTATCCTGGATTGGAGCAAAACCCGGACCGGATTCTCAGGTCGACCGGATTCTGCGGTATCCTGGATTGGAGTAAAACCCGGACCGGATTCCGAGGAAAACCGGATTCTGCGGTCTCCTGGATTGGAGCAAAACCCGGACCGGATTCCGAGGAAAAACGGATTCTGCGGTATCCTGGATTGGAGCAAAACCCGGACTGGATTCTCAGGACGACCGGATTCTGCGGTATCCTGGATTGGAGCAAAACCCGGACCGGATTCTGAGGGTGACCGGAATTGGACTTTTTTTTTTTTTTTTTTAAGCTCTAACCCTGTTTCAGATGGACATTTTCATAAATCGTTGTCATAAACCATATATTTCAGATGGAAATTGTTTTCAAAAATCATGTGTCTCAGATGGACATTTTCATGAATCGTATTTCAGATGGAATTTTTTTTTTAAATCAAGTGTTTTAGATTGACATTTTCATAAATCATGTATTTCAGATGGAATTTTTTTTTAAATCGTGTTTCAGATGGACATTTTCATAAATCATGTATTGGAGCAAAACCCGGACCGGATTCTCAGGACGACCGGATTCTGCGGAATCCTGGATTGGAGCAAAACCCGGACCGGATTCTCAAGTCCACCGGATTCTGCGGTATCCTGGATTGGAGCAAAACCCGGACCGGATTCTCAGGTCGACCGGATTCTGCGGTATCCTGGATTGGAGCAAAACCCGGACCGGATTCTCAGGACGACCGGATTCTGCGGTATCCTGGATTGGAGCAAAACCCGGACCGGATTCTCAGGACGACCGGATTCTGCGGTATCCTGGATTGGAGCAAAACCCGGACCGGATTCTGAGGGTGACCGGAATTGGACTTTTTTTTTTTTTTTTTTTTTTTTTTAAGATCTAACCCTGTTTCAGATGGACATTTTCATAAATCGTTGTCATAAACCATATATTTCAGATGGAAATTGTTTTCAAAAATCATGTGTCTCAGATGGACATTTTCATGAATCATGTATTTCACATTGGAAATTGTTTTAAAAAATCATGTATTTCAGAAGGAAATAATTTTCAAAAATCATGTGTTTCAGATGGACATTTTCATAAATCATGTATTGGAGCAAAACCCGGACCGGATTCTCAGGACGACCGGATTCTGCGGAATCCTGGATTGGAGCAAAACCCGGACCGGATTCTCAAGTCCACCGGATTCTGCGGTATCCTGGATTGGAGCAAAACCCGGACCGGATTCCGAGGATGAACGGATTCTGCGGTATCCTGGATTGGAGCAAAACCCGGACCGGATTCTCAGGACGACCGGATTCTGCGGTATCCTGGATTGGAGAAAAACCCGGACCGGATTCTCAGGACGACCGGATTCTGCGGTATCCTGGATTGGAGCAAAACCCGGACCGGATTCTCAGGTCGACCGGATTCTGCGGTATCCTGGATTGGAGCAAAACCCGGACCGGATTCTCAGGTCGACCGGATTCTGCGGTATCCTGGATTGGAGTAAAACCCGGACCGGATTCCGAGGAAAACCGGATTCTGCGGTCTCCTGGATTGGAGCAAAACCCGGACCGGATTCCGAGGACAAACGGATTCTGCGGTATCCTGGATTGGAGCAAAACCCGGACTGGATTCTCAGGACGACCGGATTCTGCGGTATCCTGGATTGGAGTAAAACCCGGACCGGATTCCGAGGAAAACCGGATTCTGCGGTCTCCTGGATTGGAGCAAAACCCGGACCGGATTCCGAGGATGAACGGATTCTGCGGTATCCTGGATTGGAGCAAAACCCGGACCGGATTCCGAGGACAAACGGATTCTGCGGTATCCTGGATTGGAGCAAAACCCGGACTGGATTCTCAGGACGACCGGATTCTGCGGTATCCTGGATTGGAGTAAAACCCGGACCGGATTCCGAGGAAAACCGGATTCTGCGGTCTCCTGGATTGGAGCAAAACCCGGACCGGATTCCGAGGATGAACGGATTCTGCGGTATCCTGGATTGGAGCAAAACCCGGACCGGATTCTCAGGACGACCGGATTCTGCGGTATCCTGGATTGGAGCAAAACCCGGACCGGATTCTCAGGACGACCGGATTCTGCGGTATCCTGGATTGGAGCAAAACCCGGACCGGATTCTCAGGTCGACCGGATTCTGCGGTATCCTGGATTGGAGTAAAACCCGGACCGGATTCCGAGGAAAACCGGATTCTGCGGTCTCCTGGATTGGAGCAAAACCCGGACCGGATTCTCAGGACGACCGGATTCTGCGGTATCCTGGATTGGAGCAAAACCCGGACCGGATTCTCAGGTCGACCGGATTCTGCGGTATCCTGGATTGGAGCAAAACCCGGACCGGATTCTGAGGGTGACCGGAATTGGACTTTTTTTTTTTTTTTTTTTTTTTTTTAAGATCTAACCCTGTTTCAGATGGACATTTTCATAAATCGTTGTCATAAACCATATATTTCAGATGGAAATTGTTTTCAAAAATCATGTGTCTCAGATGGACATTTTCATGAATCATGTATTTCACATTGGAAATTGTTTTAAAAAATCATGTATTTCAGAAGGAAATAATTTTCAAAAATCATGTGTTTCAGATGGACATTTTCATAAATCATGTATTGGAGCAAAACCCGGACCGGATTCTCAGGACGACCGGATTCTGCGGAATCCTGGATTGGAGCAAAACCCGGACCGGATTCTCAAGTCCACCGGATTCTGCGGTATCCTGGATTGGAGCAAAACCCGGACCGGATTCCGAGGATGAACGGATTCTGCGGTATCCTGGATTGGAGCAAAACCCGGACCGGATTCTCAGGACGACCGGATTCTGCGGTATCCTGGATTGGAGCAAAACCCGGACCGGATTCTGAGGGTGACCGGAATTGGACTTTTTTTTTTTTTTTTTTTTTTTTTTTAAGATCTAACCCTGTTTCAGATGGACATTTTCATAAATCGTTGTCATAAACCATATATTTCAGATGGAAATTGTTTTCAAAAATCATGTGTCTCAGATGGACATTTTCATGAATCATGTATTTCAGATGGAATTTTTTTTTTTAAATCAAGTGTTTTAGATTGACATTTTCATAAATCATGTATTTCAGATGGATTTTTTTTTTAAAATCGTGTTTCAGATGGACATTTTCATAAATCATGTATTTCACATTGGAAATTGTTTTAAAAAATCATGTATTTCAGAAGGAAATAATTTTCAAAAATCATGTGTTTCAGATGGACATTTTCATAAATCATGTATTGGAGCAAAACCCGGACCGGATTCTCAGGACGACCGGATTCTGCGGAATCCTGGATTGGAGCAAAACCCGGACCGGATTCTCAAGTCCACCGGATTCTGCGGTATCCTGGATTGGAGCAAAACCCGGACCGGATTCCGAGGATGAACGGATTCTGCGGTATCCTGGATTGGAGCAAAACCCAGACCGGATTCTCAGGACGACCGGATTCTGCGGTATCCTGGATTGGAGCAAAACCCGGACCGGATTCTCAGGACGACCGGATTCTGCGGTATCCTGGATTGGAGCAAAACCCGGACCGGATTCTCAGGTCGACCGGATTCTGCGGTATCCTGGATTGGAGTAAAACCCGGACCGGATTCCGAGGAAAACCGGATTCTGCGGTCTCCTGGATTGGAGCAAAACCCGGACCGGATTCCGAGGACAAACGGATTCTGCGGTATCCTGGATTGGAGCAAAACCCGGACTGGATTCTCAGGACGACCGGATTCTGCGGTATCCTGGATTGGAGCAAAACCCGGACCGGATTCTGAGGGTGACCGGAATTGGACTTTTTTTTTTTTTTTTTAAGCTCTAACCCTGTTTCAGACGGACATTTTCATAAATCGTTGTCATAAACCATATATTTCAGATGGAAATTGTTTTCAAAAATCATGTGTCTCAGATGGACATTTTCATGAATCATGTATTTCAGATGGAATTTTTTTTTTTAAATCAAGTGTTTTAGATTGACATTTTCATAAATCATGTAATTCAGATGGAATTTTTTTTTAAATCGTGTTTCAGATGGACATTTTCATAAATCATGTATTTCACATTGGAAATTGTTTTAAAAAATCATGTATTTCAGAAGGAAATAATTTTCAAAAATCATGTGTTTCAGATGGACATTTTCATAAATCATGTATTGGAGCAAAACCCGGACCGGATTCTCAGGACGACCGGATTCTGCGGAATCCTGGATTGGAGCAAAACCCGGACCGGATTCTCAAGTCCACCGGATTCTGCGGTATCCTGGATTGGAGCAAAACCCGGACCGGATTCTCAGGTCGACCGGATTCTGCGGTATCCTGGATTGGAGCAAAACCCGGACCGGATTCTCAGGACGACCGGATTCTGCGGTATCCTGGATTGGAGCAAAACCCGGACCGGATTCTCAGGACGACCGGATTCTGCGGTATCCTGGATTGGAGCAAAACCCGGACAGGATTCTGAGGGTGACCGGAATTGGACTTTTTTTTTTTTTTTTTTTTTTTTTTAAGATCTAACCCTGTTTCAGATGGACATTTTCATAAATCGTTGTCATAAACCATATATTTCAGATGGAAATTGTTTTCAAAAATCATGTGTCTCAGATGGACATTTTCATGAATCATGTATTTCACATTGGAAATTGTTTTAAAAAATCATGTATTTCAGAAGGAAATAATTTTCAAAAATCATGTGTTTCAGATGGACATTTTCATAAATCATGTATTGGAGCAAAACCCGGACCGGATTCTCAGGACGACCGGATTCTGCGGAATCCTGGATTGGAGCAAAACTCGGACCGGATTCCGAGGATGAACGGATTCTGCGGTATCCTGGATTGGAGCAAAACCCGGACCGGATTCTCAGGACGACCGGATTCTGCGGTATCCTGGATTGGAGCAAAACCCGGACCGGATTCTCAGGACGACCGGATTCTGCGGTATCCTGGATTGGAGCAAAACCCGGACCGGATTCTCAGGTCGACCGGATTCTGCGGTATCCTGGATTGGAGTAAAACCCGGACCGGATTCCGAGGAAAACCGGATTCTGCGGTCTCCTGGATTGGAGCAAAACCCGGACCGGATTCCGAGGAAAAACGGATTCTGCGGTATCCTGGATTGGAGCAAAACCCGGACTGGATTCTCAGGACGACCGGATTCTGCGGTATCCTGGATTGGAGCAAAACCCGGACCGGATTCTGAGGGTGACCGGAATTGGACTTTTTTTTTTTTTTTTTAAGCTCTAACCCTGTTTCAGATGGACATTTTCATAAATCGTTGTCATAAACCATATATTTCAGATGGAAATTGTTTTCAAAAATCATGTGTCTCAGATGGACATTTTCATGAATCGTATTTCAGATGGAATTTTTTTTTTAAATCAAGTGTTTCAGATTGACATTTTCATAAATCATGTATTTCAGATGGAATTTTTTTTTAAATCGTGTTTCAGATGGACATTTTCATAAATCATGTATTTCACATTGGAAATTGTTTTAAAAAATCATGTATTTCAGAAGGAAATAATTTTCAAAAATCATGTGTTTCAGATGGACATTTTCATAAATCATGTATTGGAGCAAAACCCGGACCGGATTCTCAGGACGACCGGATTCTGCGGAATCCTGGATTGGAGCAAAACCCGGACCGGATTCTCAAGTCCACCGGATTCTGCGGTATCCTGGATTGGAGCAAAACCCGGACCAGATTCTCAGGTCGACCGGATTCTGCGGTATCCTGGATTGGAGCAAAACCCGGACCGGATTCTCAGGACGACCGGATTCTGCGGTATCCTGGATTGGAGCAAAACCCGGACCGGATTCTCAGGACGACCGGATTCTGCGGTATCCTGGATTGGAGCAAAACCCGGACAGGATTCTGAGGGTGACCGGAATTGGACTTTTTTTTTTTTTTTTTTTTTTTTTTAAGATCTAACCCTGTTTCAGATGGACATTTTCATAAATCGTTGTCATAAACCATATATTTCAGATGGAAATTGTTTTCAAAAATCATGTGTCTCAGATGGACATTTTCATGAATCATGTATTTCACATTGGAAATTGTTTTAAAAAATCATGTATTTCAGAAGGAAATAATTTTCAAAAATCATGTGTTTCAGATGGACATTTTCATAAATCATGTATTGGAGCAAAACCCGGACCGGATTCTCAGGACGACCGGATTCTGCGGAATCCTGGATTGGAGCAAAACCCGGACCGGATTCTCAAGTCCACCGGATTCTGCGGTATCCTGGATTGGAGCAAAACCCGGACCGGATTCTCAGGTCGACCGGATTCTGCGGTATCCTGGATTGGAGCAAAACCCGGACCGGATTCTTAGGACGACCGGATTCTGTGGTATCCTGGATTGGAGCAAAACCCGGACCGGATTCTCAGGACGACCGGATTCTGCGGTATCCTGGATTGGAGCAAAACCCGGACCGGATTCTGAGGGTGACCGGAATTGGACTTTTTTTTTTTTTTTTTTTTTTTTTTTTAAGATCTAACCCTGTTTCAGATGGACATTTTCATAAATCGTTGTCATAAACCATATATTTCAGATGGAAATTGTTTTCAAAAATCATGTGTCTCAGATGGACATTTTCATGAATCATGTATTTCAGATGGAATTTTTTTTTTTAAATCAAGTGTTTTAGATTGACATTTTCATAAATCATGTATTTCAGATGGAATTTTTTTTTTAAATCGTGTTTCAGATGGACATTTTCATAAATCATGTATTTCACATTGGAAATTGTTTTAAAAAATCATGTATTTCAGAAGGAAATAATTTTCAAAAATCATGTGTTTCAGATGGACATTTTCATAAATCATGTATTGGAGCAAAACCCGGACCGGATTCTCAGGACGACCGGATTCTGCGGAATCCTGGATTGGAGCAAAACCCGGACCGGATTCTCAAGTCCACCGGATTCTGCGGTATCCTGGATTGGAGCAAAACCCGGAACGGATTCCGAGGATGAACGGATTCTGCGGTATCCTGGATTGGAGCAAAACCCGGACCGGATTCTCAGGTCGACCGGATTCTGCGGTATCCTGGATTGGAGTAAAACCCGGACCGGATTCCGAGGAAAACCGGATTCTGCGGTCTCCTGGATTGGAGCAAAACCCGGACCGGATTCCGAGGACAAACGGATTCTGCGGTATCCTGGATTGGAGCAAAACCCGGACTGGATTCTCAGGACGACCGGATTCTGCGGTATCCTGGATTGGAGCAAAACCCGGACCGGATTCTGAGGGTGACCGGAATTGGACTTTTTTTTTTTTTTTTTAAGCTCTAACCCTGTTTCAGACGGACATTTTCATAAATCGTTGTCATAAACCATATATTTCAGATGGAAATTGATTTCAAAAATCATGTGTCTCAGATGGACATTTTCATGAATCATGTATTTCAGATGGAATTTTTTTTTTTAAATCAAGTGTTTTAGATTGACATTTTCATAAATCATGTAATTCAGATGGAATTTTTTTTTAAATCGTGTTTCAGATGGACATTTTCATAAATCATGTATTTCACATTGGAAATTGTTTTAAAAAATCATGTATTTCAGAAGGAAATAATTTTCAAAAATCATGTGTTTCAGATGGACATTTTCATAAATCATGTATTGGAGCAAAACCCGGACCGGATTCTCAGGACGACCGGATTCTGCGGAATCCTGGATTGGAGCAAAACCCGGACCGGATTCTCAAGTCCACCGGATTCTGCGGTATCCTGGATTGGAGCAATACCCGGACCGGATTCTCAGGTCGACCGGATTGGAGCAAAACCCGGACCGGATTCCGAGGACAAACGGATTCTGCGGTATCCTGGATTGGAGCAAAACCCGGACTGGATTCTCAGGACGACCGGATTCTGCGGTATCCTGGATTGGAGCAAAACCCGGACCGGATTCTGAGGGTGACCGGAATTGGACTTTTTTTTTTTTTTTTTAAGCTCTAACCCTGTTTCAGACGGACATTTTCATAAATCGTTGTCATAAACCATATATTTCAGATGGAAATTGTTTTCAAAAATCATGTGTCTCAGATGGACATTTTCATGAATCATGTATTTCAGATGGAATTTTTTTTTTTAAATCAAGTGTTTTAGATTGACATTTTCATAAATCATGTAATTCAGATGGAATTTTTTTTTAAATCGTGTTTCAGATGGACATTTTCATAAATCATGTATTTCACATTGGAAATTGTTTTAAAAAATCATGTATTTCAGAAGGAAATAATTTTCAAAAATCATGTGTTTCAGATGGACATTTTCATAAATCATGTATTGGAGCAAAACCCGGACCGGATTCTCAGGACGACCGGATTCTGCGGAATCCTGGATTGGAGCAAAACCCGGACCGGATTCTCAAGTCCACCGGATTCTGCGGTATCCTGGATTGGAGCAATACCCGGACCGGATTCTCAGGTCGACCGGATTCTGCGGTATCCTGGATTGGAGCAAAACCCGGACCGGATTCTCAGGACAACCGGATTCTGCGGAATCCTGGATTGGAGCAAAACCCGGACCGGATTCTCAAGTCCACCGGATTCTGCGGTATCCTGGATTGGAGCAAAACCCGGACCGGATTCTCAGGTCGACCGGATTCTGCGGTATCCTGGATTGGAGCAAAACCCGGACCGGATTCTCAGGACGACCGGATTCTGCGGTATCCTGGATTGGAGCAAAACCCGGACCGGATTCTCAGGACGACCGGATTCTGCGGTATCCTGGATTGGATCAAAACCCGGACCGGATTCTCAGGTCGACCGAATTCTGCGGTATCCTGGATTGGAGTAAAACCCGGACCGGATTCCGAGGAAAACCGGATTCTGCGGTCTCCTGGATTGGAGCAAAACCCGGACCGGATTCCGAGGACAAACGGATTCTGCGGTATCCTGGATTGGAGCAAAACCCGGACTGGATTCTCAGGACGACCGGATTCTGCGGTATCCTGGATTGGAGCAAAACCCGGACCGGATTCCGAGGATGAACGGATTCTGCGGTATCCTGGATTGGAGCAAAACCCGGACCAGATTCTCAGGACGACCGGATTCTGCGGTATCCTGGATTGGAGCAAAACCCGGACCGGATTCTCAGGATGACCGGATTCTGCGGTATCCTGGATTGGAGCAAAACCCGGACCGGATTCTCAGGTCGACCGGATTCTGCGGTATCCTGGATTGGAGTAAAACCCGGACCGGATTCCGAGGAAAACCGGATTCTGCGGTCTCCTGGATTGGAGCAAAACCCGGACCGGATTCCGAGGAAAAACGGATTCTGCGGTATCCTGGATTGGAGCAAAACCCGGACTGGATTCTCAGGACGACCGGATTCTGCGGTATCCTGGATTGGAGCAAAACCCGGACCGGATTCTGAGGGTGACCGGAATTGGACTTTTTTTTTTTTTTTTTTAAGCTCTAACCCTGTTTCAGATGGACATTTTCATAAATCGTTGTCATAAACCATATATTTCAGATGGAAATTGTTTTCAAAAATCATGTGTCTCAGATGGACATTTTCATGAATCGTATTTCAGATGGAATTTTTTTTTTAAATCAAGTGTTTTAGATTGACATTTTCATAAATCATGTATTTCAGATGGAATTTTTTTTTAAATCGTGTTTCAGATGGACATTTTCATAAATCATGTATTGGAGCAAAACCCGGACCGGATTCTCAGGACGACCGGATTCTGCGGAATCCTGGATTGGAGCAAAACCCGGACCGGATTCTCAAGTCCACCGGATTCTGCGGTATCCTGGATTGGAGCAAAACCCGGACCGGATTCTCAGGTCGACCGGATTCTGCGGTATCCTGGATTGGAGCAAAACCCGGACCGGATTCTCAGGACGACCGGATTCTGCGGTATCCTGGATTGGAGCAAAACCCGGACCGGATTCTCAGGACGACCGGATTCTGCGGTATCCTGGATTGGAGCAAAACCCGGACCGGATTCTGAGGGTGACCGGAATTGGACTTTTTTTTTTTTTTTTTTTTTTTTTTTTTAAGATCTAACCCTGTTTCAGATGGACATTTTCATAAATCGTTGTCATAAACCATATATTTCAGATGGAAATTGTTTTCAAAAATCATGTGTCTCAGATGGACATTTTCATGAATCATGTATTTCACATTGGAAATTGTTTTAAAAAATCATGTATTTCAGAAGGAAATAATTTTCAAAAATCATGTGTTTCAGATGGACATTTTCATAAATCATGTATTGGAGCAAAACCCGGACCGGATTCTCAGGACGACCGGATTCTGCGGAATCCTGGATTGGAGCAAAACTCGGACCGGATTCCGAGGATGAACGGATTCTGCGGTATCCTGGATTGGAGCAAAACCCGGACCGGATTCTCAGGACGACCGGATTCTGCGGTATCCTGGATTGGAGCAAAACCCGGACCGGATTCTCAGGACGACCGGATTCTGCGGTATCCTGGATTGGAGCAAAACCCGGACCGGATTCTCAGGTCGACCGGATTCTGCGGTATCCTGGATTGGAGTAAAACCCGGACCGGATTCCGAGGAAAACCGGATTCTGCGGTCTCCTGGATTGGAGCAAAACCCGGACCGGATTCCGAGGAAAAACGGATTCTGCGGTATCCTGGATTGGAGCAAAACCCGGACCGGATTCTGAGGGTGACCGGAATTGGACTTTTTTTTTTTTTTTTTAAGCTCTAACCCTGTTTCAGATGGACATTTTCATAAATCGTTGTCATAAACCATATATTTCAGATGGAAATTGTTTTCAAAAATCATGTGTCTCAGATGGACATTTTCATGAATCGTATTTCAGATGGAATTTTTTTTTTAAATCAAGTGTTTCAGATTGACATTTTCATAAATCATGTATTTCAGATGGAATTTTTTTTTAAATCGTGTTTCAGATGGACATTTTCATAAATCATGTATTTCACATTGGAAATTGTTTTAAAAAATCATGTATTTCAGAAGGAAATAATTTTCAAAAATCATGTGTTTCAGATGGACATTTTCATAAATCATGTATTGGAGCAAAACCCGGACCGGATTCTCAGGACGACCGGATTCTGCGGAATCCTGGATTGGAGCAAAACCCGGACCGGATTCTCAAGTCCACCGGATTCTGCGGTATCCTGGATTGGAGCAAAACCCGGACCGGATTCTCAGGTCGACCGGATTCTGCGGTATCCTGGATTGGAGCAAAACCCGGACCGGATTCTCAGGACGACCGGATTCTGCGGTATCCTGGATTGGAGCAAAACCCGGACCGGATTCTCAGGACGACCGGATTCTGCGGTATCCTGGATTGGAGCAAAACCCGGACAGGATTCTGAGGGTGACCGGAATTGGACTTTTTTTTTTTTTTTTTTTTTTTTTTTTAAGATCTAACCCTGTTTCAGATGGACATTTTCATAAATCGTTGTCATAAACCATATATTTCAGATGGAAATTGTTTTCAAAAATCATGTGTCTCAGATGGACATTTTCATGAATCATGTATTTCACATTGGAAATTGTTTTAAAAAATCATGTATTTCAGAAGGAAATAATTTTCAAAAATCATGTGTTTCAGATGGACATTTTCATAAATCATGTATTGGAGCAAAACCCGGACCGGATTCTCAGGACGACCGGATTCTGCGGAATCCTGGATTGGAGCAAAACTCGGACCGGATTCCGAGGATGAACGGATTCTGCGGTATCCTGGATTGGAGCAAAACCCGGACCGGATTCTCAGGACGACCGGATTCTGCGGTATCCTGGATTGGAGCAAAACCCGGACCGGATTCTCAGGACGACCGGATTCTGCGGTATCCTGGATTGGAGCAAAACCCGGACCGGATTCTCAGGTCGACCGGATTCTGCGGTATCCTGGATTGGAGTAAAACCCGGACCGGATTCCGAGGAAAACCGGATTCTGCGGTCTCCTGGATTGGAGCAAAACCCGGACCGGATTCCGAGGAAAAACGGATTCTGCGGTATCCTGGATTGGAGCAAAACCCGGACTGGATTCTCAGGACGACCGGATTCTGCGGTATCCTGGATTGGAGCAAAACCCGGACCGGATTCTGAGGGTGACCGGAATTGGACTTTTTTTTTTTTTTTTTAAGCTCTAACCCTGTTTCAGATGGACATTTTCATAAATCGTTGTCATAAACCATATATTTCAGATGGAAATTGTTTTCAAAAATCATGTGTCTCAGATGGACATTTTCATGAATCGTATTTCAGATGGAATTTTTTTTTTAAATCAAGTGTTTCAGATTGACATTTTCATAAATCATGTATTTCAGATGGAATTTTTTTTTAAATCGTGTTTCAGATGGACATTTTCATAAATCATGTATTTCACATTGGAAATTGTTTTAAAAAATCATGTATTTCAGAAGGAAATAATTTTCAAAAATCATGTGTTTCAGATGGACATTTTCATAAATCATGTATTGGAGCAAAACCCGGACCGGATTCTCAGGACGACCGGATTCTGCGGAATCCTGGATTGGAGCAAAACCCGGACCGGATTCTCAAGTCCACCGGATTCTGCGGTATCCTGGATTGGAGCAAAACCCGGACCGGATTCTCAGGTCGACCGGATTCTGCGGTATCCTGGATTGGAGCAAAACCCGGACCGGATTCTCAGGACGACCGGATTCTGCGGTATCCTGGATTGGAGCAAAACCCGGACCGGATTCTCAGGACGACCGGATTCTGCGGTATCCTGGATTGGAGCAAAACCCGGACAGGATTCTGAGGGTGACCGGAATTGGACTTTTTTTTTTTTTTTTTTTTTTTTTTTAAGATCTAACCCTGTTTCAGATGGACATTTTCATAAATCGTTGTCATAAACCATATATTTCAGATGGAAATTGTTTTCAAAAATCATGTGTCTCAGATGGACATTTTCATGAATCATGTATTTCAGATGGAATTTTTTTTTTTAAATCAAGTGTTTTAGATTGACATTTTCATAAATCATGTATTTCAGATGGAATTTTTTTTTTAAATCGTGTTTCAGATGGACATTTTCATAAATCATGTATTTCACATTGGAAATTGTTTTAAAAAATCATGTATTTCAGAAGGAAATAATTTTCAAAAATCATGTGTTTCAGATGGACATTTTCATAAATCATGTATTGGAGCAAAACCCGGACCGGATTCTCAGGACGACCGGATTCTGCGGAATCCTGGATTGGAGCAAAACCCGGACCGGATTCTCAAGTCCACCGGATTCTGCGGTATCCTGGATTGGAGCAAAACCCGGAACGGATTCCGAGGATGAACGGATTCTGCGGTATCCTGGATTGGAGCAAAACCCGGACCGGATTCTCAGGTCGACCGGATTCTGCGGTATCCTGGATTGGAGTAAAACCCGGACCGGATTCCGAGGAAAACCGGATTCTGCGGTCTCCTGGATTGGAGCAAAACCCGGACCGGATTCCGAGGACAAACGGATTCTGCGGTATCCTGGATTGGAGCAAAACCCGGACTGGATTCTCAGGACGACCGGATTCTGCGGTATCCTGGATTGGAGCAAAACCCGGACCGGATTCTGAGGGTGACCGGAATTGGACTTTTTTTTTTTTTTTTTAAGCTCTAACCCTGTTTCAGACGGACATTTTCATAAATCGTTGTCATAAACCATATATTTCAGATGGAAATTGATTTCAAAAATCATGTGTCTCAGATGGACATTTTCATGAATCATGTATTTCAGATGGAATTTTTTTTTTTAAATCAAGTGTTTTAGATTGACATTTTCATAAATCATGTAATTCAGATGGAATTTTTTTTTAAATCGTGTTTCAGATGGACATTTTCATAAATCATGTATTTCACATTGGAAATTGTTTTAAAAAATCATGTATTTCAGAAGGAAATAATTTTCAAAAATCATGTGTTTCAGATGGACATTTTCATAAATCATGTATTGGAGCAAAACCCGGACCGGATTCTCAGGACGACCGGATTCTGCGGAATCCTGGATTGGAGCAAAACCCGGACCGGATTCTCAAGTCCACCGGATTCTGCGGTATCCTGGATTGGAGCAATACCCGGACCGGATTCTCAGGTCGACCGGATTGGAGCAAAACCCGGACCGGATTCCGAGGACAAACGGATTCTGCGGTATCCTGGATTGGAGCAAAACCCGGACTGGATTCTCAGGACGACCGGATTCTGCGGTATCCTGGATTGGAGCAAAACCCGGACCGGATTCTGAGGGTGACCGGAATTGGACTTTTTTTTTTTTTTTTTAAGCTCTAACCCTGTTTCAGACGGACATTTTCATAAATCGTTGTCATAAACCATATATTTCAGATGGAAATTGTTTTCAAAAATCATGTGTCTCAGATGGACATTTTCATGAATCATGTATTTCAGATGGAATTTTTTTTTTTAAATCAAGTGTTTTAGATTGACATTTTCATAAATCATGTAATTCAGATGGAATTTTTTTTTAAATCGTGTTTCAGATGGACATTTTCATAAATCATGTATTTCACATTGGAAATTGTTTTAAAAAATCATGTATTTCAGAAGGAAATAATTTTCAAAAATCATGTGTTTCAGATGGACATTTTCATAAATCATGTATTGGAGCAAAACCCGGACCGGATTCTCAGGACGACCGGATTCTGCGGAATCCTGGATTGGAGCAAAACCCGGACCGGATTCTCAAGTCCACCGGATTCTGCGGTATCCTGGATTGGAGCAATACCCGGACCGGATTCTCAGGTCGACCGGATTCTGCGGTATCCTGGATTGGAGCAAAACCCGGACCGGATTCTCAGGACAACCGGATTCTGCGGAATCCTGGATTGGAGCAAAACCCGGACCGGATTCTCAAGTCCACCGGATTCTGCGGTATCCTGGATTGGAGCAAAACCCGGACCGGATTCTCAGGTCGACCGGATTCTGCGGTATCCTGGATTGGAGCAAAACCCGGACCGGATTCTCAGGACGACCGGATTCTGCGGTATCCTGGATTGGAGCAAAACCCGGACCGGATTCTCAGGACGACCGGATTCTGCGGTATCCTGGATTGGATCAAAACCCGGACCGGATTCTCAGGTCGACCGAATTCTGCGGTATCCTGGATTGGAGTAAAACCCGGACCGGATTCCGAGGAAAACCGGATTCTGCGGTCTCCTGGATTGGAGCAAAACCCGGACCGGATTCCGAGGACAAACGGATTCTGCGGTATCCTGGATTGGAGCAAAACCCGGACTGGATTCTCAGGACGACCGGATTCTGCGGTATCCTGGATTGGAGCAAAACCCGGACCGGATTCCGAGGATGAACGGATTCTGCGGTATCCTGGATTGGAGCAAAACCCGGACCGGATTCTCAGGACGACCGGATTCTGCGGTATCCTGGATTGGAGCAAAACCCGGACCGGATTCTCAGGATGACCGGATTCTGCGGTATCCTGGATTGGAGCAAAACCCGGACCGGATTCTCAGGTCGACCGGATTCTGCGGTATCCTGGATTGGAGTAAAACCCGGACCGGATTCCGAGGAAAACCGGATTCTGCGGTCTCCTGGATTGGAGCAAAACCCGGACCGGATTCCGAGGAAAAACGGATTCTGCGGTATCCTGGATTGGAGCAAAACCCGGACTGGATTCTCAGGACGACCGGATTCTGCGGTATCCTGGATTGGAGCAAAACCCGGACCGGATTCTGAGGGTGACCGGAATTGGACTTTTTTTTTTTTTTTTTTAAGCTCTAACCCTGTTTCAGATGGACATTTTCATAAATCGTTGTCATAAACCATATATTTCAGATGGAAATTGTTTTCAAAAATCATGTGTCTCAGATGGACATTTTCATGAATCATGTATTTCACATTGGAAATTGTTTTAAAAAATCATGTATTTCAGAAGGAAATAATTTTCAAAAATCATGTGTTTCAGATGGACATTTTCATAAATCATGTATTTCAGATGGAATTTTTTTTTAAATCGTGTTTCAGATGGACATTTTCATAAATCATGTATTGGAGCAAAACCCGGACCGGATTCTCAGGACGACCGGATTCTGCGGAATCCTGGATTGGAGCAAAACCCGGACCGGATTCTCAAGTCCACCGGATTCTGCGGTATCCTGGATTGGAGCAAAACCCGGACCGGATTCTCAGGTCGACCGGATTCTGCGGTATCCTGGATTGGAGCAAAACCCGGACCGGATTCTCAGGACGACCGGATTCTGCGGTATCCTGGATTGGAGCAAAACCCGGACCGGATTCTCAGGACGACCGGATTCTGCGGTATCCTGGATTGGAGCAAAACCCGGACCGGATTCTGAGGGTGACCGGAATTGGACTTTTTTTTTTTTTTTTTTTTTTTTTTTTAAGATCTAACCCTGTTTCAGATGGACATTTTCATAAATCGTTGTCATAAACCATATATTTCAGATGGAAATTGTTTTCAAAAATCATGTGTCTCAGATGGACATTTTCATGAATCATGTATTTCACATTGGAAATTGTTTTAAAAAATCATGTATTTCAGAAGGAAATAATTTTCAAAAATCATGTGTTTCAGATGGACATTTTCATAAATCATGTATTGGAGCAAAACCCGGACCGGATTCTCAGGACGACCGGATTCTGCGGAATCCTGGATTGGAGCAAAACCCGGACCGGATTCTCAAGTCCACCGGATTCTGCGGTATCCTGGATTGGAGCAAAACCCGGACCGGATTCCGAGGATGAACGGATTCTGCGGTATCCTGGATTGGAGCAAAACCCGGACCGGATTCTCAGGACGACCGGATTCTGCGGTATCCTGGATTGGAGAAAAACCCGGACCGGATTCTCAGGACGACCGGATTCTGCGGTATCCTGGATTGGAGCAAAACCCGGACCGGATTCTCAGGTCGACCGGATTCTGCGGTATCCTGGATTGGAGCAAAACCCGGACCGGATTCTCAGGTCGACCGGATTCTGCGGTATCCTGGATTGGAGTAAAACCCGGACCGGATTCCGAGGAAAACCGGATTCTGCGGTCTCCTGGATTGGAGCAAAACCCGGACCGGATTCCGAGGAAGACCGGATTCTGCGTTCTCCTTTATTGGAGCCTAACCCGGACCGGATTCTGAGGACGACCGGTATTGGACTTTGTTTAATTTTTTTTTTAAGCCCTAACCCTGTTTCAGATGGACATTTTCATAAATCGTTGTCATAAACCATATATTTCAGATGGAAATTGTTTTCAAAAATCATGTGTTTCAGATGGACATTTTCATGAATCATGTATTTCAGATGGAATTCTTTTTTTAAATCATGTGTTTCAGATGGACATTTTCATAAATCATGTATTTCACATTGGAAATTGTTTTAAAAAATCATGTGTTTCAGATGGACATTTTCATAAATCATGTACTGGAGCAAAACCCAGACCGGATTTTCAGGACGACCGGATTCTGCGGTATTCTGGATTGGAGCAAAACCCGGACCGGATTCTGAGCACAAGCGGATTCTGCGGTCTCCTGGATTGGAGCAAAACCCGGACCGGATTCCGAGGACGACAGGATTCTGTGGTCTCCTGGATTGGTGCAAAACCCGGACCGGATTCCGAAGACGACCGGAATTGGACTTTGTTTAAAATTTTTTTTAACCCCTTACCCTGTTTCAGATGGATTTTTTCATAAATCGTTGTTATAAACCATATATTTCAGATGGAAATATTTTCAAAAATCATGTGTTTCATATGGACATTTTCATAAATCGTATATTTCAGATGGATTTTTTTTTTTAAATCATGTGTTTCAGATGGACATTTTCATAAATCATGTATTGGAGCAAAACCCGGACCGGATTCTGAGGATGACCGGATTCTGCGGTCTCCTGGATTGGAGTAAAATCCGGACCATATTCTGAGGACGACCGGATTCTGCGGTCTCCTGGATTGGAGCAAAACCCGGACTGGATTCTGAGGACGACCAGATTCTGCGGTCTCCTGGATTGGAGCAAAACCCGGACCGGATTCTGAGGACGACCGGATTCTGCGGTCTCCTGGATTGGAGCAAAACCCGGACCGGATTCTGAGGACGACCGGATTCTGCGGTCTCCTGGATTGGAGAAAAACCCGGGCCAGATTCTGCGGTCTCCTGGATTGGAGCAAAACCCGGACTGGTTTCATAAATCGTTGTCATAAACCATATATTTCAGATGGAAATTGTTTTCAAAAATCATATGTTTCAGATGGAAATTGTTTTCAAAAATCATGTGTTTCAGATGGACATTTTCATAAATCATGTATTGAAGCAAAACCTAAACCAGAATCTGAGGACGACCGGATTCTGCGGTCTCCTGGATTGGAGCAAAACCCGGACCGGATTCTGTGGTCTCCTGGATTGGAGCAAAACCCGGACCGGATTCTGAGGTCGACCGGATTCTGCGGTCTCCTGGATTGGAGCAAAACCCAGACCGGATTCTGAGGACGACCGGTTTCTGCGGTCTCCTGGATTGAAGCAAAACCCGGACCGGATTCCGAGGACGACCGGATTCTGCGGTCTCCTGGATTGGAGCAAAACCCGGACCGGATTCCGAAGACGACCGGAATTGGACTTTGTTTTAATTTTTTTTAACCCCTAACCCTGTTTGAGATGGACATTTTCATAAATCGTTGTCATAAACCATATATTTAAGATGGAAATTGTTTTAAAAAAATAATGTGTTTCAGATGGAATTTTTTTTTTTTATCGTGTTTCAGATGGACATGTTCATAAATCATATATTTCAGATGGTAATTGTTTTCATAAATCATGTATTTCAGATGGAAATTGTTTTCAAAAATCATGTTTTTCAGATGGACATTTTCACAAAATGGCGCCGCTGATGGCAGCTATTGTGCGTTGCTCCTCAGTGTTCGTATTGTTTTTGTTTGTTTTTCCTGTTTTTTGTTTTTCAAATAAGATCAGTTTTACCAGGGATGATCTGCTGAACATTCGGCAGAACACACCACAAAATCTTCTACCGGTTTTTGATTTTTTGGACGTTTTGCTGGACATTGTAGTTGGTGGAGCCGTAGCTCTGGTCAAACGCTACAGGAGGCGCAGACGGGGAAAGCGAGCCGGCGCGCTCGTGAAACTTCGTCAGCGCGGATTTAGAACGGCGTTACCTAGCATCCATTTGTCGAATCTCCGCTCTCTACCCAACAAAACGGACGAACTCCTTCTGTTCTCCCGGACAAACAGGACTTTTCTAACTCTGCTGCTCTGTGTTTCACGGAAACCTGGTTGAATGGCGACATACCCGACAGCGCGATTCATCTGCCTAATTACCAGCTGATCAGAGCAGATCGGGACACAGTATCAACGGGGAAATCGCGCGGCGGCGGGACATGCTTTTACATCAATGAGAGGTGGTGTACAGATGTAACTGTGTTAAAGAAGATGTGCTGCTCAGATCTAGAAACGCTCTTCATTAACTGCAAGCCATTCTATTCGCCGCGGGAGTTCTGCTCGTTCATTCTCGTGAGTGTTTACATTCCACCGCAAGCGCACGTGAGCACAGGTTTACAGAAACTCGCTGATCTGATCACAGAGAGTGAACAACAACACCCGGACTCTGTTTTAATCATTCTCGGGGACTTTAATAAAGCAAATCTCTCCCGTGAACTGCCAAAATACAGACAGCACATCACATGTTCCACCAGAGACAGTAATATATTGGATCACTGTTACACAACAATAAAGGACGCATATCACTCGGTTCCACGAGCAGCTTTAGGACTCTCTGATCACTGTTTGGTTCATCTTATTCCATCCTACAGGCAGAAACTTAAGTCTGCAAAGCCTGTATTAAGATCTGTTAAAAGATGGACTAACGAAGCAGAGCGGGATTTACAAGCCTGTTTTTGAAGCTGCGGCAAATGATCTGGACGAGCTCACAGAGACTGTAACATCTTATATCAGTTTCTGTGAGGACATGTGCATTCCTACCAGGACTCATCTATTCTACAACAATGACAAACCATGGTTCACTACCAAACTCAGACAGCTCCGTCAGGCCAAAGAAGATGCTCACAGAAAGGGGGATAAAGTCTTGTACAAACAGGCCAAATACAGACTGGAAAAGGAGATCAGAGTGGCAAAGAGGAATTATTCTGACAAGCTCAGGAACAAATTCTCTTTCAGTGATCCTGCTTCAGTGTGGTTAGGATTGAAGGACATCACCAGCTACAAAACACCACCCCCCAGCACTCTGGAGAATCAACACCTGGCAGACGACTTAAACGAGTTCTTTTGTCGTTTTGAACGATCACCCCACACCCACCCAGAACACCCCTCCACACAACCATTCACACCTCCAGCAACCCCTCTCTCCCCCACACCTACAATTCAGATCAGCGAAGATGATGTGTGCCAGGTCTTCAGGAAGAACAAAAGAAGGAAAGCACCTGGTCCAGATGGTGTGTCACCAGCCTGCCTAAAAATCTGTGCCGAGCAGCTGGCCCCCATCTTCACACAGATCTTCAACAGATCACTGGAGCTGTGTGAAGTCCCCTCATGCTTCAAACGCTCCACCATCATCCCCGTCCCAAAGAAACACAAAATTACTGGACTTAATGACTACAGACCTGTGGCCCTAACGTCTGTAGCCATGAAATTATTCGAAAGACTGGTTTTGGCTCATCTGAAGGACATCACTGGACCGTTACTGGACCCCCTGCAGTTTGCCTACAGAGCAAACAGGTCTGTGGATGATGCAGTCAACATGGGACTGCACTTCATCCTGCAGCATCTGGACAGACCAGGGACTTATGTGAGGATCCTGTTTGTGGACTTCAGCTCTGCTTTTAACACCATTATCCCGGAAACCCTTCAAAATAAACTAACTCAGCTCTCCGTCCCCACCTCCGTCTGCCAGTGGATCAACAGCTTCCTGACAGACAGACAGCAGTTAGTAAAGCTTGGCAAATTCACATCCAGCACTCGAACCATCAGCACTGGAGCTCCTCAGGGCTGCGTACTCTCCCCACTGCTCTTCTCCCTCTACACCAACGACTGCACATCTAAAGACCCCTCTGTCAAGCTCCTGAAGTTCGCAGACGACACCACGTTGATTGGCCTCATCCAGGACGGTGACGAGTCTGCTTACAGACAGGAGGTTAAGGAGCTGGCTGCCTGGTGCAGTCTCAACAACCTGGAGCTTAACACGCTCAAAACTGGGAGATGATCGTGGACTTCAGGAGAAACCCTCCTGCTCTCCCCCCACTCACCATCATGAACAGCACTGTGACTGCAGTGGAGTCATTCAGATTCCTGGGCACCACCATCTCTCAGGACCTGAAGTGGGATATTCACATTGACTCCATTGTCAGGAAGGCCCAGCAGAGGTTGTACTTTCTTCGCCAGCTGAGGAAGTTCAACCTGCCACAGGACTTACTGAAACAGTTCTACTCTGCCATCATTGAATCCATCCTCTGCACCTCAATAACTGTCTGGTTCAGCTCAGCTACCAAATCTGACCTCAGAAGACTACGGAGGGTAGTCCAGACTGCTGAGAGAATCATTGGTACAACCCTCCCCACTCTCCAAGAACTTTACTCATCCAGAGTGAGCAAAAGGGCTGGTAAAATCACTCTGGACCCCTCACATCCAGCACACAACCTCTTTGAACTGTTACCATCTGGTCAACGCTACAGAGCTCTGAGCACCAGAACGACCAGACACAGGAACAGTTTCTTCCCTCAGTCAATACATCTCATGAACACTCAATAAATAAACGTAGAACACACAACTAATTCATTATCCATTCACCACACTCACTTATTTTATTTTTATTTTCTCATTTCTAATTTGCACATACTTGACCTGTACATACATAGTCGCCTATATTATATATTATATATTGTGTATTTTTTATATTTTTTTGCTGCTTTGTACATTGGTTATTGGCTATTTCTTGTTATTTTGTTTTATTACCTGTGTCCTGTCCTGTTACTGTCGTTCTGTTGCACTGTGGAGCTTCTGTCACTAAAACAAATTCCTTGTATGTGTAAACATACTTGGCCAATAAAGCTCATTCTGATTCTGATTCTCATTCTGATAAATCATGTATTTCACATTGGAAATTGTTTTCATAAATCATGTATTTCAGATGGAAATTGTTTTCAAAAATCATGTGTTTCAGATGGACATTTTCATAAATCATGTATTTCAGATGGAAATTGTTTTCAAAAATCATGTGTTTCAGATGGACATTTTCATAAATCATGTATTTCAGATCAAATTGTTTTCAAAAATCATGTGTTTCAGATGGACATTTTCATAAATCATGTATTTCATATTGGAAATTGTTCTCATAAATCATGTATTTCAGATGGAAATCATTTTAAAAATCATGTGTTTCAGATATAATGAAGGTCAAAAGACACATTATTGTGCACACTGATCTAACCACAGAGTTGTGAACAGACTTTGAGTCATTCCTGCAACAGATTCTTTTCAACAAGTGAAACAAATAAATCATACCTGATATTTATGTTATTTAAATAGAATCGAAAAGATAATGTCATGTCCAGAAGATAAGCAGTCATTTAGATCTGAACTAGATACTTTTGCATATACAGAGTATAAAATGCAGGATATTGAAAATAATATTGATCTTGAAAATAATTTACTTGTCAATATTAATAATAGTTGCAGTTATTATACAGAGGAGCAATTTGATATAACTTTCCAAGTAGAAAATGATATATCAATTATCCACTTTAATAGTAGAAGTTTATATGCCAACTTCGAGAGTATTAAAGAATACTTGAGACAATTTAAGAATCCGTTTAATATCATAGCAATATCGGAGACTTGGATATATATGGAGAAAGGTGTGGATTTTGAGATTGATGGTTATGAATTAAATTATAAAAATAGAAGTGGAGGGGGTGTGGTGATATATGTGGATAATAGAATGAAGTATAAGGTGGTGGAGAATATGACAGTAGTTATTGAGGACTTGTTGGAATGTATTACAGTGGAAATTTATATGGAAAGGACAAAAAATATTATTGTGAGTTGTATATACAGAACTCCTGGATCAAATATTGAAATATTTAGTGGGTGGATAGAAAGAATGTTCACAAAAACAGTACAAAAGATTATGTTCATATGTGGTGACTTTAACATTGACCTATTGAATCCAAAAAGCATAAAATGACAGAAGATTTTATCAAGGTAAGGCAAGGCAAGTTTATTTATATAGCACATTTCATACACAGTGGTAATTCAAAGTGCTTTTACATAAAAGAAAGTGAAATAGACATTAAAATCAATAAAAACATGGAAATAAAAATAATAAAAACAAGGAATTTTAAAATGATATAGAAAATGATTTAAAATAAATGTAAAGAAAATTATTATACATAAAATTTATTGCAGTCAGTTCGGACATATAGCACAGTGCTCATTCAACAAATGCACAGTTAAACAGATGAGTTTTAAGTCTTGATTTAAATGTGGCTAATGTTTTAGCACATCTGATCTCTTCTGGAAGCTGGTTCCAACTGCGGGCCGCATAATAGCTAAAAGCAGACTCCCCTTGTTTTGTGTGAACCCTTGGTATTTCTACCTGACTCGATCCTAATGATCTGAGTGGTCTGTTCGGTTTATATTCAGTGAGCATATCAGCAATATATTTAGGTCCTAGGCCATTGAGTGACTTATAAACGAGTAAAAGTACTTTAAAATCAATCCTAAATGTAACTGGAAGCCAGTGTAAGGACCTGAGGACTGGTGTGATATGCCCAGATTTTCTGGTTCTAGTCAGAATCCTGGCAGCAGCGTTCTGGATGAGCTGCAGTTGTCTAATGGTCTTCTTGGGAAGGCCGGTGAGGAGACCATTACAGTAATCCACCCTGCTGGTGATAAAGGCATGAACAAGTTTCTCCAAGTCTTGATTGGAAACAAAACATCTAATTCTTGCAATATTTTTGAGATGATAGTATGCTGATTTAGTTACTGCTTTGACATGACTACTGAAACTAAGGTCTGTCTCTAGAATCACCCCAAGATTTCTGACTTGATTTTTAGTTGTTTGACCCCTAGAGTCAAGGTATGCATTCACCTTGAGAACTTCATCTTTGTTTCCAAATGCAATGATTTCAGTTTTCTCCTTGTTTAACTGAAGAAAGTTCTGGCACATCCAACTGTTAATTTCATCAATGCATTGGCAGAGGGAGTCAACGGGGCTGTAGTCATTTGGAGATAAGGCTAGGTAAATTTGGGTATCATCAGCATAGCTGTGATAGGCAATTTGGTTCTTCCTCATTATCTGACTTAGTGGGAGCATATACAGGTTAAACAAGAGCGGTGCAAGAATTGAGCCTTGTGGGACTCCACATGTCATGGCCGTCCACTTAGACTTATGCTCTCCTATACTCACATAATAACCTCTCCCTTCTAAGTATGACCTGAACCATTTGAGTACCATCCCAGAAAGCCCAACCCAGTTTTCCAGTCTCTCTAGAAGTATGTTATGATCGACAGTGTCAAACGCAGCACTAAGATCTAGTCGTACCAGCACTGATAGTTTGCCAGAATCAGAATTGACGCGAATATCATTTATTATCTTAATGAGTGCTGACTCTGTGCTGTGATGTGCTCGGAAATCAGATTGAAAATTGTCCAGGTATCCATTTGAGTTTAAGTAGTTGTTCAGCTGATTAAAAACTACCTTTTCAATAATCTTACCTATGAAAGGAAGATTTGATATGGGTCTATAGTTGCTCAACATGGTGTTATCAAGATTGCGCTTTTTCAGAAGGGGCTTAACAACTGCAGTTTTAAGGGAGTTTGGAAAAGTCCCAGAAAG
The DNA here is from genome assembly GCF_936440315.1 of Barbus barbus. Classification (NCBI taxonomy): domain Eukaryota; kingdom Metazoa; phylum Chordata; class Actinopteri; order Cypriniformes; family Cyprinidae; genus Barbus; species Barbus barbus. Next base: position 93,968 of record NC_136730.1, read on the forward strand.
AAGTGAGGCGTTCACCACTTCTAAGAGATCAGCTTCTAAACAGTTAAGCACATTTTTGAAAAAGGATGTGGGAAGTGTGTCAAGATAGCAGGTTGAAGATTTAAGGTGCTGTACAATTTCTTCCAAAATTTTGTTGTCAATTTCTTTAAAAACACACATAGTCACTTCTTTTTTAAATTGCAGTCGAATCTGTGTGACCTCTGCATAACTTGAGAATGTGCCAATCTCCTTTCTGATATTATTGATCTTCTCAGAAAAGAAGGAGAATGCTATACATTGTATTATCAATACAATGTATAGCATGGGCTTGCATTCAACAATCATCAGACCAAGTAGAATCACAGCATATAGTGCTACATTGATAGACAATATATTTACAAATATAATGGATAATAATATAGATAGTGGGTTATTGTATAGCGATATTAGTGACCATTTACCTGTTTTTACTGTCTACCAGTGTAAAAATAGGAACCCAAAGGAAAAAAAGTAATTTTAAATATAAAAGGGTAAGAACTGTGGAAAATATAAATGTATTAAAATTGGAAAATAGTATATGAAGAAGATGATATTGATAAAGCATATCATGGATTCCTAAAGATTTTTATATCATTGTATGACAAAACTTGTCCAGTCAAACAATACAATGGTGGACAAAAGCAAATAAATGGTCCATGGATTACTAAGGGTTTATTAGATGCTTGTAAAAATAAAAACATACTTTATAGACAATTCATTAAGGCTCGCACTCTAGAAGCAGAGAATAAATATAAAAAGTATAAAAATAAATTAATATTATGAGAACATGTAAGAAGGAATATTATAATAAAAAATTAGATAACAAAAATAATATGAAAGGTTTATGGAATATTTTAAATGGTTCTGTAACAGGGCTGACGAGACGTGAGACGTGCGGATCCATATGCAGAGCTTTATTATAAAACATGGTCATTAAACAAGCAGGGTCAGATAGTGGCAAACTAGTATGGTGGAGGCAAGACAAAGCAATCCGTGGAACAAGCGTGGGTCGACGATCAGCGAACAGTATCGAAAGGGCAAGGCAGAGAGATAATCCAAAAGTGAGAGCAATAGTCCAAACGGGGAGCGAACAGAGTCCAAACGGCAGAGGCGAAGGGTAAATCCAGGATACACGGGCAGGGTCAGACACGGCAAGAAAAACAAGGCAAGACTATGGCTAATGGTGCGTTCACACCGGACGCGACTTGCGCGAATAAATCGCGCTATTCGCGCGTAGTTGGACGCGTGAACATTTTGGGTTTAATCGCTTCATTCGCGCGTGAAATTCGCTTCATTCGCTCGTGAAATTCACTGCACAACAGACGCGAATTCGCATCATGGGCCGGGCTTCTGCCAAGCAGCTCCAGTCTCGTTGCGAAATGGCTGAAATGGATTTTATTGAGAGGGTAGCTGTGCTTTATGTGCTATGGAAGGCTGAAAAACGGCGTAGACTCATTCGGCGCTGTGTCTGGGTCCATCAGATCCTTCAGAGGCGCACCCAGCTTGGTGAGTTTCACCAACTCCTCCAGGAGCTGCGCCTGGATGACGGCCGCTTTCAGCAGTACTTCCGACTGAGCCGGTCCCAGTTTGATGACCTGTTGTCCCGTGTCGGTGGGAGGATTTCCCTCCAGGACACAAACTACAGGCGCTGTATTCCACCTGCAGAGCGCCTGTCCATCTGTCTCCGGTCAGTAAATCATTTAATATTCTATGTGATTACAAGTTATTAATGACTGAGAACCTCCACAGACATAGTCTTGTCACTCTTCTGAACACACAGTTATCAGTACAGCACTTTAATGAAATGGCAATTAACTTTAGTCTATAACAGTCAAAGTAGGTTTTGAATTGTGCAGGTAACTGCTATATTATAATATTGAATAATAGTCTGTTTTACTTACTTACTTTACTTTACTTACTTTTGTCATTTAGCAGACGCTTTTGTCCAAAGCGACTTACAAATAAGAAAAAGTAACTAAAACTAAAAAGTTACAACTCTATAAATACTATCTACCCACATATTTAAGAAAATAAAGAAATTAAATAAAATTAACACATGCATATAACAACAACATTTCAATAATAAACATATCAATGAAAAAATTAAATAAAAAGCTACTACTATCCCTTGGCGGTGTCCCTGCCCGGTGGAGTCGCACGGTAGAGTCGATGGTCTTTACACTCTTTGGTCTTCACACTAAGAGGGCTTCACACGACGACTGCCGCGACCGCTGCCGCGGTATAATAACCTTTATTATACCAATCTAACAAATGATCATTTCAATTCAGCTGGACCCACTTTCCTGTTTATCAACTACAAATGGCCAAGCAAGTGCACACACTGACAAGATACACGATACAGTACGAGACCAAACGCGATTTCAGCAACTCTCATCCTAGTAAACAAAATAAGCGTTTCCTAGCAACGGCAAATGCGCTAAACACTGAGACAAGTAAATACACTTACGAGCTGATTTTAAACTTCCGCTGATAGACTGCTTCTCTTAAAGACCACTTCCATTACACTGCCTTCTGCTGGCGCTTGAACCCACTTTCCTGTTTATCAACTACAAATGGCCAAGCAAGTGCACACACTGACAAGATACACGATACAGTACGAGACCAAACGCGATTTCAGCAACTCTCATCCTAGTAAACAAAATAAGCGTTTCCTAGCAACGGCAAATGCGCTAAACACTGAGACAAGTAAATACACTTACGAGCTGATTTTAAACTTCCGCTGATAGACTGCTTCTCTTAAAGACCACTTCCATTACACTGCCTTCTGCTGGCGCTTGAACCCACTTTCCTGTTTATCAACTACAAATGGCCAAGCAAGTGCACACACTGACAAGATACACGATACAGTACGAGACCAAACGCGATTTCAGCAACTCTCATCCTAGTAAACAAAAAAAAAAAAAAAAGTTTTTGCAATGTAGCAAGCAAATCAGAGCAAATGCTAAATAAAGGTAAAGTATTAAGGGTATTTCATCAAGCTTGCTGTTGTTTAACTCTAAAAAACTAAAGAGAAATGAAGATGTCACAAACACCAGTATTATAAATTTATATTTGCTAATATGGAATTGCAATCTGCATTTATAACAATGTTTATTTTATTTTTTTTCTCTTTCTCTTTCAGATATCTTGCCACTGGAGACTCCTTCCGAACCATCGCCAGCAGCTTCCGTGTTGGTGTCTCCACAGTCTGCAAGGTTGTCCCAGACGTGGTGACTGCAATCTGGGATTGCTTAGTGGAGGAGTTCATGGCTCTGCCCTCCACAGATGAATGGCGGTCCATTGCAGAGGGTTTCAAGGAGAGGTGGAACTTCCCGCTCTGCTGTGGAGCACTGGACGGCAAGCACATCCTGATAAAGGCACCCCCCAACACCGGATCCCAGTTCTACAATTACAAGGGAACTTTTTCCTTAGTTCTCCTTGCTGTTGTGGATGCAAGGTATTGCTTCCGGGTGATTGATGTCGGGGGATATGGGCGGACGAGCGATGGTGGGACTCTGGCCAACTCGGCCTTTGGCCAGGCACTCCGTGGTGGCACCCTCCATCTGCCACCTGACCGTCCTCTCCCAGGAGCTGACCACAGAGGACCCCAGCCCCATGTCTTTGTGGCAGATGAGGCCTTTCCCCTCAGGAAAAACCTCATGAGGCCATTCCCTGGGCGCACCCTTCCCCGAGAGAGACGGGTCTTTAATTACCGTCTCTCCAGAGCCTGGCTGGTGGTGGAGAACGCCCTCGGGATCCTGTCCTCACAGTGGAGAATATATCGCCGCCTCATAGAGGTTCAGCCTGATCTTATGGAGAGGTGTGTGAAGACGACGTGTGTCCTCCACAACTTTATGAGGAGATCTGCAGAGGCACCTGCTGTGAGGGGGGTGGCGCCAAGTGCTGAGGACTCGCTGCAGAGTCTCGGTCGGGTTGCAGCAAATAATTCTGCCAGAGAGGCCATCCGGGTCAGGGACAGCTTCATGGCTCACTTTTCAGCCGAGGGAGCAGTCCCGTGGCAACCAACTGAATAGTGTTTGTTTACTATATCCTGTGCTGTTTATGGCCTTTATGTTTAGCTCTTGTAAATATTGTATTTTCTTTTGATTTACACCCTTTATATATTGTAAATAATCACTTTTCAACCTCTCTTGTAAATATTGCTTTCTTTTTTCATCCTTAACTCTTGTAAATCGTTCATCATTTTTCAATAATTTTTTGTTCAAGTTTACATTATTTTCAAATGATAAATGGAGCCAGCCTCCAAAAGGAATCCCAGTCTCGTTGCTGCATTCTCATTACACTATACCACAACACTGGTCCAATCACAAATAACTATTTTTTTACTATACTATTGTGAGTGTATTTGCAATAGGATATAATTACAATGAGTGTACAATTTTTTTCCATAAGTAATCTAGTCTTAAGAAAGAATATTTCTATGTAATAAATATAAATTATGACTTACTATGCTGTGCACAAAGTAACACACCAAAACCTTTGGTCATTGTATAGAACATTTATTGATACAAAATAAATCAAATAAAACAAATATATAAACTATATACAAAGAACATTTACAACTATTTACATGCAGGAATAAAAAGGATCTTGCTTGGAAGAGGGAAGAGTGAGGGCCAAAGTGAAGGAAAGGAGAAAGGAGAGAAAGTCTGATTCATTCCCTGCAGAGATTGCTGCCTCTTAAAACTCATGGGTGGTGATGGCGCAGTGGATAAGACACATGCCTTTGGTGTGAGAAACCCGGGTTCGAATCCACTGTGAGACACCAATGTCTCCCTGAGCAAGACACTTAACCCCTAGTTGCTCCAGAGGCGTGCGACCTCTGACATATATAGCAATTGTAAGTCGCTTTGGATAAAAGAGTCAACTAAATGAATAAATGTAAATGTGTAAATGTAACTACTCTGAAGGCTCCAAATGTTCCAAATTAAGCAGAACTGTGCTGCTTTCATAAATTAATTTGTGAATTTGAAATTTGACGAATTCTTTCATCTGAGGCGACAACCTCTGCAGGGAAGCGACCAGACTCAAGAGGAAGAGCTCATTCTCTGAGCGTGGAGGCGGCGCTGGAGCTACAGGACGGGTCCGGAGTGCTTCTAGGAGCTGCCGCTCCACCTCCGATGGCTGCTCTCTAGGCCTTCTCTGAGCGCTTCTTCTTGGTGGCGCTGTATCAAATGATAACACATTTTGTACAGTGAGAAGGCATAAAAGGATTAAACTCATTCACAAATCGTCAGTGTTGTGTGAGGCTATGAGTGCTTACTGTAAATATAATATGCATGTAACCATTGTCATTATTGTCTGTACACACCTGTCGGTACAGCAGCAGATGTCGAAGGGCCAGCAGGGGAAGCAGAAGCAGCAGCAGGTTCTGGCAGAGGGGACCCAGGCTCACTGCCATCAAAAAATAAGTCGGCTCTGTCATGACAATATTAAATATTAATACAAAATTACACACACTGCACATTACACCAGTCAGAGAGAAATTAATTTAGACTTTTCATCATTAAAAAAAACAACGTATATGCCCTGTTGTGTTGCCACACCTCCTGTTTCTGACTGCCCTGCTGCTTCTGTCTCGCCCTGGTCCTTTGCGTCGTTGTACCCTGCGGCCTGATTCTCCTCATCCCCCCTCTCCATATCCCGCTTGTCTCCCGTGGGGAGACGAAGGGGTCGAAGAAAGACAGGACCGCAGAGTACTTCCACTTTTTCCCTGACCCTGCTGCTGACCCACTCCTCTTCTCCGTCTCCTTTCTCCTCTCCTTTAAATATGTGTCCCTCAGACACTTCCATTTCTTTCTGCAACCTTCCTCTGAATAAACACATCAACTCATCAGCAGGAAAGTAGTTGTAACATACGGCAAATAAGCTCAATTGGCCGGCTTTAGCTAGCTTGTATTCTCAACATGTACAGGTGCTGGTCATAAAATTAGAATATCATGAAAAATGATATTCTAATTTTGACCGCTCTTTGACCAAGATGGCGGCGCGAACACATCGCGAGTCTCAGCGTCTCACCAGTTTTTGGAATTTTTGCAGTATTTTTCCTGCTCATCTCGGGTCTGTTCTCACTGAACAGCTCTGCCTTAACATCATACACCCGACAGGAGCTTTTGGATATCGGTCTGCACTTTTCCAACAATCTTATAACCAATCATCGACTCATCCCGGAGATCTCCAGAACACCCGAGGCTACGCACTCTGCTCGGCCGGGCGGAAGTGCTCACAGGCGGCGTCGAGATCGTAAACAAAGGCGGGGAAAGCGCGGAGGACTAAGAGCTAAGCTAAAGCTAACACTGCACCGGCTCTCTTTACCCAGCATTTTCCTCGCTAATGTGCGGTCATTGGTGAACAAAATGGATGAGATACGACTTTGCATCACCCATAGTAAGAAACTTTTGGACTGCAATGTCATGGTTTTCACTGAAACATGGCTACATAGCGACATACCCAATAATGCTATTGATCTAACCGGACGCTACACGCTCCGAGCAGATAGAACGGCAGATGACTCCGGCAAGACCAGAGGCGGAGGATTGTGCATTAACCTGTTAACCTTCACTGCCATTTGTGGCCTCGCAGGTGAAAATAACCTACCTAAATTAAAATGGTAACAGTTTGTGACAAAGTGTGCTTACACAAACAAATTAGGTATCTTTGGAAAGAAGAGACTCTGGGCTTTACTATCTATCATCCAGAGTTGATAATGCTCAAAAAGATAAAAAGTTATAGGCACTGACGTGCCTTGAAAAATATTTTTCCACACTGAATGTTTTTTTTATTTCATATACAAATACATGAAATAAGTCCTGGAGCAATCCAGAAAAGTAATGGATCGAAAGCCACGTGTCTCATGAGTTCATATTTCAAATTTGAAGAAGATACCATGAAAAATGAGATTCCTGCAATATTTTTTCTGAAACTATTTATAGTCCCCCCCTCCCCCCTGTTTGAGGAAAAATAACCACCAAATGGATTGCAGAATTATACAAGCTATTTTAGTCATTATACATGTTCCTGCATAGTTTTTCAATTATAAAATAATAGACAGATTTATTTGAGCACTAAAAAATACAAAAATAATTATTTGAGTAATAAAAAGGAAAAAAAATAGAAAAAAAATGCTTTGTATATAGTATGTATACTGAAGTATTCTTCGTTATTCGTTATTACAATGATAAATATCACTGCCAGACGTGAAGTGATATTGCCAGACATGGTCATAGAGTCAGTAAACACACGCTGATGTGCTTCCATTCAGATGATGATCATACAGATGGGCCATATAATCAATAATAGCTGATCAATGAATCACAATGATAGCCGTCATAGAGTCGCTAATAAACACGCTGATGTGCGTCCATACATATTATAATCATGCAGACACGGCCACATTCCCCACACAATACACACACACACATATAAAAAATGTAGAAGAAAAAAAAAACAGTTTTTTATGGATAAAGCAGATCGCTAAGTTACGCCCCGCTCAGATGACAGTGTGCGTCACTGCCGGCAGGAGGGAGCGCCAAATTCAAATAATCTATATTCCGCTTTTCTGAGACTTTTTTTTCCGTAGACGGTCTCATTATTTTTGTAAAACCGTATGCTGTAACATCGTTTTGTTTTTTTACCACCAAGACGCTGTTTTTGAGCGTAATTTATTCCATAACGGACGCGAACAATAACTCTCTGAAGAAATGAAACGTAAACAAAGGAATATTCATCCTTATTACAACGTTATTGTTTCGCTGGACTAAAAGTGCTCGCTGGTATGTTGTTCTGTGGACCCTTACCTCTCTAACTAAACTGGGATTTCAGCAGTGGACGCGTTTGTGGCTCGTTATTACAATGATAAAGGTACGTACGTCTTTTTTACTCTGCGTGTTTGGATGTGGACTGCTTACACAAATGTAGCAAATTTGTGCCACTCATTCCTTATAAGCTTTCCATCGAAAAACAGCGATCTGTCGTCGATGCTTGAGGCTTAGACCCTCAGAATGATATATAGTTTGACAAGATTAACTTTGTCCCGTTTCATTTATTCTATTAGAAAACAATGACACATGCAAACAAAGATCGTTCAGTGCGAGGTCGCTCTGGTGAACGTTAACAGGTTAACAAAGCTTGGTGTACGAACTCTGACATTGTTGGAAAACACTGCTCACCTAACCTAGAGTTTCTCATGGTTAAATGTAGACCTTTCTATCTGCCGCGGGAGTTCACTTCCACCATCATAACTGCAGCCTATATTCCCCCGGATGCTAATGCCAAGCTTGCTATGAACGAACTGCATGCGGCCATTAGTAAACAACAGACTGTACACCCGGAAGCTGCATTTATTGTTGCGGGTGATTTTAATCACTCCAACTTAAAGACAGTGCTCCCCAAATTCCATCAGCATGTCTCCTGCCACACTAGAGGAGAAAAAACTTTGGATCATGTTTACACAAACATCGCTGGAGCTTACATCGCGACTCCCCTCCCCCACCTCGGACAGTCTGATCACCTTTCTTTGTTTCTCACCCCCAAGTATTCACCCCTCATCAACCGTGTGAAGCCATCAGTGAAGACCATCAAAGTGTGGCCAATGGGAGCAGAGTCTGTACTTCAGGACAAGTTTCAACACACGGACTGGAGTATGTTTGCTTCTCAGGCTGCCAGTGACTCTCACACGGACATTGACATCTATAACATTGATATTGTTTGTTGATTTCAGCTCAGCATTCAACACCGTCATTCCCTCCAAGCTGACCACTAAACTTGGAGACTTGGGTGTTAACACCTCCCTTTGCAGCTGGATTATGGACTTTCTGACCAACAGACCTCAGCATGTTAGGTCAGGCCTCACCTGCTCCACCACCATCACACTCAACACCGGCGTACCACAGGGCTGTGTGCTGAGTCCATTTCTCTACTCCCTCTACACCCATGACTGCAGGCCTGTGCATGGATCCAACTCCATCATCAAGTTTGCTGACGACACCACAGTGATTGGCCTCATCAGAGACAACGATGAGACTGCCTACAGGGAGGAGGTACAGCACCTGGCTGCATGGTGTGCTGACAATAGCCTGCTCCTCAACACCAGCAAGACAAAGGAACTTATTGTGGACTTCAGGAAGAAGAAAAGTGGAACGCATGACCCCATCCACATTAACGGGATGGTTGTTGAACGTGTCTCCAGCTTCAAGCTCCTGGGAACCCACATCTCGGAGTACCTGACCTGGACCACCAACACATCCAGCCTAGTCAAGAAGGCTCACCAACGCCTCGTCTTCCTTAGGACACTGAAGAAGAACCTCCAACCATCCAGCTGAACTTCTACCGGTGTGCAATTGAAAGCATCCTGACCAACTGCATCACAGTCTGGTATGGGAACTGCTCAGCTGCTGACCGCAAGGCACTACAGAGGGTGGTGAAAACCGCCCAACGCATCACAGGGACACCACTCCCTGCCATTGAGGACGTCCAGAGAAAACGCTGTTTACGTCGAGCTCGCGGCATTCTTAAGGACTCCTCTCACCCTGACCATAGACTGTTTAACTTACTGCCCTTTGGGAGGCGCTTCAGGAGCCTCCGAACAAGGACAAGCAGACTCAGGAACAGCTTTTTCCCTACAGCTGTTTCCCTACTAAACTCTGCCCAATGATACCCCCCCTCACACACCACTACAAACTTTTCACCCCTCCCCATCATCAAATCGATTAAAAAAACAAAACAAAAAAACAACCAATCTACACACTGAGTACTATGTACTGTAAATTTTTATTTCTATGCACTTTCAATGTTCATTGCACTAGTGTTTATATATCTTAATTTATAGCTTATTCATATCCATTTGTAATTATTTTCATAGTTTTTGCTCATAGTGTACATACATTTACTGCACAATCCATCTGTATAGTATGTTCATATCACACATCTGTATATCATACTGATAGTATTTAAAAACTTGTAAATTATGTCCATAGTACTACTGCCTTATCTGTATATTCTGTACATATGTAACATATTGTAGGCACTGTATATCCTGTACCTCTGCTTATTGCACTTCTGGTTAGATGCTAACTGCATTTCGTTGCCCTGTACCTTACATGTGCAATGACAATAAAGTTGAATCTAATCTAATCTAATCTAAAAAGTTGATTTATTTCAGTAATACCATTCAAAAAGTGAAACTTGTATATTAGATTCATTCATTACACACAGACTGATATATTTCAAATGTTTATTTCCTTTAATTTTGATGATTATAACTGACAACTAATGAAAGTCCCAAATTCAGTATCTCAGAAAATTAGAATATCAATTAAGACCAATGCAAAAAAAATGATTTTTAGAAATGTTGGCCAACTGAAAAGTATGAACATGAAAAGTATGAGCATGTACAGCACTCAATATTTAGTTGGGGCTCCTTTGGCCTGGATTACTGCAGCAATGCGGCGTGGCATGGAGTCGATCAGTCTGTGGCACTGCTCAGGTGTTATGAGAGCCCATGTTGCTCTGATAGTGGCCTTCAGCTCTTCTGAATTGTTGGGTCTGGCGTATTGCATCTTCCTCTTCACAATACCCCATAGGTTTTCTATGGGGTTAAGGTCAGGCGAGTTTGCTGGCCGATCAAGAACAGGGATACCATGGCCCTTAAACCAGGTACTGGTAGCTTTGGCAGTGTGTGCAGGTGCCAAGTCCTGTTGGAAAATTAAATCTGCATCTCCATAAAGTTGATCAGCAGCAGGAGGCATGAAGTGCTCTAAAACTTCCTGGTAGACGGCTGCGTTGACCTTGGACCTCAGAAAACACAATGGACCAACAACAGCAGATGACATGGCACCCCAAACCATCAATGACTGTGGAAACTGTACACTGGACCTCAAGCAACGTGGATTATGTGCCTCTCCTCTCTTCCTCCAGACTCTGGGACCTTGATTTCCAAAGGAAATGCAAAATTTACTTTCATCAGAGAACATAACTTTGGACCACTCAGCAGCAGTCCAGTCAAGACGTTTCTGACGCTGTCTCTTGTTCAAGAGTGGCTTGACACAAGGAATGCGACAGCTGAAACCCATGTCTTGCATACGTCTGTGCGTGGTGGTTCTTGAAGCACTGACTCCAGCTGCAGTCCACTCTTTGTGAATCTCCCCCACATTTTTGAATGTTTTTTTTTTTCACAATCCTCTCCAGGGTGCAGTTATCCTTATTGCTTGTCACTTTTTTCTACCACATCTTGTCCTTCCCTTCGCCCCTCTATTAATATGCTTGGACACAGAGCTCTGTGAACAGCCAGCCTCTTTAGCAATGACCTTTTGTGTTTTGCCCTCCTTGTGCAAGGTGTCAATGGTCGTCTTTTGGACAACTGTCAAGTCAGCAGTCTTCCCCATGGTTGTGTAGCCTACAGAACTAGACTGAGAGACCATTTAAAGGCTTTTGCAGGTGTTTTGAGTTAATTAGCTGATTAGAGTGTGGCACCAGGGGTCTTCAATATTGAACATTTTCACAATATTCTAATTTTCTGAGATACTGAATTTGGGACTTTCATTAGTTGTCAGTTATAATCGTCAAAATTAAAGGAAATAAACATTTGAAATATATCAGTCTGTGTGTAATGAATGAACTAATATACAAGTTTCACTTTTTGAATGGTATTACTGAAATAAATCAACTTTTTCATGATATTCTAATTTTATGACCAGCACCTGTATATAGCTCAAATTAAAGAGCGTTTTTTACAACTTACCAACTTGACCTCACTCACTTTCTTCCAAGCAAGATACGATTAGGGAAGTCATGGCCTAATGGTTAGAGAGTCGGACTTGTAATCCGAAGGTTGCGGGGTCGAGTCTCCGGCTGGCAGGAATTGTAGGTGGGGGGAGTGAATGTCCAGCGCTCTCTCCACCCTCAATACCACGACTGAGGTGCCCTTGAGCAAGGCACCGAACCGCCAACTGCTCCCCGGGCGCTGCAGCATAAAATGGCTGCCCACTGCTCCGGTGTGTGTTCACGGTGTGTGTGTGTGTTCACTGCTGTGTGTGTGCACGTTGGATGGGTTAAATGCAGAGCACGAATTCCGAGTATGGGTCACCATACTTGGCTGAATGTCACTTCACAAGATCCTTTTTGTTCCTGCTTCTGTAAAATATGAAGATGAATCATACAGCTCTGGGTGTCCACACACAGCTACGATTAATTCTTCCTCCATTGTTGTTTCGAATTTCTCCCTCCACTCGCTACGTCGTAATCACGTCACTACTAGAGCAAGCTCCTGATTGGTTAACGCGGCGCGAAATATCCGCCAAAGTTCAGACTTTTCAACTTGCGCGATTTGAGCGAAACACTCAATTCGCGCCGCCTCATTCGCGCGAATCGCACCGCAGGATGTCTATTCGCATCTTTGCATTGACTTAACATGTAATTCACATGTTAAGTCTGGTGGAACGCACCATAAGGCTCCGTAAAGTAGCTATCCCTGGGAGAGTGATAAGTGCTATACAATACTCGGCAGAGAGCAAGAGCAAGTCCCAGGCTTAAATAGTGAGTGAGTGATTGTGAAATGATAATCAGGTGTGGGCGAGATAATGGTGAACAGCTGTGCATGTCGTCAGTGCAATGGATTGTGGGAAATGGAGTCCAATGTGCTGTGAGTGTAAAAGTCACTGTGGTGAACGGGTGACCTCTAGTGGTGGGTGACATAGCCCCCCCCCCCCCCCAAGGAGCGGCTTCCAGACGCTCCTAAACAATCCAGGAGGGCGGTGAAGCGGAGGTGGAGCAGGGGGAGGGACGGAGGGCCAGGTCCTTGAGGACGTGGGAAGACCGGGGATCGGGGCAGAGCAGGACATCCAGCCGGAACCGGAGACCAGGACAGAGCAAGAGCCCACCAGGGCGGAGCAGACGTATCAGGAACCCACCAGGGCGGAGCAGAAGACCACCAGACCGGAGCAGAGGACCGCCACGGCGGAGCAGATGATCAAGATTCAAGATTTCAAGATTCAAGAGTTTTATTTGTCACATACACATTTATACAGAGTATAACCAGCAGTGAAATGTAGGTCAGGTCCGCTCCAAGGACAGTGCAATTATAAAGTATACAAATATTAAAAGAAGAAAAGTAGAAAAAATAAAATAAAAGAATAAAATAAAATAAAAGATAAGATAAAAAATATAAATATAAATGTGCAGGTCAGTATGTTGTTGACTTAAATAGTAATAAGAGGAGTGCAAAAATAATGTGCAAAAAAGTTGTACAGGGTATTTAAATAGCAGCAATATGAGGTAGAGAAAAATTATGAATAGCTTATTGATATGGTGATATTTACATGGAGTCAAGTGATGTTATGACACAGAGTTAGAGTTTAGGAGCCTGATGACCTCGGGGAAGAAGCTCCTCCTAAGTCTCTCAGTTTTTGCCATCAGGCTACGGAAGCGCTTACCAGATGGAAGCAAAGTGAATAGTCGGTTACCAGGGTGATTAGAGTCCTTGAAGATTTTAACAGCTCTATTTTTGCAGCGATTGAGGTAGATGTCCTGCAGAGAGGGGAGAGCAGACCCTGAGATGCGCTCAGCTAAGCGCACAACTCTCTGTAGAGCTTTGCAGTCCTGATTGGAGCTGTTTCCATACCACACTGAGATGCACTGAGTCAATACACTTTCTATGGTCCCTGAATAGAAAGTTTTCAGGATTGTTGGTGAGACCCTGAATTTCCTCAGCTGTCGCAGATGGTACAGTCTTTGCCTGGCTTTCTTGACCTGTGTTTGGATGTGTGTAGTCCAAGTCAGGTTCTCGGAGATGTTTACACCGAGGTACTTGAAGCTGCTCACTCTCTCCACAGGGGTCCCACTGATCATAAGAGGAGTGTAGGGCTGCTGCTGTCTCTTCCTAAAGTCCATGATCAGCTCTTTAGTTTTGCTCACATTCAGAGAGAGACAGTTGTCCTGGCACCATGATGTGAGACTCTCTACCTCATCCAAGTATGCGGTCTCATCGTTGTTGGAGATGAGGCCCAGAACCACAGTATCATCAGCGAATTTGACAATATATGTGAAGCTGTGAGAGGACACGCAGTCATGCGTGTAGAGAGAGTAGAGCAGGGGACTCAGGACACAGCCCTGTGGGGCTCCTATGTTCAGAGTGATGGAGTTTGAGGTGAACTGGCCAACTTTCACCACTTGAGGTCTGCCGGTGAGGAAGTCTTGAATCCAGTCACAGAGTGAGGAGTTTAGGCCGAGGTCTGTGAGTTTAGATGCCAGCTTGACGGGGACTATAGTGTTGAAAGCTGAGCTATAGTCAATGAATAGCAGCCTTACATAATTCCCATTGTTGCTGTCCAAGTGTGTGAGGGAAGAGTGGAGGACGTGAGAGATGGCATCGTCCGTGGATCTGTTTGGGCGATAGGCAAACTGAAGAGGGTCCAGAGTATCAGGGATGGAGGAGCAAATGTGGTTCTTTACAAGTCTCTCAAAAACCTTCATGACTATAGATGTGAGGGCAACTGGGCGATAGTCATTCAGGCAAGAGGGTTTATTGTTCTTTGGCACAGGGATAATGATGGATTTTTTGAATGAGGTGGGAACCACGGAGGTAGCAAGGGACTCATTAAAGATAGACGTGAACAAACCAGCGAGCTGATCGGCGCAGGACCTCAGAACACGGACGGTTATCCCATCAGGTCCGGCTGCTTTCCTGACATTCACTTTCTTTAGCGCCCTCCGAACCTCATCCTCCGACACGGTGATTACAGGATCATCGCTGCTCTGCCTGCTGCTTCCTGATGCGCTGGTCGGCAGAGATGCGCCGCCGCCGTTGCCATCGAAGCGGCCATGGAAGATGTTTAACTCGTCGGCCAGCAACGGATCTCCTCTCACCTCCGCGGAGGATTTGTTTCCGAAGTCACAGATGGTCCTCAGTCCCTGCCACATCCGTCGTTGAGCTGGAAATGAGACTCAATTCTCTCTCTGTATCTGTGTTTAGCGGCTCTTACTGCACGACGGAGAGCGTAGCACGATGCTTTTTACTCGCTCGTATTCCCAGACAGAAGAGCCTCATTGTAAGCGTCAGTGCGTGTGTTAACCGCGGCACGGATTGTTCTGTCCACCCACGGTTTCTGATTGGAGAATGTCCTTATTGTTATTGTTTCTGTAGCTTGCTCGGTTAGCGTGTTTACGAAGCTTAATGCTACATCCGTGAACTCGCTGACGTCAGAGGAACTCGCCCGGAACATGTCCCAGTCGACGTCATCAAGCGCCGCCTGCAGCATAGTCTCTGAGTGGGAGGACCAGCGTGTCACTACTCTCTGCACCGGAGGTTCCTGAACGAGCCTTTGTTTGTATCCCGGTGTTAGAAAAATGGCGGCATGGTCCGATTTGCCAAAAGCCGGTAGTGAGCAGGCTTTGTAGGCATCCTTGAACTGAGTGTAGCAATGATCCAGTGTGTTTGGTCCTCTAGTTGGACAGGATACGTGTTGATGGAAGTTCGGCATGACCTGTCTGAGGTTGGCTTTGTTAAAGTCCCCCGCGATGATGAAGGCAGCGTCAGGATGTTTGTTAATGTAGCCGCTGAGCACATCGTGAAGTTTAGACAAAGCCAAGCCGGTGTCCGCCTGTGGTGGAATGTACACAGCAGTAACAATGATCGATGAAAGCTATAAGAGAAGATAAAATGGGCGGCAAATAATGGAAAGATGTTCCAGATGAGGCGAGCAGGAACGGGACAGAATGGAGATATTCCTGGGATCACACCATTTCTTGTTGATCATGAAACATACTCCTCC
Organism: Barbus barbus; assembly: GCF_936440315.1. Classification (NCBI taxonomy): domain Eukaryota; kingdom Metazoa; phylum Chordata; class Actinopteri; order Cypriniformes; family Cyprinidae; genus Barbus; species Barbus barbus. The sequence goes on from NC_136730.1 coordinate 109,771, forward strand.
ACCCCTGGATTTACCGGCCTCTGCTGTTCTGTCCGTCCGAAAGACAGAGAAGTTATCACTTGGCATTACAGCAGTGTCCGGGACCATGGACGAAAGCCACGTTTCTGACAAACAAAGGATGTTACAGTCCCTTATGTCCCGTTGGAAACTAATCCTGGCTCTAAGATCGTCCATCTTATTCTCCAAGGATTGGACATTAGCGAGGAGAATGCTTGGAAGAGGAGGACTGTGAGCCCTTTTCCTGAGTCTGACTCGAATTCCAGCGCACTTCCCGCGGTGTTTCTTGATCCGTCGCCTCGGGGGTGTATTGTTTATCTCCGCGTTCCGAAGAATCTCCAGAGGCCACGCAGGATTCGTGGATAAAGTGTCCTGAAGCAGGTTGGTGTAGCGGTTTCCAATGTCCAAAAGTGTTTCTATGTTGTAGGTGATCAGTGCCGACGTGAGATATGTAAAAAGAGAAAGTAAAACTAAGTAAAAAAGAAAGTTGAAGCAAAATCTCAGCGGAGCGACCCGAACGGCGTCCGAACACAGCGGTGCCATCTTGTCAACGTGCCACCAGACCCGACCACCAGACCCGAGCAGACCCGAGCAGAAGACCACCAGACCCGAGCAGAAGACCACCACGGTGGGGCAGACAACCACCAGACCTGAGCAGAAGACCACCACAGGGAGGCAGACAGGGCAGGAACCCATGACAGAGACTGGGATCTGGGGAGAACAAGGACAGACAACTCAGAGAGAGCAGAGACAGACAACACTGGGAGAGTCTTCGTTGCAGGGCAGGACGGGACCAGAGCCCACCTGGGTGGAGCAGGTGACCCCCAGAGCCAGACAACTGACCACCACGGCGGAGTAGATGGAGCCGGAGCCCACCAGTGTGGCATAGACAGGGCAGAGTATCTCCACAGCAGAGCGGACTGGTCAGGAACCCATGGCAGGATCAGGGATCTGGGGAGAACAGAGACAGACACCACAGAGAGAGTCCCCATGGTCACAGGAGCCGTGACCGGGCAGGTCGAGAGTTCATGGACAGTCTCTATGGCTGTGGCAGGACAGGACAAAGCTTCACAGACGGCCTCCATAGCCGTGACTGGCCAGGACGAGGATTCACAGACGGCCTCCATAGCCGTGACTGGGCAGGACGAGGATTCACAGACGGCCTCCATAGCTGTGACAGGGCAGCGCAAGGATTTACAGACGGCCTCTTTAGCCATGACAGGACAGGGCGTGAGTTCACAGCCTGCCTCCTTGGCCGTGACAGGACAGGGCGTGTGTTCACAAGCGGCCTCTTTGGGGCGCTCAGGAGGAGTGGGCACTTGAGGGCACTCTTGCAGCGCGGGCACTTGAGGGCGCTCTTGCAGCGCGGGCACTTGGGGGTCTGGAACAGCACTCCTGGCCGTGACTTGAGAACTGGATTCTCGGGATTCGGGATCGGCACTCCTGGCCGTAGTTTGAGAACTGGATTCTCGGAATACGAGATCGGCACTCCTGGCCGTGACTTGAGAACTGGATTCTCGGGGTTCAGGATCGGCACTCCGGGCCGTGACTTGAGAACTGGATTCTTGGGATTCGGGATCGGCACTCCTGGCCGTAGTTTGAGAACTGGATTCTCGGAATACGAGATCGGCACTCCTGGCCGTGACTTGAGAACTGGATTCTCGGGGTTCAGGATCGGCACTCCTGGCCGTGACTTGAGAACTGGATTCTCGGGATACGGGATCGGCACTCCGGGCCTTGACATGAGAACTGGATTCTCGGGATTCGGGAGTAGGTTCCACCACTTAGAGAGTTTCTGCAGCGGAAGCCGCCACCTCTGGAGACACTGGAGCAGACTCTTGAACGGAAGCGGCCTCAGGAGCACAGAGTGCAGCCCACACACTCAAAATGGCGACCGTCATAACGGGAAGCACTGAGGTCAGGGGAACGGTCTCGGTAACAACCAGAGTTGAGGCCCTGGGAATGCCAGCTACTCGCACCGACATCAGTGGTGGGTCCATCACACTGGATATCAGAACTCGAAGGACTGACCTTGAATCTGTGGTAACAGCCTCTGGCTGAGGAGCTGAGGCGTGAAGAGACTCTGGCTGAGGAGCTGAGGCGTGGTGTGACTCTGGCTGAGGAGCACTGAGACGTGGTGTGACTCTGGCTGAGGAGCACTGAGACGTGGTGTGACTCTGGCTGAGGAGCACTGAGACGTGGTGTGACTCTGGCTGAGGAGCACTGAGACGTGGTGTGACTCTGGCTGAGGAGCACTGAGACGTGGTGTGACTCTGGCTGATGAGCACTGAGACGTGGTGTGACTCTGGCTGAGGAGCACTGAGACGTGGTGTGACTCTGGCTGAGGAGCACTGAGACGTGGTGTGACTCTGGCTGGAGCACTGGGACGTGGTGTGAGTCTCATTCGCCCCGTAACAATAATGTCTCATCTTCCTTTGTTCCGGTTGCACTTTATTTTTACAGTACATGTAATTACAGAGTACTTATCTACAAAGTACTGGGTAGTACAAGGTAAGTACATGGGTTAAGGTTAGGTCCAGGATTATTGCCTAGTTATTGTAATTACAATAATAAATGCATAGTATGTATATGCGGAACTGTAATGTAAAATTAAAGGTCCCATGGCATGAAAATTTCACTTTATGTACTTAACTCATTAATATGAGTTCCCCTAGCCTGCCTATGGTCCCCCAGTGGCTAGAAATGGCGATAGGTGTAAACCAAGCCCTGGGTATCCTGCTTCGCCTTTGAGAAAATTAAAGCTCAGATGGCCCAATCTGGAATCTTCCCTTTATGTCGTCATACGGGGAAAGGTTACCTCCCCTTTCTCTGCTTTGCCCGCCCATGAGAAAATGAGCTACGACTGTGCGAAGTGAGCACAATATTTTTTTTCCTCGAGAGACATCATGGCTTGCAAACGAGCGAAGCATTGTTTTTTGGCACTTCAGATCTGTTCTACTCTATGAACTGTCACATACTGTAATACAACTGAATGCCCAATAAACTGTTCACATTTATATATTTTCTGTTGTTATACATAAAACAAGTATAAATAGTAAACACGACCCATTAATAATACATGTTAACCCTGAATCACTCTCACTACACTCCTTAAATCCTGATTTATAATCGCAATATCGTCTGATAAAATCAATATACATCTAACTTACACTAAAAAGCGACTATATGCAGTGGTTTTGGCTATAGTACTGTTTTGCGTCTTGAGTAATAAACTGCGCATATTAACAGACAAATTATGTTCATATTTAAAAGTCCAAACCGACAAGTGCTTGGAAACGCTGTTTTTAAAATTATTTATTGATGAGTCTGCTGCTTTTAAGGCAAACTGAAAGCGCTGCTTCTCTGCCGCTTGCTGCTCAGAACAGACGCAGAGAGAGGCGGCACTGTGCCCGGAGAGTTAGACCTCATGCTCAGTAGTACTGGAGACATCTTCCAACTGAATGATAGGTTTAAAAAAAAAAAAAAAAAAAGTCGCTAAGTTTGTTAGCATGTACCCGTTATGGGAAAAAAGCCACCAAAAGTGTCTGAAAGTTACTAAATATTGTACTAAAGTCCCGCTCGTGTGTGTGAGACACGGGAGCTGATGGCAGCGGGCGGTGAATATTGTTGCGGCCCGCCCAGGTAAAGTCTATGTGTGGGAAACCCTGATCGTATCCAGACACAATATTTTAAATTAACCATTCGGAGACGTCCTGCTGTAGCCGCTGAGTTGCAACTTCTTCATCCGGTGCTTCTCCATCCGGATCAGATTCAGACTAAAATTTTTCTCTATTACCTTCTCTGTTTCTGCTACGGGATTGTCATCCCGAGGTAACTAGGAATTACACAAGCTTCAGTCTGGATCTATCCCTTACAAAGACCTGAGATGACCGAACACCTGAGAAGAGATGATGCCAACCTCAGAAGACCTCAGATGGTGCCATCCCTCAGACAACATACAAAAACTTAAATTTTCTGTAAAGCTGCTTTGCAACGATTTGCATCGTTAAAACAGATGCTGAAATGATTATATATTTAATTTTGTGATTTTACTTTATTTTTGCAACTCTTATAATTAAATGTGATTTATTGGAGAGGTAATTTAAAGTAAAGAGGTAATTCAAATTTACTTTGAGTTTGGTTGGATTTATGACTATGCATTTAAGTAACCCTTACATCACACAATAAACATCACAGAAATTAACAGCAACTCATCATAAAACTTTGGAGAATCAAATGCAGGGAACATACTCTTCCTGTAAAGGTAATATGCTGAAATGTAGAAAAGCATAATGATATAAAAAAAATTATTACATAGTTTATGAACAGTACTGTGTATGTATTCCCCGACTGTCACTAAGAGTGATGAGAGAGATCAGACTAATATACTGATGTACATTCTCCAGGACAGATGTATTTTCTATCATTGTTTTGAGGCAGTAGATTACACTAGTTCCGGGTTTAAATGGATTTTATTCAAACCGGCCTTTAGCCTGTCTTTAATATACAATTTTCTAGCATTTTGTGCCTGATCGCAGGCCTGACCAATACCATAGCAGTGCTTGGATAAACTAATATCAGATTAGTCAAGTCAAGTCACCTTTATTTATATAGCACTTTTAACAATACAGATTTTGTCAAAGCACTTAACAGTATCAAATTGGAGGATAGATTGTCAGTAATGTATAATAAGATTAAGTCTCGATCTTCAGTTAAAGGCATTTTATTATTGAATTCAGTGATTTCATTGTCTAGCTCAGACAATAGTATCTGTGAAATCAAATTGACGATAATCAAGTGTCCCCAACTGAGCAAGCCAGAGGCGACAGTGGCAAGGAACCAAAACTCCCTCTGTGACAGAATGGAGAAAAAAACCTTGGGAGAAACCAGGCTCAGTCAGGGGGCTAGTTCTCCTCTGGCCAAATTAGTCAAATTAGACATTAAGCAAATGTCCAGTGCAACAGTTTAAGTGTCACCTGTGCTTTTCACCTCCCTTAGCTCTGACAAAGTCCAATGAAATTCTGTCATTGTGAGGGAACGAGAATGGGGGGGGAAAAGAAGCATGGAGGGAAAATAGATCAATATTTAATTTTCTCTGCTGGTGATATGTTCTGTGTCTAATCAGCAGGGACTGGGAAATGACACCAGGAGTGTCAATTAGATGAGAGTATTCTGTTCATCGCTCCTCTTCATCAGTCACACTCCCATCACATTTTCAAAAGGTTTAATCCGGATAAAATTGATCCGGATTTAGTAATCTTTTTTTTTGCGATCCGTGATCACGTAATCAGCTTAATTTTGAGCCAGTTTTTCAAAGCAACATCGGATTGGATCAATCTGATCCGGATAGGAACTTTTCAGGATCACCAAATCTGGATAACCAGTGCTCAAACAGGATAGGAAATCACAATGTAGAACTTTAAATGGAGTTCTTAAGAGGCGCTTTGCATGCCTTAACTACCTGAGAGCGGAACCATGCAACATAACCCTTGCCTGTATTGTCCTGAACAACATCGCTACTAAGCGCAATGTCCCTCTCTGTGCTGACAATGATGCACCTGAGCCACTTGGAGACCCTAACCAACCTCCTGCATTCTGCCAGAACGAGCAAACAGGACGTGCAACAAGGGACACAATAGTTAGACACTATTTCTGATTTGGATTTGTTTTGGATTTCAAAAATCAGTGATTGCCATTCTTTGCATTTTTTTTGGTTATTCTGTCATCATTGCATGCATTACTAATAAATATTCTAAAAACAAAAATATTTTCGATTGTGATGAATATATATATCAATTAGTGACAGAATAAAATTTATTGTTTTTGGTCAATTTTGACAGCTGTTTGGGGGATTATTTTATGAGGCCAAACTCTTTCTACTTTGCTGTAGGCCTATACTGAAAGGCTGAATACGTTAAAGCCTACCTAATCACTGTAGCCTGACGGATGAACAAATAAAATTAAAACCTTATGAATAAATAGGATATCTTGTAAGATACTGCATGATCCAAATATAGTATTATTTGATACATTTTTTAAGTTTTCATTACATTTTGGGCATGAAATCCATGCTGAATCCACCCTTCTGATGGGATCAGTTTAATCCAGATTTTTTGGATCAAAGTGATCCAAATCCTACAAAAAAGTTCTGAAAAACCCAAACTAAAGGTTTGATCCGGATCAAAACCAAGATTGGATTATGTGATCTAATCCGATTATGTAATCCGTTTTTTCTTTTGAAAAACCCATTTTCAAGATTTTATCCAATCCGTTATCCAAAGTCCTAGTGGATTACTTTTGAAAAACCGGGGCCTGGAGTTTCACACTGATCTGGGATCAGATGTGATGACAAACTACTTTCTCAGTGTTGTGAGAACCAGTAAATCTGACCTAAAAACTGAGAACATAGTCTTCTCAATGTTTTAATATTGCTATAACCCATCAGAACCAGGTTATTAAGACCTCTGCACATTAGGACTGGCACCAATTCGGTCCAATTAGACAAAAGAAAAAAAAAACTCATTCAGTTTAGAATTTACATATCGGAAAATGATGGAGATTAAATGATGCTCTCAGGTGAATTTGAGGCAGTTTGAATCATAGTATCTTTGTGAGTATCTTCAGTGTGGCATATCTGATCACAAATTCTGCTGGTTGGACACTAGGTGGTGCTGTGGGGTCATTTCCGCTGTGCCATAGCCTACAGCAGGGATAGGCAACTTCGGTCCTAGAGGGCCGGTGTCCTGCAGAGTTTAGCTCCAACCATAATCAAACACACCCGAATAAACTAATCAAGAGTTATAGGCAGGTGAGTTTCATTAGGGTTGGCGCTAAACTCTTCAGGACACTGGCCCTCCAGGACCGAAGTTGCCTATCCCTGGGCTACAGAATAACTCAAGGCTCAAACTTGAAATTCTGTTTTAAATTTCTTCATGCATTCTTTTTTTAATCACCACTTGAATGTACATGAAAAAAAGCAACATTTTGAATAAAAACTGAGAAAGCGGACTATGCGTGGAACAAATTCAGAACGATGATCAAAATATGAATGGAGTAGATCACTTCCATCGACACCCCCAAAGCTTCACAGTCCTAAAACATTTCCTGGATCAACGTTTCATTCAGTAATGTTTGGCAGTTTTGATTAATATGCTGTTTAATGTTTGACCATGTTATTTTACACATGTATGGAGCCTGGGAAGTCACCTGTAGGAGAAAAAAAATAAATAAATCTGTGGTGATAGTTTTGCAATTCATCCCCTCAGTTTATAAACCGTACTCACAAATTTGGATTGTGAAAGCGTGCGCACGGATTATGAATTTTTTGGGAGTACGGATTCATAAACCGAAAGGTACAGTTTACAATATCTGAGCGCACAGATTTAAAATTTGTGGGTATGGTTTGTTAATCCGTGGGCACGATTTGTTAAACCCAGGCAACAGTTTAAGAATTTGTGAGTACAGTTTTTAAACTGAAGGGACAAGACTGCAGAGGGTAGTCTGGAATGCTGAGCGAATCATTGGTACAACCCTCCCCACTCTCCTAGAACTGTACTTATCCAGAATGATCAAAAGGGCTGGCAAAATCACCCTGGACCCCTCACATCCAGCACACTCCCTCTTTGAACTGTTGCCGTCTGGTTGATGCTACAGAGCTCTGAGCACCAGAATGACCAGACACAGAAACAGTTTCTTCCCTCAAGCAATCCATCTCATGAACACTTGACATTAAACGTGGAACATACAGCACTATTATACATTATTTATTCACCACACATACTTATTTTTTCATTTCAAATTTGCACATATCAGACCTGTACACTCATAATTGTCTATATTATATATTGTGTTTTTGCTATTTTGCACATTGCCTATTTGTATATTTGTATATTCTTTTATTATCTGTGTCCTGTCCTGTTGCTGTCTTTCTGTTGCATTGTGGAGCTTCTGTCACTATAACAAATTCCTCGTATGTGTAAATATACCTGGCCAAATAAAGCTCATTCTGATTCTGATTCAGATTCAGATTGCAAAAGTGTCATAGTTTTTTTTTTTTCCTACAGGTTACTACCCGGGTTCTGTACACGTGTCTGGAGAGAATTAATCTACAAAAAAATATGATGATATGGTTTAGACATAATCAATAATGTGCATTGCCGTTTGATATTTTCATTATGAAAGTGATTCCAGGAAACATACACTATGTGCTTTCAGAGCCAACCAGAAACAAATTCACACGATCATTGTTTTCATGATTGATCGTAGCTGTCACTTTCAAGTATTGTGGTACTAGTGCCCATCCCAGATCATTACATGATCGACAACAACATTTTTTTTTTTTCTGTGAAATGATCCAAACACAATGATCCTCCATATATTACTATTTAAAAAGGAACAAAAGCTTGTCTGAGAGAAACACTTTCAAGGCAGGGCTTATCGAAGGGACGGTTCAGTAGGGAATAAGATAATGAATGAAAAATGCACTCATACACATAGAAGAGCTTTCTAGGCTTAAAGTTGATTTAAGTGTTTGGCAGATGAAGTAAAAGACAAACATAACAAGTCTATGTTTTAGTGCATTTTAGCATCATTATAGAAGAATAGAGTTGGTGTCTTCTCAGATAATTAACTCTGTGCTGGACTTGAATCTGTTTCCTTCTCTCTTCTCCTTGTCTGCATTGGGTTGCTTTGTTCTTAGATTTGACAACATTTTTTCCCCCTCTTTGATCTTCATTTGCATTGTGTTTCTCATGACACGCTATTTCCTTCAGCCCTCTTCTCCTCCACAATAGTGACGAGCAGAATCTCAGGTCCATTCTGGTGACATAATGAGGTGCAGAAGAATATCAGCGTGAACATTTGACTGAGGGCTTTAAATGTCCTTGTCCAAAATGTACACACTACTTTAGGACCTGCCTAATGACTTTTGCACCCATGAGTCATCTAGAGTTATTCCCTCTTAGATCCAAAACCCAGAGACTGACGCTCATCTCCTGCAGGAGCTCGACTTAACAATCCCTTTCATTGTCACCAATGACGAAACGGCCTGTGGCTCAGTCTGATTGCACAGTGTCTTTATGTTTCTTGTGCTGCTCCTGAGGGTTCTGGATCATTGACTTCCCACAGGCAGATGATGACAGAGTCCAGTTGCTTTAGAATAAGCACAACACAGCCAATCACAGCAGCAAAAACGTGTTTGAAATGCGATTATGATGTAACGGTTAGAACATACAGATACAACTAGAATGCTTTGACATGAAATCAAAATGTGATCTTATTATTTTCCTTACTAAGTGAACAAATATTAATATAAACGAAAATAGTATGATCTGGTAATGTAATAACTAGACTATTCATGATACAATCAAACCCTAGTGAATAAAATGTACTCCTGTATTTACTTCCTGTTGATTTTGTTTCATTATAATCGTATATCATATGTCATTAAGAAATTGTTTTTGAATGAACGTTTTCATGTTAATGATGGTGTCATCGTTTCGAGAAAACTGCAGAGCAGTGATGATCCATGAATAGGGCTCTTAAATGATCTGTGAATGAAATGTAATGTGTGCTATGCATTTCATCGACCAGCACAGCAGAACACAGTCCAGCATCCGCTCTAAATCAACACAGCCGACATTTACAGGAGAGCGTTTGAAATGTCAGTGTTGCTGTTCAGCAGATATTTCTGTCTCACTTGTGTCTCCAGGGAACATGGGAGGGATGAGAGTGGATAAGGAACGCTTGATGAATGAAGCAGAGTCGTTCTGTCTTCATATTGCGCCCACAGAAACAAAACATGTGGAAAGGTTCCAATAATGTCCATAATCATCAGTATCTCAGTAGTCACGTTTTTGATTACAGTTTCAGTTTGGACATGTGTATTAATCAGAACAAGGTTTAATAAGAATGTGTTGACATCTTTGAGAATGCTGGAGCCCTGGTCTCTCAGGCTGTAGTGAGGGAAATACCCAGTATGATCAACCACTACATTCACTCACCCAATCACACACTCACACCAACAGGCCATGTACTGTCTCCAACTCACCTGTCCTGCATGCCTTTAGGTTGTGGGGGAACCAGAGCACCTGGAGGTGTAGTGGACAGCACATTCCAGGGCCCAGTTTATGGCAGGGCTCCTCTCTGACCACAGTAGTGGACAAAGGTTTGCTACATTTTGATTGGATCTTGGTGGACTAATATAAGCAAACTAGATAAAGATGCTGGGACAACAGCTAGGCACCTCTTAGAGGGCAAGAAGAAGACCTTTGGTAACAAGCCCGGGAAGGACAGGACTTCTCATTGGTCAAAATGCAGTTTCTGCCCTCCACCCACCAATAGACTGATTCCTCAGGTTTTGGCCTGTGACTGCCATAAAAATTCCTTAGGACCTCTGGATGCAGCAGCAGTGGGTGAAAAAAAAGAGTTCTGGATGGATTTGGATGGATCTCTTTGATCTCTATGTTTTCAAACCTTAAAACTGATGCAAACCACAACATATTGTGAATGTTGGTGTTTTTTGGGGATTGCTCATGTCTGCCCGATTGCTCCTGTCTGCCGTTCTGCTGAGAGGTTTGCTGAGAGATTTGTGATTGTAGCTGAAACTCTATCTTACTATCACTCTCTGTTGTTTAAAGTGATAAAATATAACTTAATTCCCTCCATATTTTTGATATTATCTATCAAACTAATCTGACTAATTTTATCATTCGCTTTTAATCTAAAACCGCGAGTGCAACGCGTGTGCCATGCGTTAGTCGGTTGGCTTGTCATTCGCGTTTCCACTCGCGTTTCTATTCACGCCTATTATTGTTTTCTTTTTTCTCGCTCCGTTTCATCTCTCTCTCGCTCCATTTGAACTCACGAGTTCATCAACAGTGTTCAACAGTGGTAAGTGCATCATTCATCTATCACAGTGAGTAATGACTTCTCCTTCTCTTGTTATTTGCACTTCATGTCACCAGTGTTGGGGAAGCTACTCTGAAACTGTAGTTTGACAAGCTACAAGCTACTCGTAAGTTAAAGTAGTTAAACTACAGTCAAGCTACCCTTTAGGAAAAGTAGTTAGCTACACTACAAGTTACTATCAAAAAGTAGCTAGCTACATTGAAACTACTTTTGATTTTTTTGAACAACGTATATTATAAATAACTGTGTCTGAGGAATGTTTTAAGTAAAATATTTCGTGTTTAAAACAATGCAATACAATTATGATTTCAAAGAGTATTGTTTTATTACACACAACACTCAAATATCTCAGACTGTTACAAAAAGTGTAATCTTTACTTGTGGTTTCTTTGAGAGACATGAACTTGGACAAATAAGGCCATGGGTAATTAACGTTAGTTGTTTCTCCATCCTCCAAATCTGCCGCCACGTCTTGCTCCATCATGGATAATATGGGTGTGTCAACCCACTTCTGTACGTCAGTGAACCGTTAGCCGCAAGATGCGTGATTAAACAACAGGTGGCGGTAATGGCAAAAAATGAGTCTGTAATCTAACAAGAATATCCTTGCATCGCGCTGATTCGCGCACAATGCGCAGGCTCGACAAAACGCAATGTAGCTTTTGCTCGCGCTACACCGCTACTTGCTGCAAAAAGTAGTTAGCTACTGGAAAAGCTACACTGTTTAAAAAGCAACTGAGCTACTGCCAAGCTACTGAAAAATGTAGTTAAGTTAGTAGCGTCGCTACTTGTAGTTAACTACTCCCCAACACTGCATGTCACATATACAGTTTATCTCTCTCTGTTGGCATGAGGGATTCACATGTGATAAATGCAGGGATATAGTTAGGCTGACAGAGAAGATTTTAGAACTAGAGACACGCATCCAAACTTTAACTGAGGACAGTAAGAATGTGAGGGCTGTAGATACGGCTTTGGGTGCGACTAGTTCAGTGAGTCATGTACATTGTTCGGTTCTGGTAGAGCCCGTGCAGCAGGGCAACTGGGTGACTGTAAGGAGGCATAGTTGCAGGTCAAAACACCGCTCTTCCGTTCCAATCAAAACATCAAACAGGTTCTCCCCACTCAGTGATGCACCCACTGAGAAACCTGATGAAAGTGCTCTAGTAATTGGCGATTCTGTTGTATAGAACATGAAAATAGAGACACCAGCCACCATAGTCCATTGTTTACCAGGAGCCAGAGTGCCTGACATCTTGGCAAATTTAAAAGTGCTGGCTAATGCTAAACGTAAATTCAGTAAGATTGTTATTCCCGTTGGTGCTAATGATGTTCGACTACGCCAGTCGGAGATCACTAAAAATAATGTTAAAGAGGTGTGTGAACTTGCAAGTATGATGTCAGATACTGTAATATACTCTGGTCCCCTCCCTGCTTACCGGGTAGACTAGATTCATAGCAGACTGCTGTTACTCAATGGCTGGATGTCTAAGTGGTGCCCGGAGAATAACATAGGTTTCATAGACAATTGGACATGTTTTTGGGGCAGACCTGACCTGTTAAAAAGAGATGGTCTTCATCCCTCCTGGGATGGTGCCGCTCTTCTCTCTAGAAATATGGCACATAGTCTTAAGGTGCGTTCACACCGGACGCGACTTGCACGAATAAATCGCGCTATTCGCGCGTAGTTGGACACGTGAACATTTTGGGTTTACTCGCTTCATTCGCGCGTGAAATTCGCTTCATTCGCGCGTGAAATTCACTGCACAACAGACGCGAATTCGCGTCATGGGCGGGGCTTCTGCCAGGGGGCACAATGACTGCCACAGAGAGCATATGTATAGAATTTGGCAAATAAAATAGCCCTTTATGTGCTATGGAAACACTGGATGCGTGTATTTCAGCCGAGAATGTAGTTGTTTAAAACTCAAATCTGTGGTTTATTTATAAAAACAGCCCCTATTTGAAAATGTGCTTCGCCGATTTCGGAGCCGTGAGCTCCAGGCGATCACAGGGCGCTCGTGCTCATGTATCCCAAAGAGAGGAGCATAACCTCGCCTAGTCCTTCTGACATTTGCCGCTGGCTCTGATGTCTCTGTAGTGGATAAACATAAGATATAATTTGTTTTGGGTAAATCTAACAGATAATCTTTGGTCTATAGTACAGCTCCGGATACAGCTACGATGATTTAGTCCTCTATTGTTGTTTTGATTTATGCCTCGCTCGTAATCACGTCACTACTAGAGCAAGCTCCTGATTGGTTAGCGCGGCGCGAATATCCGCCAAAGTTCAGATTTTTGAACTTGCGCGATTCGCTCGAAATGCTCAATTCGCGCCGCGTCATTCGCACGAATCGCGTCATTCGCGCCGCCTCATTCGCGCGAATCGCGCCGCAGGATGTCTATTCGCGTCTTTGCATTGACTTAACATGTAAATCACTCGCGCTTAACGCTTCATTTGCGTCTGGTGTGAACGCACCATTAGAGTTTGTACTTGACTAACTGGGGCCCAGGTCAGGAAGCAGACAGACTGGCTAAACCGACTGTCTGCTAGCCACCTTACGTCACAGAAGTCAGTTAATTCTCAGCACATAGAGACTCTCTCACCTAGATATAGACTATATAGACACTATAGAGACTGTGTCTGTTCCCCAAACTAGAAAATACAGAAAACGTCCAAACCAAATTAAGAGTAACAATCTAATTGATGTTCAACAAATGTTTACAATAGTGAGAAACATTTGATAAAACTTGGGTTACTGAATATCAGGTCCCTTTCAGCATTTTTTGTAAACGACTGAGTCTGGTTTCTCCCAAGGTTTTTTCTCCATTCTGTCACGATGGAGTTTTGGTTGCTTGCCGCTGTTGCCTCTGGCTTGCTTAGTTGGAGACACTTCATTTCCAGCGATATCGTCGACCTGATTGCAAAGACACTATTTAAACTGAACTGAGCTGGATGATGACATCACTGAATTCAATAATGAAATGCCTTTAACTGAAAATCTTTTTTTTAACCTTTTTATTTTACGTTATTGACACACTATTTTCCTTTTTTGATATTGTGCAGTTGCTTTGACACAATTTACATTGTTAAAAAGACAAAGATGGCGGCGCGAACACATCGCGAGGCTCAGCGTCTTACCAGATTTTGGAAAATAGTGTTAATTTACCTGGTTATTTCATTCGTGTTCGCGCGATCCAGTTATGCGAACTACAGCTATAGTAAACAGTCACTTTTGGACATCAACAAACAGTGTTCCAACATATTTTTAGATCATCCTTTCGACTTCAGCGAACTCCCGCCGGAGCTACTGAGATCACCGCGGACAAGCGGATCACTCGTACCGACCGGAAGTTCTCGGCGTCGGCGTCGAGACCGTAAACAAAGACGGGGAAAGCGTGGAGGGCTGCGTGCTAAGCTAAGGCTAAACCCACATCGACCAGCTCTGCCCAGCATCTTCCTTGCCAATGTACGGTCTCTGATGAACAAGATGGACGAACTAAAGATCTGGACCCTCACACAGAAACGGCTTTTGGACTGTAATGTTATGTTCTTCACTGAAACATGGCTCTGCAACGTTGTCCCAAACAGCGTGGTGCATATGGATGGACGCTCTCTCTTCAGGGCTGACAGAGTAGCAGCAACCTCTGGTAAAAACAAGGGTGGTGGAGTATGCATTTATGTAAATAAATCATGGTGTAAAGACTCTGTCGTTGTTGATACCTACTGCTCTGCTGATCTGGAGTTCCTGATTATCAAGTGCAGGCCATTCTATCTACCACGTGAGTTCACTTGCATTGTTGCTGCTGCAGTTTATGTACCTCCAGACGCTAATGCTAACGTGGCTATGAAAGAACTCTGTGCTGCTATTAGCAAATTACAAACCCTGCATCTGGATGGAGCCTTTATTGTTGCTGGGGACTTCAATCACTGCACTCTTAGATCTGTTCTCCCTAAATTTAATCAAAATGTCTCCTGCACTACAAGGGGACATAAAACATTGAACCACGTTTATACTAATGTGAGTGATGCCTACGAAGTCACACCCCTCCCCCACCTGGGTCAGTCTGATCCCCGGTCATCAAACGTGTGAAACCTACAACAAGGACTGTTAACCCTCTGGGCCCTGAGGGTGTTTTGGGGACCTGGAGAACTTTCGACATGCCCTGACATTTGTGCTTTTTTCAGTTGCTTATAAAAATATAAATGGCTAAAGTCTAATAACACTGTAAACAGCACAAACTGGGCTACAATAATATGTTAGCAGCATTTATGTACATGATTGTGTTTTTGAGAAATCAACGTTTATGCGTGGTTAGTGAAAAACAAAAATTTTGAAGTCACTGAAATAAGACCATAAAACACATACAGAACAATTGTTTACAAGACTTTTGAGAACCAGATCTTGTAGGCTAGAATATTTACTTCACAATTATGTAAAAAATATTCAGCTTACTCATTCACAGAAAATAATATATTGATTTAAATTTTTAAAGACATGTTTTGTGATTGAATGCCAATATGCAAGGGAGTGGTAATGGGCTTGAATATTAAGTGGTTCTCACCTGAGAGACAAAGGGCCCTCCCCTAAAGCTGCTAATGGCCCATCAGTGTGACTGAGACAGGTTAGAGAGTGTGAGGAGACTGAAAAAATGGGTTTTTAAAATGATTTGTATTTTATTTACAACACAGTATAATCAAAACATACATAATGAAGGTCAAAGACACATTATTGTGCACTGATCTAACCACAGAGATGTGAACAGACTTTGACTCGTTCCTGCAACAGATTCTGTTCAACAAGTGAAACAGATAAATCATACCTGATATACCTGATATTTACGTGTTATTTAAGTGTTTCTGCTACTTTCCATGGATTCAAGAAGAAACTGTTGAACTTCTGATGTTGGTGCAGCGCTCTCAGGGGAAAACAGTTGGAAGAGACAAAGTCAGCAGGATTCATCATCTGTGGTGCAGGTGTCTGATTCAATAAAATACAAACAACCAAAAAAAGAGAAAAAACATTTGTGAGCATGTTTATATCAGGAGCATATATATATATATAGGTTTTGTAGTCATAGACTCATTCATGCTTTGTATTATCGTAAAAAAAAAAAAAAATTATATATGAGAAACTAATTATTATTGTTTAGCACTTTATTAAAATCTATTTTTGAACAGAGTAGGCTATTAATCATAAACATTTTGTAAACATACTTAGACTCATATGTACTCTCATATTACTTTTATTGTTTTATATAGAGCATGAAAACATCATCATGCCATAAGAAATTTAAATACAATGAATTGCCCATCATATTCACAATGTTTTACTGGATTTCAAACATTTTAGTCAGGAATTATAGCCATCCTGAACATCATGTATGATTTTATAGTATAAAAGATATGATTCTGCAGTCATAGACTCACGCATGCTTTGTACTATAAAAGGATATACTTCGTACTGTAAAACATATATTTTATATCTGAGAACTAAATGTTATCGTTTAGCACGTTATTAAAATATATTTTTGAACAGATTATTAAAAATAAACATGGTCTAAACTTTCTTAGATGCGTAGCATTCATCCTGTTGTAGTTTGGGAAAAACCCAACTAGTAATGTGTTCAAGTTTATGTCACAATAACACGTTAACTAATGCAAAACATAAACATTACTTACTCATCAGATCGATTTTGAGGGAAATCCAGCCTTTACTCAGCGCGTCTTCTTCCAGAAAGTAACAGTAGCAGCGATGAACTCTTCACAGACTTTGTTTATGCTCCGCGCGCGCGGGTCACGTGGTTATTTGCATGTGAACGCGAGGGGGCGGGATCTCATTAAAAATAATGAGTTCGACGGGACAGACTGAACATGGTGTTGGTTTCATACGGATTACTTCATCACAGAATATTTGTTTTCGATATGACTTACTTCATTTGAAAGTGGACACTTCAGGCTTTCGATAGAGATAACTCTCATGTCTGTGTGTTGAGTATTCGCTGAGTTACACTTCATTTTAATGACGCATTTCTGAAAACAGATCGCGGAGACGGAGAAGACAGAGAGCGCACGCTGTTTGTTTTCTTTATTCTTCAAAAGCACAAAGTTTAGTTGTTATTATGAGTGAATACAAATAAAAGAAGACCCCTTACAGATTCGAATGGTGTATTGCTCTTATCTGAACGATCAAAAATGGCAGAGTAATTCAAGCTAATTTCTGCCTTATCAGGAAAATCTGCCCCAAAACGCGTATTCGCGTTTGTCGGGCTCAGAGGGTTAAAATCTGGCTGGAAGGTGCTGACTCCACTCTTTAACATCAATTCCAGCACACAGAATGGAGTGAGTTTGCTGCCCAGGCCACCACAAACTCTCAGATTAACATTGACACTTACACCAACTCTGTCATGGAGCACATCAACAGATGTGTGAGCAGAGTGACTACACAAAAAAAAATAAGAATCTTCCCCAATCAGAAGCCCTGGATGAACAGAGAGGTTCGCCTCCTGCTCAAAGCAAGAGATGCAGCCTTCAGGTCTGGAGACCAGGAGGCTTGCAGCTCAGCCAGAGCCAACCTGAGGAAGGGTATCTGCCAGGCCAAACTCACACACAAACAGAAGATTGAAGAACACTTCAACTCTTCAGACCCCCGGCGTATGTGGCAAGGCATACAATCTATCACAGATTACAAACCACCTAAGTCTGTGCCCCCCTCCAGCTCTGCCTCCCTCCCAGACGAGCTCAATCACTTTTATGCTCGTTTTGATCAAAATAATAAGGAGATCTCACTCAAAGCTGAGCATCAACCCAGTGAACTGCCTCTCACTCTCTCCACATCAGATGTTTACTCCACTCTGCGTAAGGTGAATGCACGGAAGGCAGCTGGCCCTGACGGAATACCTGGTCGTGTGCTTAAAGCCTGTGCTGAGCAGCTAGCTGGGGTCTTCACGGACATTTTCAATCTGTCCCTGGCCCAAACAACTGTCCCCACTATCTTCAAAACCTCCACCATCGTACCAGTACCGAAACACTCCACTGCCTCGGTCCCTAATGACTTCCGTCCTGTTGCACTCACCCCCATCATTGCCAAGTGTTAGGTGGGATGCAACCAGTTTCTCAAAACACTGGACCCATTCCAATTTGCCTATCGCCACAATAGGTCAACAGAGGACGCCATCTCAACAGCGCTTCACTCTGCCCTCACCCACCTGGACAGTCAAAACACACATGTGAGAATGCTGTTCATAGATTTCAGTTCTGCATTCAATACTGTAATCCCCTCCAAGCTGATCTCCAAGCTCAGCCAGCTTGGAATCAGCACACCCATCTGCAATTGGATTCTAGATTTTCTGACTAACAGACCTCAGTCCGTCAAGTTAGATAACCTCTCCTCCTCCATCATCACCCTGAACACCGGCGTGCCACAGGGCTGCGTACTGAGCCCTCTCTTGTACTCCCTCTTCACCCATGACTGTGTTCCTGTTTATGGCTCCAACACCATCATCAAATTTGCAGATGACACCACGGTGGTAGGTCTGATCAAGGATGACGATGAGTCAGCCTACAGGGATGAGGTGCAGCACCTGGCTGTGTGGTGTGCCACCAATAATCTACAACTAAACACCCAGAAGACAAAGGAGATCATTGTGGACTTCAGGCGGACTACGAGTCATGCACACACACCCATCTACATCAACGGAGCTGTAGTGGAGCGTGTGTCGAGTTTCAAGTTCCTTGGTATCCACATCTCTGATGACCTCACCTGGTCCCATAACACCTCCACTCTGGTCAAAAAGGCACAGCAGCGCCTTTACTTCTTAAGGAGCCTTAAGAAAGTTCACCTGAATCCCAGGATCCTTGTGGAATTCTACCGCTGTACCATTGAAAGCATACTCACGAACTGCATCTCAGTATGGTACAGCAATTGCTCCGCATCTGACCGCAAAGCACTCCAGCGGGTGGTGAAAACTGCTCAACGGATCACCGGCACCCAGTTAACTTCCATTGAGAACATTTATCATAAGCGCTGTCTGGGCAGGGCAAGAAACATCATCAAGGATGCCTCTCACCCCAACCATGGACTTTTCACCCTCCTTCCATCCGGCAGGCGTTACAGGTGCCTACGCTCTCGCACTAGTAGGCTCAGGAAGAGCTTCTTCCACGAGGCTGTAACACTTCTGAAATATTGCACTACTGCTATTTTGCATAGAATACATTGTTCTATCAATACTTTGCACACTCATCCAGCTGTATTTATTTATTACCACTGTTCTCACGTTTCTGCTGTTCATAATGTGTATATATAATCTGTAATCTATATAATCTACATTGCTCTGTTCATAATGTACATACAATCCCTACATTGCATTCCTATTTATATTCTGTATATACTCTGCTCAATACTGTATATAGCAATTCCACTGTACATTCTGTAAATCATATCTTCACTTACTCTGCACTTATATGTATATAAAACACTATATTCTTGCACTTCTGGTTAGATGCTAACTGCATTTCATTAGCTCTGTACTTGTACTCTGCATAAATGACAATAAAGTTGAATCTAATCTAATCTAATCTAATCTAAAAGCCCTATTTAAATAAAGGTGACTTGACCTGATTCTCGTGAGTGTTTACATTCCACCGCAAGTGCACGTGAGCACAGCTTTACAGAAACTCGCTGATCTGATCACAGACACAGAACAACAACACCCGGACTCTGTTTTAATCATTCTCAGTGACTTTAATAAAGCAAATCTCTTCCGTGAACTGCCAAAATACAGACAGCACATCACATGTCAAATTACAGACCCATTTCAAATCTTCCGTTTATGTCTAAACTTTTTGAAAAAGTTGTGCCTGCTCAATTGTGCTCCTTCTTGCAAAAAATGATCGCTATGAAGAATTTCAGTCAGGTTTCAGGCCTCACCATAGTACAGAAACTGCACTTGTTAAAATTACAAATGACTTGCTTCATGCTTCATTGCTATTATTACTTGATCTTAGTGCTGCATTCGACACTATAGACCATGACATACTCATAGATCGATTACAAAACTATACTGGTATTCAAGGGCAGGCTTTAAGATGGTTTAGATCCTACCTGTCCGATCGCTACCAATTTGTTAATTTAAAAGGAGAGTCATCACAATTATCACCAGTAAAGTATGGAGTACGACCAGGATCTGTCCTAGGTCCTCTGCTATTTTTAATATACATGTTGCCTCTTGGTAATATTATTAGAAAATACGGGATTAGTTTTCATTGTTATGCTGATGATACTCAACTATATATCTCAACAAGACCAGATGAAACTTCTAAACTATCTAAGCTAATAGATTGTGTAAAAAATGTAAAAGATTGGATGACCAATAATTTCCTCCTATTAAATTCAGATAAAACAGAGATATTACTTATTGGACCAAAAAACAGTACACAGAATCTCTTGGATTACAATTTGCAACTAGATGGATGCACTGTCACATCCTCTAAAGTCAAAAATCTGGGTGTTATATTAGACAGCAACTTGTCCTTTGAAAATCATATTTCCCATGTTACAAAAACAGCATTCTTCCATCTTAGAAACATTGCCAAGCTTCAAAAAATGCTACCTGTTTCTGACTCAGAAAAGCTAGTTCATGCATTCATGATCTCTAGACTGGACTATTGTAATGCACTGCTAGGTGGTTGTCCTGCATCTTCAATAAACAAGCTACAGATAGTCCAAAATGCAGCGGCTAGAGTTCTTACCAGGTCAAGAAAATATGATCATATTACCCCAATTTTACAGTCTCTGCACTGGCTACCTATTCAGTTCCATATCATTTACAAAATATTATTACTTGCCTATAAGGCCCTAAATGGTTTAGCTCCTGCGTACCTAACTTGTCTTCTACCACGCTACAATCCAACCCGCTCCCTAAGGTCGCAAAACTCTGGACTTTTGGTAGTACCTAGGATAGCAAAGTCCACTAAAGGAGGTAGAGCTTTTTCACATTTGGCTCCCAAACTCTGGAATAGCCTTCCTGATAACGTTCGGGGGGTTCAGACACACTCTCTCTGTTTAAATCTAGATTAAAGACACATCTCTTTAGCCAAGCATTCACATAATGCATTTTATAATCTTGTACTGCAGTTATATCTGATCAAATGTACATTATTATTATTCTTTAGCTTGGGTTGAACAAATAATTTTTGCTTAGATGGAACAGCAACTACGCTAATTATGTCTCTATTTGTTTCTCTGTTTCTGCCACGGGATTAACATCCCATGGTAACTAGGAATGACAGAAGCTTCAGTCTGGATCCAACCCTTAAATGATCTGAGATGACCAAACACCTGAGAAAGATGATGCCAACCCCTCAGATGACTTTGGAGGATGCCAATGCTCAGACAACATACAGAATTACCAAATTTTGCCATAAGTCAAACATATTAAGGTTCTGCAATATATAAATATATTGTGGAAACTTAAATTCCTGTAGAGCTGCTTTGCAACTATTTGTATCGTAAAAAGCGCTATACAAATAAACTTGAATTGAATTGAATTGAATTGAACATGTCCCACCAGAGACAGTAATATATTGGATCACTGTTACACAACTATAAAAGATGCATATCACTCTGTCCCATATGCAGCTTTAGGACTCTCTCTCACTGTTTGGTTCATCTTATTCCGACCTACAGGCATAAACTTAAAACTGCAAAGCCTGTATTAAGAACTGTTAAAAGATAGACTAATGAAACAGAGTGGGATTTACAAGCCTGTTTCTCTCTCACTGATTGGACTGTTTTTGAAGCTGCTGCCTTTCCCTTTCTGCTGAAGGTATGAAAGGTTTATTTATTTATTTTATTTATTTAGTCATTTAGCAAACGCTTTTATCCAAAGTGACTTACAAATGAAGCAATCAAAACCAACAAAAGAGCAACAAGTCTTGGTTAACCGCAGTACAGATAATTATTATTATTATTATTTTTTATTATTTTTTTAAAATAAAAAGACATATAGAGAAAATAAAATTAGAATAGAGAGTGCTAGAGTTAGAGGGTCAAGTAAGGATGGAACAGATGAGTTTTTAGCCGTTTCTTGAAGATGGGTAAGGATTCGGCTGCTCGGATTGAGTTGGGCAGGTCATTCCACCAGATGGGAACAGTTAATGAAAAAGTGATAAAGATATCACCGGTTACAAGACACCATCCCCCAGCACTTTGGAGAATCAACAACTAGCAGATGACCTGAATGAGTTTTATTGCAGGTTTGAAAAATCACCCCACACCCGCTCTGAACACCTCTCCACACAACAATTCCACCTCCAGCAACCCCCTCTCCCCCACACCTACAATTCAGGGCTGCGTTTCCCAAAAGCATCTTAACCTTCTGAGCCCGACAAACGCGAATACGCGTTTTGGGGCAGATTTTCCTGATAAGGCAGAAATTAGCTTGATTTTTTTAGCAGAAATTAGCTTGATTAGCCATTTTTGATCGTTCAGATAAGAGCAATACACCATTCAAATCTGTAAGGGCTCTACTTTTATTTGTATACACCCATAATAACAACTAAACTTTGTGCTTTTGAAGAATAAAGAAAACAAACAGAGTGCGTTCTCTGTCTTCTCCGTCTCCACGATCTGTTTTCAGAAATGCGTCACTAAAATGAAGTGTAGCTCAGCGAATACTCAACACACAGACATGAGAGTTATATCTATAGAAAGCTTGACGTGTCTTGTTTCAAATTAAGTAAGTCATATCGAAAAAAAATATTCTGTGATGAAGTAATCCGTATGAAAACAACACCATGTTCAGTCTGTCCCGTCTAACTCATTATTTTTAATGAGATCTCGCCTCCTCGTGTTCACATGTAAATCACCACGTGACCCGCGCGCTTGGAGATGTTCACAAATATATTTTAATAACGTGCTAAACGATAACAATTAGTTCTCAGATATAAAATATATTTTTTATAGTACGAAGTACATCCTTTTATAGTACAAAGCATGCGTGAGTCTATGACTGCAGAATCATATTTTCTATAGTATAAAATCATGCATGATGTTCAGGATGGCTATATGACTACAAAATCATAGTTGGGTTTTCCCCAAACTATAATTCCTGACTAAAATGTTTGAAATCCAGTAAAACATTTTCAATATGATGGGCAATTCATTGCATTTAAATTTCTTATGGCATGATGATGTTTTCATGCATATATATATATATATATATATATATATATATATATATATATATATATATAGGTAATTAATCATTAGAATCATTATTCTAATTTTAGCTTTTAGGGAATCACTCGTAAGAGTCAATATTTATATGATTAATTGAGATTAATCAGAATGTCCAACTTATACCTTGTTAACGATACCTTATTAACGACTTGTCCAGCCAGTATTAAAATCAGCACGTCATCTTTTAACCATTGTGTTTATCTTATTCGCAGCCAATGATAAAACAAACCAAATAGTTAACTTTAGTTATCAAGCTCATGAGCACAGGTAACGCGATCTTTTGGCAAGTAATTAAGATTTGACAAATCACATAGCAACAGACATGAGATTGCTTAATAGAATCAAAGTTTATTTCACTACTCTAACACAATACTAAGCTAAGCAACACAAAACAAAAGACATAAACACACACATTCGTTGCAATGGATTGTTCTGATCTGAAGAGAGTCTTAGGTTCTAATGCTCGTTTTCAATCTGAGGGAAATCACACACGGAGGGAACTCTTGTATCTTTACTCTTAAAATATAAATACAACCAGTTTCAGCAGATTTAGGAGATTTTGCCTTACTTTTGCCTTCAGTTGAATTCAGCTCTTTTTTCAGTTCGAGACAGACCGTGCGCGGACTGGCGGCTTGGGAAGTCGTCGTCACGAGGGTACTCTTCAGTGGTTGGTTGGCTTCGTTCTGACTTGGTGACTCTCTCAGGAAGTCGTTTCAGTTCTTTAGCTGCAGATGTAAATTTCTCTCAAAGTTTAACTGAGTCTTGGCCTCAGTTGCAATGCTCGGCCATGATGTTAGTGGCAAGAAGCGCTTTGCAGTGCGTGAGCAAACGAGAGACGAGCGAGTTGAGCTTAAGCTTCTCTTTTCAGTTTCCAACAACAAACTCTTTTTCAGTTGTTGCATCTGTTTTTAACGGGCCGATTTGGGATCTGCCCACGGGCGCCTGACCCAATCGGATTCTTCCTGTGGGGCGTTTGATCCAATCGCAAGTGTTTCTGTAGGGCGGAGCTCCGCCCTGCACAGCCTCTCTCCGTGCATACATTATCTGTTCAGTTATTTATCACATGAAAACTTATTAACAGCAGATTTCTATTCGTATTGTAATCATGCATTGATGAGAACAAACAAATTTCATCCATACCAGCTTACATTCTTGAGTTAAGCAGTCTGATAGCAGTAGGGAAAAAGCTGTTTAACAGCCTAGAAGTCCTTGATCTGATACTTCTGTATCTTTTGCCAGACTGCAGGAGTGTGAACATGCCATGAAAGAAATGAATCCTTTAGAATGCCATTTGCTCTGCTCATGCAACTATTAATGAAATCAGCTTTCATCTGAAACCAAACACCTACGTATTTGATATGCACAAAAATACATATATCCTTTGTATTCATTACGCGGTTAATGCATCGATTAAACAATCCTGAATTCTACATAAACACATCCAGCATGTGAACTGAACACTAGGCGTCAGGTGACGTTATGCATCAGAAGATTACAACAATATCATACGTTCCAATAACACAGTAAAGTTTATACATGTCGTGACAACCTTAATATATGTTGTGAATATAATATATATAGTGTTTTTCCAGTATATTGCTTCAATAGCAGAAACTAGTATAACTTTGTCCCTGTAAGATACGTGACGTCTTTGTCTGTTAGAGAGCAACAAGGAAAAGGCGCATTCCTTTCTTGGGCGAAGCGCGAGGTCGTGGGAAGGTCACTTTCGTGGAGATCTGGGAATTGTCTTAGTTCAGAGTGGCTGATCGTAAAAGTCTTCTTCAGCGATACTTTTATTGAATTACTGCGCTGAGGTCAAGGAGTATCAGAAGGGTCTGTGGCGCCACTTTTTTTTCAGACGCCGAAGTCTTTGTCCCGTTCGACTTTATCTATGATACAACCAGCCAAGCATTTAAAGTTGCTCTTCTCTTAAGAGCATCCAGATGTCTTTTCAAATATATTCTGGGTTTTAGGGGTCTCCTGGGACCAGAGGATTTATGGCAGGAGAGCGTTGATTTTTGCTCAAGAATGTGTTGAAGTTGAATGCAGTGTGTATGTTCGGTTTGGGACCCAAGCACTACATATATATAGATGCTCCTGATATAAACATGCTCACAAATGTTTTTTCTTTTTTTTTTGGTTGTTTGTATTTTATTGAATCAGACACCTGCACCACAGATGAATCCTGCTGACTTTCAGTCTCTTCCAACTGTTTTCCTCTGAGAGCGCTGCACCAACATCAGAAGTTCAACAGTTTCTTCTTGAGTCCATGGAAAGTAGCAGAAACACTTAAATAACACGTAAATATCAGGTATGATTTATTTGTTTCACTTGTTGAACAGAATCTGTTGCAGGAATGAGTCAAAGTCTGTTCACATCTCTGTGGTTAGATCAGTGTGCTCAATAATGTGTCTTTGACCTTCATTATGTATGTTTTGATTATACTGTGTTGTAAATAAAATACAAATAATTTTAAAAACCCATTTTTTCAGTCTCATCACACTCTGTCTTACCTGCCTCAGTCACAGTCACACTGATGGGCCATTAGCAGCTTTAGGGGAGGGCCCTTTGTCTCTCAGGTTAAAATCACTTAATATTCAAGCCCATTACCAATCCCTCACATATTGGCTTTCAATCACAAAACATGTCTTTAAAAATTTAAATCAATATACTCTTTTCTGTGAATGAGTAAGCAGAATGATTTTCACATAATTGTGAAGTAAATATTCTAGCCTACAAGATCCGGTTCTCAAAAGTCTTGTGAACAATTGTTCTGTATGTGTTTTATGGTCTTATTTTAAGTGACTTCAAAATTTTAACTTCAAAACTTTGTTTTCTCAAAAACACAATCATGTACATAAATGCTGCTAACATATTATTGTAGCCCAGTTTGTGCTGTTTACAGTGTTATTAGACTTTAGCCATTTATATTTTTATAAGCAACCGAAAAAAGCACAAATGTCAGGGCATGTCGAAGGTTCTCCAGGCCCCCAAAACAGCCTCAGGGCCCAGAGGGTTAAACCTAAGTTGTTCTTAGCTCCATTGGTTTCAATGGGTTGTTACAGCTGGTGCTGTTTTGTGTTGTTGTTTGTTGTTTTTTCTCATGTCTTTTTGTTTCTCTGTTGTTTGATTTTACTTTTACTTTTTTAGTGCTACATCATTGGTCCTGCTCCCTGCCAATCATCGTTGGAGGAGATGATGTCATCTGTCTCGTCCTAATTAGTGACCAGCTGGATCTATAAAAGGAAGACGCTGAGACAATGCGGCAGATGTCTTGCTTGTGTCTGTTGCTAGTTGTTTTATGAGGGTATTGTTTAGCTAATGCTAAATTTGTATACTGTGGGTTAAGCTATAGTTCCATATGTTTGCATGTGTTTTTGTATATTAAGCTTCATCTTATCTTTATTTGTGTAAATTTCATATGTATGTATATAAAGGGGAGAGAAGGGGAGGAAAGGTAAGAATATCACGTGATCTACATTCTGTAGTGAATGATTGTTAAATACACTAGGTAAGGGGCATGCCTCACTTGTTGTACTTTTTGTTTTTGCTAGTGAGAGTAGCTTAGTTTAGGGTATCTTTGGATACTGAAGATTTTCTTTTCTTTCTGTTTCTCTTTAGTTAAGTTTAGATTTGATAACTGAGTTAGAGGGTTATGTTTTGATTACTTATTTTATTTGACTGCCGCCCAGTTCCCTTCTTCTTTTCTCCTAATTATTTGGGCTGATTTCTTTCTTTAGTTTTTTTTTATGTAAATATTATATTGAATGGTTTAGGGACAAGAGTTCCATTCCAGGAACTCGAGCTGCGTCGAAGCGCTAGGGGAACGCCCACAGCGTGACCGCGCTCTGAACCAGAGTGTAAAGTGTCCAATGGAAGGGCGAGACGTCATAGGCGGGTGACGTCACTGACCGGAAAGCATATAAGCACGTGCGGTGGAGCCGGCGTTTGCTTTTTCGTCATTCAGCAACCGCTTCTCTGTCTGTGTGTGTTATTTAGTGTTGTTTGTCCTGCACAATCACTTGAATAGGCTCCAGCAATATGTGCAAGCACTGGGGCGATAGCAGATCGCATTCGGGCTGTGTGTTCCTCCCTGCACACATTATATCACTGCTTGGGATACACGCAGTCTGTGTGTGGTCTGCTTGAGAGCAGAGCGCGCAGATTCAGCTCTCGAGGGAGCTGACTGCTCGTTTGTGAGCTTTTTCACTTCTTACGCCTGCTCTCTGAAGGCTCTCTAAAAAAAAAAAAAAAAAAGAGAGGAGTGAGCTTCACTAGCGCTGTAGGAAGGCGGGCGAGCCCCTATCCTCTTCCCTTCCCTAGACCTGTCTTCCTCCGAGGAGGTGGACGCGTCAATGAAACAGTGCTTGCACAAGCATATTATGAATGAGAACGGCGCGCAGTCAGCTCTAAAAAAAAAAAAAAAAAGGAGAAAGGGGGCTGATTGTGTTTCTCTCCGCTGTACATCTCGCATTCCCGCCGCTGCTGAGGCACGGCGGCGAGTGTGAGTGCGGGGATCGCAGCGCGCGTTGCCGAGGCGACGCGTGCGTTACGTATTCTCATTCATATCAGAGCGATGCCCCGGGTGGAGCAGACGCTCGCGAGCTATCTGTCCCCTTGAGTCGTTGTCTCTGAAGGCTCGCGGCTGCAGGTCAGGCTGGTGCGTGTCTGCACACCGAAAAAAAAAAAAAAAGAATGAGAGTGTTGCAGGCGCACCAAGCTGACGTACCTGCTAAGAGAGCTGGATGAGGGATTGGGGCTCAACTTGATTGAAATATAAGTTGATCTCTGAGCTCCCTAGAAACGCTGTCTGTGGTCGACCCTATCTGACATGAAGGAGAAGATAGGGTTTTCCTCATGGACGTTTGCCCCGCTTGCGCCTTCTGGCCTGCTTGGCGACGCCGTCAATTACGTCGTCAACAGGTACCAGGAGGCTCGTAGACAAGCGGCGGCGTTTCAGCGGTTTCTCCCTCACCTGTCTCTAGCTCAGGGGGCTGCTGGGCGGGAGCAGCCCTCGCCGGGTGCCAGCCCCTCTTTAGAGAGGCGCAAAACAGAGCGTGGCTACTCGCACCCTACCGAGGTGGGGCCGTGGCGGCTAACGCTCTGGGTCGGGGACCTCTAAGGCTAAGCCGGATCTGCGGACCGTTCTTAAGTCTAAGGGGGTTCTCGGCCAAGAAGCCTACGGGCGTGGGAGATCAGTCTGCCAACCCTGCCAGAGTTCCAGGGCGCAGCTGGCTCCAGCAAGCAATGTTCTCAGTTCTTCCGCCCCGAAGTGTAGCGGAGCTGAGAAGCTCGCCACCCCTGCGGGGGTCCCTAGAGCTCCTGGTTCGGCCGTCTCCTGCCGGTCCTCCGCTTCAGGGCACCGTGCCAGCAGCTCTGGGTACATCAGAGGCCAGTCTCGAGAGAAATGGTTCCCTTAGTAGACCATTTAGGCAGCGTGGAAACTACTGCCAAATGGATCTCATTGGGTCCTGTGGACTGTAGAGAAAGGCCTTTTGTATTCAGTTTGGCGCTCCGCCACCGCCTTTCAACGGGGTGATTCCCACGTGCGTGGGCCCCCAGCAGGCTCTGATCATGGAACAGGAAGTAGACACTCTCTTGGGGAAGGAGGCCATCGAGGTGGTCCCTCCTCACGGAAGAGAGTCCGGGTTCTACAGCCGGTACTTCATTGTTCCAAGGAAGGATGGTAGATCTGCGTCAGTTGAACCGCTCAGTCATGTGACTGAAGTTCAGGGTGCTTACACTCATCAGTCGTGTCTCAGACCAAGTCCGAGGACTGGTTTGTCACGATGGATCTAAGGACGCATATTTCACATCTCCATCCTTCCCTCTCACGGGAAGTCCCTCAGGTTTGCTTTTAGGGGCAAAGCTTACCGATATCGGGTTCTTCCCGTTGGCCCTGCACTCGTACCCTGCATTTTACATCAACGATTGGTTGATTCTAGCTCGATCAGAGCAGGTGGCGACTCGGCATCGAGATGTCATTCTCGCGCACATGAAGGGGTTGAGACTGAACGCCGAGAAAGTGTGATTTCTCCAGTATAGAGAACCACTTATCTAGGCGTGGTGTGGGATTCGACCACGATGCAGGCACGTGTGTCTCCTGCTCGGAGCGAGTCGATCCTCACCTCAGTCAAGAGAGTGAAAGAGGGCCAGTCACTCACTGTCAGGCAGTTTCAGAAACTGCTGGGGCTCATGGCAGCTGCGTCCAACGTGATTACTTTTGGCCTCCTGTACATGAGACCCCTATAGTGGTGGCTCAAGACCAAGGGGTTCTCCCCGAGGGGAAACCCGCTTCACATGATCAAGGTCACGCGGCGAGGCCTACGTGCCTTAGACATGTGGAGCCAAGCTTGGTTCTTGTCTCAGGGCCCGGTGCTGGGAGCCTCTTGTCGCCGCGTAATGCTAGCGACGGACGCATCCCTCACCGGTTGGGGAGCGGTCATGAGTGGCCACCCTGCCCGCGGTCTGTGGAGCGCCATCTAACGTGGCATATCAATTGTTTGGAAATGTTGGCCATGTTTCGTGCACTCAAGCACTTTCTCCCGGACCTAAGAGATCACCATGTGTTGGTGCGCACCGACAGCACAGCGGTGGTCTCTTACATCAACCACCAGGGAGGTCTGCGTTCACACCCCTTGTACAAGCTGGCGCACCAGATCCTTGTGTGGTCCCAGGGCAAACTTCGCTCGCTCAGAGCCATCGATATCCCTGGGTATCTCAATGTGGGAGCAGACATCCTGTCGAGGCAGGGGCCGAGGCCCGGGGAATGGATGCTTCACCCCGAGGTGGTGAAGCAGATATGGAGGTTTTTGGCTTTGCGACTCGAGAGTCAGAGCTATGCCCCTCTAGTTCCTCCAGCTCCTTTGGACTGGACGCTTGGTACAGACCTGGCCGAGGCTTCGTCTGTACGGTTTTCCCTGATCGCTCTGCTCCCGGGAGTTCTGGATGGCAACATGGATCTGGTAAACAGGTTGGAGACGGGTTCACCCTATCTCCTCCTGCATTCCCCAGATCTAGCGCTCTCGCTCGTGGAAGCCCGCGTGTGCGGTTATTCCCCCTCTGAGTGAGTGCTCGCTGTTGCAGCGCACGTTGCCGAGGCGACGCGCGCTTTACGTGTGGAAGTTCTGGCCTCTGAGGGGGCGCAGCTCATAGCTTCCAGTCTCTCAAACGAGGTTGCTGAGACCATCTTCCAATCCAGAGCTCCCTCTACGAGGAAACAGTATGCCCTGAAGTGAAAATATTTCACTTCTTGGTGCGGAGACCGCCACCTTGACCCAGTTAACTGCCCGTTTGGTACAGTGCTGGAGGTCCTGCAGGCCCGTTTCTCCGCAGGGGTAACTCACTCCACCCTGAAGGTTTACATGGCGGCTTTATCGGCCTACCACGCCCTTCTCGGTGGTCTTACAGTGGGTCGACACCCCCTGGTTACATGTTTCCTCCACGGTGCGCTGAGGCTGAGGCCTCCTGTACGACGTGTCCCTACGGGGACCTGGCTGTGGTCTCTTAAGAGAGTGGGGATTTGTAGGCCCTTCATGGCCACTTCTTATCTCGTCTTTGCCCCTAGTCTGGCCATAGCGTTTTTCTACCCTCGAGCGGGTTATTTCCTAGATCCCCTCTTCTATACCACGACCTGTCGTGCTGCAGGCCCTCAGTCCTCCTCCCTTTCGGGAGCCTGACCAGCGAAAGCATAACTGTGTGTGTCCAGTGCGAGCACTGGACGCATACGTCCACAGAGCTGCCCTGTGGAGAAGGACGGACCAATTGCTAGTTTGCTTCTGTCCTCCTAAGCGGGGTCTGCCTGCTTCTAGGCAGACCCTTAGCAGGTGGATTGTGGATACTTTTTCCTTGGCATATGAATTTTCAGGCATCCCTTCGCCTCTGGGGCTTAAGGCCCATTCAACTAGGAGTATGGCGGCCTCCAAGGCCTTTCTGGCAGGGGTTTCGATGCAGGATATCAGCAATGCTGCGGGTTGGTCCACGCCCCTCACCTTTGTTCGGTTCTATCACCTTGATCTTACGGCCACTCCCGGCTCTCCTCTTTCTCGCCCTCGCTGTGCTCCCAGTGATACACACAGGGCAGGTATTTTGGAAGTCTGGAGGCGTGGGCATCTCGTTCCCCTAGCGCTTCGACGCAGCTCGAGTTCCTGGAAGGGAACGTCTCGGTTACGTATGTAACCCCGGTTCCCTGAAGGGAACGAGACGCTGCGTCTCGAAGCCATACTTCCTGTATCCCTGCGGGCGGTTGCTTCATTCCTGGAAGCAAACGCCGGCTCCACCGCACGTGCTTATATGCTTTCCGGTCAGTGACGTCACCCGCCTATGACGTCTCGCCCTTCCATTGGACACGCTACACTCTGGTTCAGAGCGCGGTCCCGCTGTGGGCGGTCCCCTAGCGCTTCGACGCAGCGTCTCGTTCCCTTCAGGGAACCGGGGTTACATACGTAACCGAGACGTTTTCCCACTGTAAAAATTGTAAATAAACACCGGTTTGTTGACTTTAGCGCTTTGGTTTTTATTGCTTACGCGGGTATCGGGTTGAGATCGGACCTCAGCAATTAATGTTATTCCCTATACCCCTTAAAATCGCTAGGGATTGTAACAGGGTCAACGATGTACTTAAGTTTACGGTGCTTTTGGGAAACGCAGCCCAGATAAGTGAAGATGAAGTGCGCCAGGTCTTCAGAAAGAACAAAAGAAGGAAAGCACCAGGCACAGATGGTGTCACAAGCCTGCCTAAACATCTGTGCTGACCAGCTGGCCCCCATCTTCACACAGATCTTAACAGAAAACTGGAGCTGTGCGAAGTCCCCTCATGCTGCAAACGCTCCACCATCATCCCTGTCCCAAAGAAACCCAAAATTACTGGACTTAATGACTACAGACCTGTGGCTCTAATGTCTGTGGCCATGAAATCATTTGAAAGACTGGTTTTGGATTATCTGAAGGACATCACTGGACCCTTAACTGGACCCCCTTACAGTTTGCCTACAGAGCAAACAGGTCTGTGGATGATGCAGTCAACATGGGACTGCACTTCATCCTGCAGCATCTGGACAGACCGGGGACTTATGTGAGGATCCTGTTTGTGGACTTCTGCTCCGCTTTTAACACCATCATCCGGACCACCCTTCAGAATAAACTGACACAGCTCTCCGTCCCCACCTCTGTCTGTCAGTGGATCAACAACTTCCTGACAGACAGGCAGCAGTTAGTAAAGCTTGGTAAATTCACATCCAACACCCACACCATCAGCATTGGAACTCCTCAGGGCTGCTTTCTCTCCCCACTGCTCTTATCCCTCTACACCAATAACTGCACATCTAAAGACCCCTCTGTCAAGCTCCTGAAGTTTGCAGACGACACCACACTGATCGGCCTCATCCAGGATGGTGACGAGTCTGCTTACAGACAGGAGGTTAAGGAGCTGGCTGTCTGGTGCAGTCTTAACAACCTGGAGCTTAACACGCTCAAAACTGTGGAGATGATCGTGGACTTCAGGAGAAACCCCCCTGCTCTCCCCCCACTCACCATCATGAAAAGCACTGTGACTGCAGTGGAGCCATTCAGATTCCTGGGCACCACAATTTCTCAGGACCTGAAGTGGGACAATCGCATTGACTCTATTGTCAAAAAGGCCCAGCAGAGGTTGTACTTCCTTCGCCAGCTGAGGAAGTTCAACCTGCCACAGGAGCTGCTGAAACAGTTCTACTCTGCCATCATTGAATCTATCCTCTGCACTTCAATAACTGTCTGGTTCAGCTCAGCTACCAAATCTGACCTCAGAAGACTACGGAGGGTAGTCCAGACTGCTGAGCGAATCATTGGTACAACCCTCCCCACTCTCCAAGAACTTTACTTATCCAGAGTGAGCAAAAGGGCTGGTAAAATCACTCTGGACCCCTCACATCTTACCTCACGTTACCGTCTGGTCGACGCTACAGAGCTCTGAACACCAGAACGACCAGACACAGGAACAGTTTCTTCCCTCAGGCAATCCATCTCATGAACACTTGACAATAAATGCGGAACACACAACTATTATACATTATTTATTCACCTCACTTATTTATTTTTATTTATTTTTTCTCATTTCAAATTTGCACATATCAGACCTGTACATACATAATTGTCTATATTATATATTGTTTTTGCTGTTTTGTACATTGCCTATTTGTATAATATTCTTTATTATCTGTGACCTGTCCTGTTGCTCTTTCTGTTGCACTGTGGAGCTTCTGTCACTATAGCAAATTCCTTGTATGTGTAAACATACTTGGCCAATAAAGCTCACTCTGATTCTGATTCATTCTGATTTGCATTGTTAAAAGCACTATACAAATAATAGGGACTTGACTTAACTTGGTTGGCTACAAGTGTGTTTTGGGACTCGGTCCGACGGCCCTGATTCTTACAGCCTGTCTTGGATTTACCCTTTGCCTTGCTGTTTTGGACTGTGTTTGCACCTCACCTGGATTATTTCCCATTTGTCTTGCCTGTGCCATACCTGTTTGCTGGTGTTTTGACCCTGCCTGTTTCTGACCATGTCTGTGAATAAAAGCTTGCATATGGATCCGCATGCCTCTTATCTCGTTCGCCCTGTTACAGATGTTAAACACCGATTGGTCTGCAAGTTGAACACACAAATAAATTCAACTGTCTAATGACCACTGACGTATCATAGATGTTTGAGACAAAATGTTAGGTTCTGATAAAAAGTGAAATGTAAAGACAATCAGTTAACTTTCAGTTATTTGTACTTATATTTACTAATACATAAAATAATATCTAAAATATAAAATACGTTGAAAATATCATGACTGATTATCTTGACATGTACTTACATTATTCAAAGAATACACTGTAACTGTGTGCCATTTTGTTTTTCTACACAACATGGCGAAATGTCACCTGCCACCAATGTGGAAATCTCAAGTGGCATGGGTGAAATAAAGAAAACTGGAAAAAGCCCAATTGGACATTTTCACTCTTTGTTGTCAAGAACCTTTACACATTTGGCAGATGCTTTTATCCAAAGCGACTCAAATTGTATTCAAGCAACAGACCTTCATCTTTTCAGTTCATGCATTCCCAGTCAGTACTGCCAGTTCCATTCACTGCTGTCTGAGCGACAGGAATCAGCTAACATTGCCATCTGAAATTCACATACACAAAAACACCCAAACACCTTCTAATCAAAATATTTGGTCTCACAACGCTAATGTATGCATTGTGACACATAGCATGTGTCAGAAAAGATTCACATTTTTGTTGTGCAGGATATTAGCATGCTGTTTTGAAGCTGATGCTGTTAGATCGACACTCTATATATGACCTTTACACAGCTACAGTGCTCTTTCAGAGTTTGCAAGAGATGGCCCTGCAGTAAATGGATGAAATGTTTTGTCCCCAAATTTTCCGCTCTCAAAGCTTATAGGGCTTGACGGGACTCTGTAAAGCTCCATATTGCAATTTGCTAACCAATCTCTCGCCCCACATTCAGGTCATCCTCTTCACCGTTGTGAGCAATATCTGGGCCTGAAATGACTGACCTTTAAGTTTATTGACCATTAGGATGATGACCAAAAAAAAAAATTTATTGTCAGATTCTTCTTGCTGCTGTAGATAAAAGCGCCATCAGGCAAGATAAAGAAAGAGGCAGAAAAAAGGAGCATGTCTGTCTGTTATACCTTCACACAGTTTTTGATCTTTTCATTTCACATTAGAAAATCAGTAAAATAAGAAAAAAAAGAGATTATTAATACTGAGCAGAAAATTAAGATAAAAACACATGATCAGTCAGTCATAATATTCACTGTTGAATAAATTATCAGATAAAATACATTTGCATCATATTGTATACATAGAGTAGATGTGCTTTGTGTGTGACCTGTACTCTTACATTTAAGGCCTACTGATGTCTAGATGTTTAAGATGGAAACACTTTACAGTGTTAGATGGAAGTACAGTATTTTGAATGTCCTTGTTTACTGTGTTTGTATTTCACGATTGGTCAGACTCACCAGTGACAACAATTGCTATTGTGGCAACAATCTCTATTGCTCACAAATCCGTGTTTTTTTATGACAGTACAAACTGTTTACATTGAATCTTGATGATATTTTTGTCATATTTATCCAAATGAAAAATATAGACCTCAAATTATAAGTCACTATAAGTGAGCTTTTAACAATACAGATTGTGTCAAAGCACTTAACAGTATCAAATTGAAGGATAGAGTGTCAGTAATGTATAATAATAAGATTAAACTCTTAATTTTCAGTTAAAGGCATTTCATTATTGAATTCAGAAATGTCATTGTCTAGCTCAGTTTAGTTTAAATAGTATCTGTGAAATCAAATTGACGATAATCGCTAAAAAATCAAGTGTCCCCAACTGAGCAAACCAGAGGCGACAGCGGCAAGGAACCAAATCTCTCTCTGTGACAGAATGGAGAAAAAAAACCTTGGGAGAAACCAGGCTCAGTCAGGGGGCTAGTTCTCCTCTGGCCAGGATATTATTGTTTATTTATTGTTTAATTATTGATTTAATTAATTTTAAATGCATAAATGTATTATATTTTCTGTTTTTATACTGTTGCAATTTCTAACAATAATAGTATTATATACTTAGGTATTTTATTATAATTTTAGTTATTTTGTTTTATTTTTAGTTTTATTGTATTTTTAGTCGAGGTCTTCACTGGGGATATGTCCCCGGGGCTCATCCAGGTGTCCCGCCTCCGCCGACGATCAAGGCCGCAGACACCATCTCCCGGCGATTTACGATGTAACGAGTACATCGTGTGTTGTCGTGGCCTAATGGTTAGAGAGTCGGACTCGTAATCGAAAGGTTGCGGGTTCGAGTCCCCGGCCGGCAGGGATTGTAGGTGGGGGGAGTGAATGTACAGCGCTCTCTCCACCCTCAATACCACGACTGAGGTGCCCTTGAGCAAGGCACCGAACCCCCAATTGCTCCCCGGGCGCCGCAGCATGGCTGCCCACTGCTCCGGGTGTGTGTTCACGGTGTGTGTGTGTGTGTGTGTGCATTTGTTCACTACTCACTGCTGTGTGTGTGCACTTGGATGGGTTAAACACAGAGCACCAATTTCGAGTATGGGTCACCATACTTGACAATACGTCACGACGACTTTAGACTTTATGGGGAGTATTCCTGGTTCCGGTTGATCTAATTAATGCAGCCTAACAATCCTTTAACGGATTTGAATAATAGAAGTGTAGTAGTGTGTTATGTGTAAACCAGGTTAAAGAAATGTGTCTTTAATCTAGATTAAAACTGACAGAGTGTGTCTGCCTCCCAAACAGTGTTAGGTAGATTGTTCCAGAGATTCTGGCACCACTAGTCTGAAGCAAGCAAACTAACCAACTCTTTCCCAGAATAGCTTACAACCTTGAGACAAAAGAACACTTACTGATAATTCCAATTCAGGAAGGAGACAGTCAAATTTAATAAATATTGAATAGCTTAAGCCTTAAAGGGTCATATTCATGTTTGGTATGTATGAGTTTGAAAAATCATGCTTTAAATGTTTCTTCCAATCAATTCTTTGTCAAATACATCATAGTCTTGTTATAGAAATCATGTCCAAAAGTATACTTTGCAAGAGCCTGTAAAATTTGGACCATGTGACTGATAACATGCTGATTTATGATGGAAGGAACACCCCTAGCTAAGATAATAGCCTATCTAATTGGTCAAGACACCAGAGGGGATGTGTCCAGAAGCCGCGTTTAAAAACTCAGGACACCATCAAACTCTCTCTTAGTCCCTCTTCTCTGTCATCTTCTTCTCTTTTGCCACCGCGTTTTGACGCTGCTCTTTGAATGTGCTCTGGCCCACGTGCCAGCTGCTACCATAATGAGAAGAAAACCACCTAGTCTCGTTACATCCTTTTATTCTTTTACTTTAATTTCTTTTCTTTCCATGGAGTTTCATGTTCTAATGTAAGTTTGCTGCAAAGTCCAGCTCCGACTGCACTCGCTTCAAACTTCAACCAGACCAACTCCGCATCCTCAGACAACGCCCAAGACGTCACTTCAAAGACTATTGAACTTCCAGCCAATCAGACACTTCGGGGAACCCCCTTTCCTGCAAGGATGACGACAAAAGGGATTCCCTCAGCAAAGCAAGCAACACCTCCAGGTTCTAACTGAATCAGGTGCAGTTAATATAAATCTTAGCCTCATTGAGAAACTCAAAGCGAGGGTTAAATAAGTGATTGATGGTTGTTCAGGTCTATGCAATTGAACATATTGCTGTAAACTTGGGATTTCACATTTCCATCCTCTTAAACTCATCCTTTCCTTACTTTCTCTCTTTCTGCAACGTGTGAATGTGTGAATGCTTGTGTTCCTGTGTTAGATTAGTTTATGTCTTAGGGTTATATAAATAAAATCTTATTTATATTGAAAAGAGAAGTATCTTGTGTTTTGTGCTCACAAGTTAATGTCTTAATCTGCCGATCTTGTTACTGTGCTATTAAATAGTGTTTTCACTATATTTTGGATTTTAATAGCCAGTGCAGAGTTTGTTATACGGCTCGTTCAGTGAATCGCCGTAACACTGATTCTGTTCAAATCCCTATAAAATCATAAATTATTCCCTTTGAGCTAAATTAAACTACTTCTTTAAATTACATATTAATATTACGTTTTTATTACGTTACACTGGGGATCAGTCTCTAGGTCTCATCTAGTTGTTCTGGTCTCCGCTGACATTCAGGCTGTAGAGGTCATCTCTAGGTGCTGATCCACCGGTTCCGGTTGACCTAATTAATGCAGCCTAGCAATCCTTTAAGAACAACCCTCCAAGTGAGAGAGAAAGCAAGTTGATCAGGCTCGATCCACCTCCCAGTTGGGTGCACTTGTGTGAATTACAAAAAGATGAACCATTACTCAGCAATATCTCTGAGGTTTTGTAGAAGAGTTTTATTAGTCAAATGATGAATTAATCTAATATAATTAAGGTTAAGTCAGCCATATATATTAACTTATTTTTCCATTATAATCAAAATGACTGTGTGTGTGTGTCGAAGACCTGCATGACTGTAACGTGCAGATCCTCAAAATAGGTAACAGCTGCAACAGGTCAAGGCCATATAGGAGCCCTTGTTATCTATATATAAGGAAGGCACTGCCTAAAAAGGTGAAACTATAAATGAAATGTATTGAACACGCCTTACAGGAAAACTATTTAAGAAAATGCAGAACGTGTTCCACAGAAACTTTCTTGCAAGAGGCTTTCTCGGCTTTATTTTCTTGTTTTAATAAAGTCTGTTTTCTGGCATCAAAACTCCAAGATTTGAGAAAGATTATTCATAGAGAAGGCGGTAACCACTTCATATTGGCGTAGTCGGCAGGATTGGTTTGGAGCAGAGGGTGAAAATCCGCGTTGGGCTGTTTGACGAACAACACGAATTGAGTGGCCACAAATTAAAAGGTAAGCAGTTTATGCTTATATAATTTATTTGTGTTGTTTGCCATTTAGCCCTGCGTGGTAAGAACTCTTCCAAATTGCTCTTCCAAATTTAAAGAACAAAGAAAGAGAAAATAAAAAAGGGGTTTTGATTCCAGAAAAACTAATTGCATGTAATAATCTGTGTTTATTGTGAATGGGCCTTAAGGATAACGTCAAACGTTAGGCAAATAAAGTAGAGGAAAGCGCGCAAAAGTCGTCGGATACCGCCCTGGAGGAATTTCCAGGGGTCTGAATAGGGCGGCGGAAAGTCCTATGGTTATCGCTTTGTCGTAATGAGTTACGCAAAGGTCTGAACGGATAGGCAAAAATTCCTGCTAGATTTTATTTTTTACTGTGTTGAAATCAGTAGAAGACGAAATTAACCAGGTCGCTCTAGAGGAGCGTAGTGTAGTCGACTTATTGTCTATGTTTGTGTCTGCATGAATGATTGAGGTTGTATGAAAAATAAATAAATCCCATATTGGGTGGGTAAAAGCTGCGCCCCCTGCTGGCTCTCCCTTGGGAGGGACGCAGCTGGTGCCACACCCGAGAGGGAGGAATGACTGAATGAGCTCTATAAATAAGGAGACAAAGAATGAAACAATGAGCCCTATGGAATAAAGGGACTAGAAGGGGTGAATGTAAATTTATATCAATAAAGATTGAATAAGATCTGTTATATGTTTTTGCAGTTTTAGAAATCTGTGTGATAATGAAGGAAAAGATTTCTGAGATCTAAGCAGCAAAAATGAGATCAAGATATTAAAATAAATAAATACAAAATTAAAATAAAAAAAATAAATAAAAAGTATGTTATAAATACTTTTAAGGGCGGACGAAAGAATTAATAAAAAAAAAATAAGAGAAGAATAATAAATAGGAAAATTAGTTTTAGTAGATTTGAATATTGAGTAACTATAGAGTTGAAACTAACTCATACAGAAAGAGTAAATGCATCAGTCAAAATAAAAACTAAGGATTAAAAGATGCAAGTCACAAAATAAAGACTAAAAATAGGAGAACAGTGGTTAAAATAATTAAATCAAGTGTGAAAAATAGTAAGTTAATTCGCTATAGGAAAATAAATATAGAGCCTTAAAAATTGAATTGTAAGATAGGAAAAAGCATGGCAGCCACTCCAGTGGAAATATTGGGATTAAAATATCCACTGTGTAAAGAATTGATAGATAAGGTCTCAAACAAATGGCAGAAGAGAACTAAAAATAAGATGACAAAATGGCCAAAAGAAGGGACATTTGATGTAGCACTGTGTGAGGAAATGGAAACTTTGATAAAAAACTATAAAACTAAAAGTATCAGTAAAAAAAGAGAAAAGAGAGAAGCAAAAAGGGAAAAAGAGTACGAAGTGTTAGCCATGTTTAAAAAGGAAGGAAATGATGCATTAAAAAGTATAAAACAGGCAAGGAAAATACTAAAGGAGGCAGACAAAGAGACAAGAAAAAAGGAAATTATGTTTTTTAAACCACCTCCATATCTGCCCCTAGAAGGACAGTTACCAATGCTTAAGGGTACAGTAGAAGTGTCAGGAGAAATGCAGATGGAAGGGCAAGTAGAATTGGAAGAAAAAAAGGAACCAGATGTAAAACCAAAGAGACGACAGGGAAAAGTAAGTGAAGGATATTTACCAATGGATTGTTATAGACAGGCACGCATAGCATTAGAAATGATGAAAACAAACCAGGAAGGCAAAACGGAATATGAGGAAATGTTAGAAGAGATGAGAAGAAAGGATTGGGAAATGATAGCACAAGCAAAGGTTATGGAAGAAGAAATAGAAAAGAAAATTAATGAATCTGGAAAAAAGATTCAAGAGGTTAATAAATTGGAGAGAGGGAGAAATAAACTATTTGACAGTAGTGAGGAGGTGAATGAAGGAGAAGAATCATTTGATAAAGGAAAATGGGAACTGGGCAGGGAAAAAGGGACCCTCAGACCACTGGCTGCACAATTCCCAATTTTAATCAAGGGTGCACAGGGACAGTATGTCCCCTGGGCCTCACAAGACCTCGATGGGCTGGCCACTCGCCTCCCAGATATTCATGAGGGGGCTGGAAAGTGGATTAAGGTGTTTGAAGAAGAAACGATGGGCAAACTTTTAGCTGTGGGGGACATTAAAGCACTTCTGGCAAAGATAATAGGAGGGCCAAAGATGGAAGAAATTCTTCAAGCTTCCAATCTAAACAGAGCTGTGGATTCTCACTATATGGATGGAACGGTTTTTGATGCATTCCGACCAGCAGTGTGGCAAGCAATGCGAGCTGAGTACCCAATCAGACTAGACCCTAAATCATTAAAGGGAGAACAAATGGGGGAAACAGAAAATCCAACCACATATGTTCAGAGACAGCTGAAAAGATGGAAACAAGAGACTGAAGGAAATCCAGAAGGAGACCCATTAATGGCAACACTGTTTAGAAATGCTGTGATTGATGCCATGCCACAACCTGTGAAGAGCAGGCTAGAGGACGTGGTCGGCTTAAACTCTAAAACACACAAAGAATTTTGTGACCATGTGTCCCATGCAGTGGAGCAGCATAGAAAAAATGAACAGAAACTCAAGACCCAAGAAAAAGAGCTACAGAGAAAATTAACGCAGTTACAACTTGAGGAACTGACAAAAAGGAACAAGAAAAAGATTCAAGCTCCAATACAGAAAGAAGAATCAGAACAAATGACATTAATGTCTCCAATAAATACTCCTCCAACATCTATTCAGCCAAGCCCTCCTGCAACAGCCACTCAAAATGCACACCACCTTCCTGTACCTATCATTAATGTCTATACTCCACAACCAGAGACATTAGGATGGAAAAGACTACCTGTATTAAGAGGGCTAAGAGGAAGGGACAAGCCATATACTGGTCCTCCAGGAGTGTGCTGGAGATGTGGACAGTTCGGACATAACAAAATTGATTGTCCTACCAATCCAATGCAACAGCCACCTCGGGGTGGAAGGGGGGGGAGTTGGCAGCAGCCCACCCGTGGTCTATCACAGGGCCCAGTAAACCCTTGGGGAGGTCCCAATCAAGCCTATTAGGGGTGCCCAGAGAATCCTATTGGGGAGAGTCAGCTTCCAATGTTAACAACTAAAGCTGATCAAGAGCCTATTCTGCAAATTAATATAGAGGGAAAAGACACACCTATGATGGTGGACACGGGAGCTGTCTACACGTGCGTAAATTCAAATCATGCCTCACATCTCCCCTTGTCTGGGAAATTTGCAAAGACAATAGGATTCTCGGAACAAATACAGCTAATTCCAATGACAGCTCCAGTGTGTCTACAAACAAAAAATAAAAGTGTAACAATGCCCATTCTCGTGTCAAATCAGACTCCTATTAATTTGTTAGGGAGAGATGCATTATGTAAATTGGGGCTACAAATTTGGTGTTCTCCAGAAGGAGTCTATATTGACACAATAGGAATAGAAACTCAGATGATGGTTGTAGAACCAAAAGCAAACGTTTATTGGATAGGACAGATAGAACAACATGTGAGACAGACAGTCAATAAATGGGGAAAGTTTATTGAAGCTCAGATACCAGAAGCACAGATACCACAATCAGAATTTCATTGCACAATGATGTTTGATCCAGAAAGAGATGAAAAAATAGAACAAAAATGGCAGGAAGAAACAAAAGGACAGCAAATTGAAATTGTCTCACAGTACATCATAATAGGTAAACAGGGAGCAGCTTTAAATATACCAGATTGTGAATTTATTAGAAAATGGTTCAATGTAACCAATTCTGTCCCACATATTACAGTATATGTAGGAAAAAATTGGGAAGCAAAAGATTTAGGACCCATGATGAAGAAGGCAGAACAACGTAAATGGGAGCCAACAGAACACCCGTTAATTTTTCACTCAGCTGACAAAAATTACATCAAAATTTTGTGTGCAACTAGTATAAAGGGAAGTCCTCAGGAAGTAGTCATAAGTCAAAAGAAATTGACGCAGATGACTGCAACATCCGAATTGATAAACAGTCTTGACACTGAACTATTTAAAGAAGTAGAACAACAGATACCAACCGAACTATGGTCTCAACACAACTCGGATATAGGATTAATAAAATCAGCAAACCCAGTGAGAGTACAAATTAAGCCGGATGCACGTCTGCCTAGAAAATCGCAATATCCTTTGCGTCCTGATGCTGAAGCAGGTATAAAAAACACAATTGAGGGATTAGTGAAGGCGGGAGTATTAATAGAAACAACAAGTTATTGTAACACTCCTATTATGCCTGTGATAAAAGCAGATAAAAAAAGGTGGCGTCTTGTACATGACTTACGTGCAATTAATGAAATAGTAGAGGATATGCCAGCTGAGGTACCAAATCCGCACACGCTACTGACTAATGTCCCTCCTGATGCAAAGTACTTTACAGTAATTGATCTCTGTTCAGCCTACTTCAGTGTTCCATTAGCAGAAGAAAGTAGATATTTATTTGCATTTACATATGCTGGTAAACAGTATACTTATACCAGAATCCCACAAGGGTTTAAACATTCGGCACATTTATTTAATCAAATTCTAAAGGCAGATTTAGAAGGTCTTGTGATAGACGGTACACTATTACAATATATGGATGATTTGATTATTTGTTCTACATCACTAGAACAATGTCATCAAGATTCTATTAAGGTCTTGACGAAATTAGCCCAAGGAGGTCATAAAGTGTCCAAAAACAAACTACAGTATTGCCAGCCTCAAGTTGAATACTTAGGAAGATTGATTGCATTTGGCACACGAGCTATAGCTCCAGCTCAATTAGAAGGCATAAGTAAAACACCTTTGCCCCAAACAGTAGGACAAATGATGACTTTCTTAGGAATGACTGGCTTTAGTACCGACTGGATAGAAGACTATGCAGTCAAAACAGGGCCATTGAGAGAAATCATGAAACAAGCAGGTATGCAACATTTAAGTAATCCATTAAAATGGAACCCAGATGCCTTACTAGCATTTGAGACTATAAAAAAGGAACTACAACAAGCCCCTACATTGGGAGTGGCTGACTATTCTAAGAATTTTCATTTGTATGTGGCAAATAGAGTTGACGGATATGCATCAGCTGTACTGATGCAAGAGACTTGTAGTGGGAGGAAAAAACAGCCTATAGCTTATTACAGCACAAAGTTGGATAATATAGCACAAGGATACCCACCATGTTAC
The DNA here is from genome assembly GCF_936440315.1 of Barbus barbus. NCBI lineage: Eukaryota > Metazoa > Chordata > Actinopteri > Cypriniformes > Cyprinidae > Barbus > Barbus barbus. The sequence continues at coordinate 153,595 of NC_136730.1, forward strand.
CAACAAGGCCTGGCAGCAGTATATTATGCTTATGAAAAAGCATCCACAATAACCATGGGGTACCCAGTAACTATATATACTCATCACAAAATTGTGGAATTATTAGAACAAGGGAAATTTGTTCTGACCCAAGCTCGAATACTGGCCTATTCAGCCATACTCACATATCCAGATGTGACTATTAAAAGATGCCAAACAGTTAATCCGGCTGAATTAATTCCTTTGGCTTTTGAAGGAAAACCCCATGATTGTGTGCATGCTTCATTAGCATTTACAAGATTACGACCAGATCTTGAATCAACACCCATCCCTGAAGCAGAAGTCACTTACTTCGTAGATGGTTCTAGCTTTAGAGACCATGAAGGATATCATACGGGATATTCGGTTGTGAAGAGAGATAAAGAAGAATTTATACCTGTGATATCACAACATTGTGTACAACCTTGTTCTGCTCAATTAGCAGAATTAAAAGCTCTTACAGCTGCGTGCCAGTTAGCGACAGGACAAATAGCCAATATTTTCACAGATTCAGCGTATGCTCATGGTGTCTGTCATCTGTTTGGAGCGGTGTGGAAGCAAAGAGGATTCAAAAAGAGTGATGGGACTCCCATCCAACATGGAGAACATATAATTCAATTAATTTCTGCTATGATGCTGCCAAAAAGACTAGCGGTAATCAAATGTCAAGCACATAAGAAGGGATATGATTATGTCATTAAGGGAAACAATGCAGCAGACTTAGAAGCTAAAAAAGCTTCGGATGTCTGGTACCAGTATTAGCACCTGTAGTACTTATAGAACCTCAACCTCAATTGGACGATATAATTCGAATTCAACAACAAGCAAGCCCCTATGAACAATCAATGTGGCACCAAAGGGGTGCTAAAAAAGACTCACAAGAGCTCTGGCGTGCACATGAAGGACAAATTGTCGCACCAACTACACTTTTAAATATTCTCATGGCAGATGCGCATGGTTTTGACCATTGCGCAAGGGGGGAAGTAATAAGGAAAATTAAGCAGCAAGGATATTGGTCTCCTTATTTACATGCAATGGTGGATGAATTTTTGTCCACATGTGAAGTTTGTGCCAAATACAATGTGAGGAAAGGGATAGCAACACCAAAAGGACATATACCAATACCGGAAGGGCCATTTAAACATTTGGTAATGGACTATGTGGATATGATAAAGAGAGTACAAGGCAAAAGATACATGCTTGTGATCATAGACAGATTTAGCAGGTGGGTGGAGGCAGTACCATCAGTAGATCAGGGAGCAGGAACAGTAATTAAATTTCTAACAAGAGAAGTAATTCCTAGATTTGGGATACCATCAGAAATAAGTTCAGATAATGGGTCGGCATTCATACAAAAAACTGTAAAACAAGTATTGCAACAATTAAGAATAAAGCAGCGATTAGGGTGTATTTACCATCCACAAGCACAAGGGTGCGTCGAATGGGTTAATGGAACTATCAAGGCCAAAATTAACAAAATATGTGAAAGTACTAAACTTAACTGGATTGATGCCTTACCTCTTGCTTTAATGAGTTATCGCATGCAAACTAACAGAAACACGCACTTAACACCACATGAAATGCTTACGGGTCGACCCATGCCTGTGCCTTATTGTAGAGGTCCCTACAAAGGGCCGCCTCTAGAGCAATTACAAATGGAACTTCGCTCGTATATGAGGAAATTAACTGCCATACATAAAGCTATCTATTTACAGGAAAAAAGAAAAGAGCCCAGAGAGGAAACAGAGACGTCATCGCCAGTTGTACCGGGTGACCTAGTGTACTTGAGGGTATTCCGGCGAAAATGGAATGAGCCCAGGAGAGAAGGACCCTACAAAGTGGTGAGAGCTACTCCAACGGCAGTCCAAGTGGAAGGAAGCACAACCTGGTATCATCTAAACCACTGTACAAGAGTTCCAAAGACTAGGACGGAAAGAGAAGGAAACAGACAAGCAGACGATTCAGGAGAAAGGGACAAGGAGAAACCGGAGGCACAAGATGAAGTGCCAACTGAAGAAAATTCCAAAAAAGATTCACAAGGAGCGCGCATCCTCCTGTCAGATGAGCAGGAGAGGAGAGAGAATAAGTCTGACAAAACATCTGAAGACCATCATATGGATAATGCTCTTAATAATGCAAGTCCAAACTCAACAAACGGAAAGCAACCTGACTTCCCTTCAATTAACTTCTCAACCTTTGAACAACAGTGACAATGATATCAACTCAACAGAACTAATGACAAGCAAATATCGTAGAAATGTTGAACATGATATCCAAGGTGATGAAGAAATTAGTCAGAATTATGAATTATGGGACACAGCCCAACATAATGAGTGGTACAGATGGGCAACCTTTACTGCTAGAGAAAGGGGGAAAGAAAATTGCTTGCTATGCTCCAAATCTCCATTAAACAAAGTAATAGCTATACCAAATCCATATGATTATCAAAAATGTGCAGAATTTGGGAGAAACTTTTGTCATTTAACCGAATTTACCAGACCATATTGTTTAGCTGAATGTTTAGGGTTGTTAGGAAATTCGAAATTAACTGATTATTTTGTGAGACCACTCTGGGGATCTTGGTGTCAGTATTCGGATGTCGGCCAAAATATGAAAATCGAAAAACAGAAAGTAGAGATTCCAAAATGGTATAGCATAGATTATAAACAAGAATATGAGTGTTTCCATAAACCAAAAGGAACACAAGATGTGGGCAGCTTCAAAGGAAAATGTGCTGTTAGTTGGTATATAGATAAGAAAAATTCTTGGAAATCAGGAATTCCTTCTAGGGCTCCAGAACTTTTAGCACACGGAATAAATAAAGGAAGTAAAATAGTGCCAGAAAAATGTGAAAATCAAACCATTGCTTTACCTTCTATAGAAATTTATGAAGACCAATCATTAATCATAGCAGATTTCTTTTGGATCTGTGGGGGCGGGCTATTATTGCCTTCTTTACCAATTGGATGGAAAGGTATATGTGTAAGAGTAAGATTACTTCAAGAAATTAACATGGCCCAATGGGGAACAGAACAAAGCACAAACAAAGAAGACAACAGAATTAGAAGAGGTTATGAGCCAGATCCCAAAGTATATTTAGACTCAATTGGACAACCGCGAGGCATTCCCAATGAATTTAAGGCAAGAGATGAAGTAAAAGCAGGTTTTGAGTCAATATTTGTTTGGATCACACCAAACAAAAATGCAGAATGGATTAATTATATTTATTATAATCAACAAAGATTTATCAATTATACTGATGACGCATTAACCTTATTAGGAGACCAAGTGCACGCAACAAGTAAAATGACATGGCAAAATAGACAAGCTCTCAATTGGCTTTTAGCAGACAAAGGAGGAGTTTGTGTAATGTTTGGAGATCAATGTTGTACTTTTATACCAAATAATACTGCACCTGGGGGGGCTTTTAGTGAAGTTATGATTAAAATTAAAAAATTAAGAGCTGAAGTTACAGCAAATGCCGGAAGAGACAAACAAATTTGGGATTGGTTTGATCTGAAATTTGGAGCATGGGGAGCATGGTTTGCTAAACTGGGAATGTTTTTGGGAGTTGCCATATTAATAGGAGGATTATTATTTTGCTGTGTATTACCCATATTAAGAACATTAATCGTTAATGCTACAGTTAAGCAAATGGAAGTGATAAAAGCCCCAAATAATAGACAAATGATTACAGAAAAGAACCTGGATGAATATTATGAAGGATGGCTAAACAAACTAAACTTAAATGAGCAAACTTTGGATGAAAGTTCAAGTGACTCTGATGAAGATGAAGAAGAGGTATAACGATGAACCATACCCTGGGTGTAAGTGCTAGCCTAACCTCTGCCCAAGGGTGGCCCTCTACGATGCGTAAAGTGTCTGGGCTGAAGATCAACTATGTTATTTTTGTGGTGCTACAATGTTTATGTTTTGATGTTAATTCTATTGTTTTTATACATAACTATGACAACCATAGGAAAGTGCTGAACCAATTACACGCTCACGCTTATAACATTGTTTGCATTAGATAAGGGGTTACGGAGGTGGGATCTTTTACTCCTACCTAGTCAAGTGTGGGGGAGAGGTTTGGTCCCATTACTCTGCCAGAATGCTGTTACATAATCTAGTCATTGGAGGAAGAACTGTGTGACTTAATTTAGTCACTAGGTAGTGATAACAGATAGGACTGAGTTATGAAACGGCACTCTGGGTAAAGACAGGTAAAGGTGAGACTTAGAAAGTCTCAGAGGGGGGAATGTAGAAGAGTTTTATTAGTCAAATGATGAATTAATCTAATATAATTAAGGTTAAGTCAGCCATTTATATATTAACTTATTTTTCCATTATAATCAAAATGACTGTGTGTGTGTGTCGAAGACCTGCATGACTGTAACGTGCAGATCCTCAAAATAGGTAACAGCTGCAACAGGTCAAGGCCATATAGGAGCCCTTGTTATCTATATATAAGGAAGGCACTGCCTAAAAAGGTGAAACTATAAATGAAATGTATTGAACACGCCTTACAGGAAAACTATTTAAGAAAATGCAGAACGTGTTCCACAGAAACTTTCTTGCAAGAGGCTTTCTCGGCTTTATTTTCTTGTTTTAATAAAGTCTGTTTTCTGGCATCAAAACTCCAAGATTTGAGAAAGATTATTCATAGAGAAGGCGGTAACCACTTCAGTTTCGCAATAAGTATATTGTGCCAGAATTCTGCACCTAGATGATCAAACGACAACAGTTTCCAACCTTATCTTGAAGGTCAATGTAACCCCTCTCTTGTGCTTTCCTAGGAGATTGTGATGTTGTTTTGCACCAGTTGCAACCTTGCCCCCAACATTTCAGTCTCTAAATGTTCATCCATTGAGCGTAACACAAAACACAACCCATATCTTACCATAATATTAATAAAAACATTATTTCTCCACCAAACAATGTACTTCATGTTACAGTTGTGGTTGCAACAAAGTGGTTTCCGAGCAACACACAGACATAAACAAAGGTGTATGTTTGTACAGTAATTTACAACAGCTTTCAACGCGGCTCAACCAATCAGAATCAAGGACCGGAACTATCCATTTTATAATCAAGAATATATCATTTTTATTTATATAAACTGCACACCAACCTTTCAATCACAAACAGTTCAGGTTGTTTTGCAAATGATGATAATGAACACAAATGAAAAAAGACATATTACAAGAGAACATTACTATAACTGTTATGGTCGGGCGTTTGATTTTGGTCTCATGTTATTTTTGTTGCCTCCCCCTTGTTTCTGTATCTCTATGAGCATGTATGCATTTTAAATGCGCCAAAGTGGAGAAGAAATAGTCAGAGATGACAAACTTTGTGGGCTAGCCAGCAGACAGTGTTTTTATATTTAGTGTTTTTGTTATTTTCTTCTTTTTTTGTTGTCATTAACTATTGTTCGCTATGTTGAATATCTCATTGGTTTATGTGCCGTTCAGTGTCGTTTGTTGTTATGAGTGAGTGAATAAATGTGACCCTAGAGCACAAAAGCAGTCATAAGTAGCACAGGTATATTTGTAGCAATAGCTAACAATACATTGTATGGGTCAAAATAATCAGTTAAAACATTAGGATATTAAGTAAAGATCATGTTCCATGAAGATATTTTGTAAATTTCCGTAAATATATCAAAACTTAATTTTTGATTAGTAATATGCATTGCTAAGAACTTCAATTGGACAACTTTAAAGGCGGTTTTCTCAATACTTAGATTTCTTTGTGTGGCAAGTGTAATGTTGTTACACTAGATTATGGAAATTACTATTAATTAATGGTACTAATGTACGGGGCTTTTATTTTGAAATCCGAATTAGGAGAAATTACATGAGTGATGTATGGTCTTGTGGCTACAAAATGTTCAGGAAGTTCTGCCACGCAAGTTATGTCGTGAGTAAGTGCGAGGATAGAGCTGATGTAATTTCCGGTAGCTCGCTCTCTTTCGCGGGATGTCATGGCGATGAGAGGTGTGTTTTTATCGGCTCTTCAGAAAAAGTGCTTAAACATTGTTAATTACTTGTCATTTATGCAATTTCTGTGTGAAATGTTTGTTTGTCACTCTTTCTTTATTGAAAGACTAGTAATTCAAGTTATGAACGTTGTAGGAGTATGTTTATTCAGAGTATGAATTCGTGTAACGGCCGCCATTACACGTGCGCTACTGAGTTTCATTACTACTGAGTTTCATTATTTAATGATGATTTCTTTGGTAAAACAGAGTATAAAAGTTTCATCGGTGTTATAAGTTATACATTTATGATTGACTAAAGTTATATCTGTTTACTTTTAATGATCCATGATAAGTTTCAATGCATTTCCTGTAAAATGAATAGACCTTAAAAGTATTGTAATGATTGACAGGCACGGCTAGACCAGAGGTTCTATCTTTTCTGTCTGATGGTCTGTTATGTTTCAATGCAGGTATGTAAATGGATCATTATAGTATTGTATTGTTTTTCTGTATTTTCCTTTTTTTGACATTATATTATCATAGTTCTTGAATTGTCAATGTATATAGTAAAGCACTCGCTCTCTTTCGCGGGATGTCATGGCGATGAGAGGCACGGCTAGACCAGAGATTCTATCTTTTCTGTCTGATGGTCTGTTATGTTTCAATGCAGAAACTGAGAAGCCCAAAAGTAAACAACGTAACAACTGCATTCACCTGTGAAGTCTCTTTTATCAACACACACAAAGCAGAAACGAACCCACTACATATTGGTGCCGTGACCCGTCGTTTGGTTTGCTGATTGCTGACCAACTGGGATGCTGCAAGGGTGTACATCTCCGGGGACTCTGTCAACGTCTTCGCTGGTGATCTGCTGGACTGGAGTGGTTTGGTTTGCTTGTTGCTGACTGCCTGGGACGCTGCAAGAGTGACTCTTTCCTGGGACTGTGCTGATGTCATCGTGGATCTGCATGATTGGAGCGGTTCGTCATTGACTGGTTTGAACTCTGACTTCCTTATCTTTCGAAGGGACGATTCTTTCTGTAAAGGAATTATGGACATTTTACTTTGAGGTCATTTTGATTTCGTATCAAATTTATTCGTGTGTGCATAACGCGAATTCAGGGGATTCATTATGACAGATGACAAGGAGGAAAGGTTAGCATTCGAACATAGCATAATGATGGCTGGTAGAGGAAGGGGTGCACTACTAGCCACACCTGACAGAGGTTTTCAGTTTATGGGCCCTGAGTATGCAAGCACTGGGAGGGGTGGATTGCTGAGATCATCAGTTGATGCTAGGCCTGACATGAGCTGTAGCCCAATAACAAAATCAGGCAACCCAGAGTATACCAAACATGAATCAGGACTTCCAAGTGACATGAGTAACCTTGTCAGACAAATTGGATCTGAAATTGGCGAAGCTATCAGAGACAGTCTGTTGCAGACTAGACATTCAAGTCTGTCACCTAGCGGGTGTTTTGGAGAAAGCACGAATGTTTCTGACACTAAGATGTCGAATGCGACCATTATCGATGCTTCCAAGTTAAATTTGGTACTGAAGTCTGAGATAACCGCACCACCGTATTATCGTGGAGATGGTACAGATAAGTGCTCCATGATGGAGTGGGAAGAACTGATGCGAGTATACCTTAACAAAAAAGAAGTGGTAAACTCTGAAAGGGTTGAAGAAGTTACAAACAGACTAATGGGGAGGGCTAGGGATATCATAAAAGTCTGGTTGAGTAACAGACTGGTTACTCCGACTGTAGATGCTGTTTTCACAGTATTGAGACACCATTTCAGTGATTCCAGTAGCTCAGGAATGCCTTTAGCCGATTTCTACTCTGTGAAACCTTACTCCAATGAAAGTCCCCTGGATTATTGGATAAGGTTGAACAAAACAGCTAAGGTGGCTGAGCAGGGCCTTAGGGAGGAGGGCAGAACTTTAGAAAATCGAAGTAGAGAACTGGCTGTAATGTTTATTCGCCACTGCCCTGATAAGGAACTGTCTCTAGTGTTCAAAAGCAAACCTGCACAGTCGTGGTCCGCTTCTGAGGTCCAAGAGAGATTGGATGAGATGCTTAGGGAACAGAAAGTAATAAAGCGAGTTGCATGTCAACAAACAGCCAAAGTTCTTGAGCCTATTGATGATTCAACTTCTCTGTCTCCTCATAGGTCAGAAACAGCCACACCAGCAACAGATAATGGCGCTTTAGACAAAGTCCTGACCATGTTGGAGAAGGCTCTTGTTTGCAATGCACAGTCTATGCGTGGTGGTTGGTCTAAGAATCCTAGCAGACAGAGCCGTGAATGTAGAGTTTATACTAGCAAAGATCACAGCACTACTGCTCATTGCAAGATGTACAATCTCTGCTTTAAGTGTTTTTCTTCTGGGCATATGAGCTTTAATTGTGAGAAAACTGTGCCCAGGGAAAGCACTGGCAGACGAGGTGATGACGGGCCTCAGGGAAACTAGAGAGCCTCCATTGGGGGGAGGGCAATGCGGGGCAAAATGAAAGTTCCTCCATTGATACTGATGCAGAGTCGATTTATTCATTTTATTGTGAGAGTGTAAGCAAAGACAAAACTGTGATTTTTCAAAATACTATTCAGTCAATGCGGAATGACCGTCTGTTTTATACAAGTGTTTTGGTACAGGACAAAGTTCGTCTGAGGGGGATGCTGGACAGTGGCTCCATGGCAACTACTTTGAGTGCCGATGTGGTACCTCAACTGAGAGAAGCTGGAGTTCTGGATCAGGAGTTGTCTCCCCTGTCGAACATTGTCCTGGTTGGGTGTGGTGGGAAGCAGACTAGTCCTGAAGGTTTGTGTGATCTGAAACTTGAGGTATATGGGGTCCATTTTAGTGTCCCAGTTCTTATTGTGAGTGGACAAGTGGACCAGCTTATCATTGGTACCAACGTGCTGAAACCTTTGATCAGAGAGATGAAATCTAATGAGGGATTCTGGAGAGTTCTAGATAAACCAGACCAATCAAATCAGAGTGAAGATTGTCAGTTTCTACGTATGCTTTCAAGCATTGAGAGGTGGAAGGGTAGTACTATCCCTGACAAGGTTGGTACTTTAAAGTCCAAATCTGCTGTGATTTTGCAGCCAATGAGTGAGCACCTTGTCTGGGGTCGGCTGCCACTAGGATTGAAACTCTCAGTGGGTAGCACAGTTGTGATTGAACCTAGTACTTCTCGCTGTGTCCATCGAAACGTCCTCGTCGGTAGAGTGATCTCACCTTTATGGGGCGATGGTTGGCTCCCAGTGAAAATGATAAACCCCACAATCTCTGAAATTATGCTGCGCAGAAATACATAACCGGCTGATGTCTACCCATGCATCGCTTTGGAAGGTTTTGATCAGGTGCCAGAGCAGAGAGTTTTCCAGAATGTGGCCATGAGTAGCGGCAGTTCTTGTGGTAGCTTATCAGCAAAGAGCTGTCTGGTGCCGGGCACGTTAGTGACAGTCGGTTGGAGGAGCTGGGCCTCAAAGACTTAAATGTGAGCGATTGCGAGGTGATGCCTTTTTGGAGAAACAAGCTTATTGATCTGATAAAGGAATATGAGTGTGTTTTTTCTAGACATTCGTTGGATTGTGGTGAGGCAAAGGGTTTCTGTCATCGAATTCGTTTGACTGATGACAGACCTTTTCGCTTACCTTACCGCAGACTCTCACCGGCACATTACCACAAGCTAAAGAAGACTCTAGATGAAATGGAGCAGAAAGAGATCATCAGAAAATCATCCAGTGAATTCGCATCACCGTTAGTGTTAGTTTGGAAAAAAAATGGGGACCTGCGACTGTGCACTGACTTTCGGTGGCTGAACGCTCGTACGGTGAAGGACGTGCATCCCCTCCCTCACCAGGCGGATGTTCTGGCAGCGCTGGGGGGGAATGCTTTGTTTAGTACCATGGATCTAACATCTGGGTACTATAACATTCCTTTACATGAAGAGGATAAAAAATTTACAGCCTTCAGCTCCCCCCTTGGGTTGCATGAGTACAACCGCTTACCCCAAGGTCTTTGTAACAGCCCCGCGACGTTCATGAGAATGATGCTAACTGTTTTCGGTGATCAAAATTTCATGAGCTTGCTCTGCTACCTGGATGACCTGTTGGTTTTTGGTAAGAATGAGGAAGAAAGCTTGCAGAGGTTAGAAATGGTGTTTCAGCGTCTCAAGGATCATAATTTGAAGTTGTCGCCTTCCAAGTGTAGGTTTTTACAGAGGTCGGTAAAATTTTTAGGTCACATTGTTTCACAGGAGGGAGTGGCTAGTGATCCAATGAAAGTAGAGGCTATTATGAATGTGACAGAAAGAGATGTAATGGAGGCTGATGGTGTCACCCCTTCAGTGGGCAAAATAAGGTCCTTCTTGGGGATGGTTATATACTATCAACATTTCATTGAAAATTGTTCCATGATCGCAAAGCCTCTCTCTCAGTTGATGACCGAAAGAGTCATCAACTGAAGAGACCTAGGAAAGGGAGAGGTGTTGGAAAGAGGTCAGTACCTGTCCGGAAACTCACTCCTGACGACTGGACAGATGAATGCAAAGGGGCATTTGAGAATCTTAAGACTGCACTGGTAAATCAGGTCTTACTTGCTCACCCTGACTTTTTAAGGCCGTTTATACTGTCTGTGGATGCTTCAACGAGTGGACTTGGGGCCGTGCTCTCCCAAATTCAGGAGGGTCATACGGTTGCAAGGCCAATCGTTTTTGCTTCAAAGTCACTTAATCATGCTCAGTCTAAGTATCCAGCTCATAGGCTTGAATTTTTGGCTATGAAATGGGCCATTTGCAATAAATTCAGCCATTGGCTTCGTGGGCACAAGTTTACAGTTTGGACAGATAACAACCCGCTCAAGTATATTCTGACCAAACCGAGGCTTGATGCTTGTGAGCAGAGATGGGTCGCGAAGCTGGCTCCTTTTGAGTTTGACATACAGTACATACCTGGAAAGTCCAAGTCCATGTCGTAAAGCTGACTTGGACTTGGACTGAAAAACGTTGTAGCCGATGTGTTAAGTCGGGAGCCTTTTGCTGCTTCCAAGATCCTACACAGACTGACCAGAACACCATATGACATTTTGAGGCAGGAGGCGGAGACGCTTGGGGTTGAGCAGGTGCAGGGTATGTTTCATTTGTCCTGTGATCGTACAAAAGGGGAGGTTGTTGAGGATAAGTCTGGGTCACAGAATTGTCATGAAGTGACTAACCTGGTTCAGAGTTTTGTTGAAGGGAAAGTTTCCTGTGAGGAGATGTCAGCTGTGATCCGTTCTCATCGTCACTGGGAGGAGGGTGCTGCAGCTAGAGCAGTCGCATATGTTCAGCATTTGAGGGGTTTGGAGGAGGATGATGCGCAGCACCCAATCGATAAGCTTACCCATGCTGAGTTGCTTGACAAGCAGTGTCAGGATCCAGTCATAAGTAGGGTGAGGTTCTTTGTAGAGCGAGGTAGACGGCCCTCTAGGAGAGAAAGAGGTAATGAGTCGAAAGAAACTGTACGAACACTTAGACAATGGGGCCAATTCACAATCAAGTTAGGCATACTTTACCGTGTGTCTAAGAATCCAACAACCAAGAAAAAGAATTTCCAGTACGTTGTGCCAGCAGCCTTAAGAGGTTTGGTTCTGAAAGGAGTGCATGATGACGCAGGTCATCAGGGCCAACACCGCACTCTTTGGCTTGCGAGGCAGAGATTTTACTGGAACTCTATGGAGAATGACGCAAAATTGTACGTGTCGCAATGCAAGCGATGTGTATTGAGTAAGACTCCTGAGCCAGAGGCCAGAGCACCACTTGTGCCGATAACTACAACAGCACCACTAGAGTTGGTTTGTATCGATTTCTGGACGGCTGAGGATGTCAATAATAAGTCAGTTGATGTGTTGGTAATAACCGACCACTTCACAAAACTTGCATGTGCGTACGTTTGTCCAAATCAAACTGCAAAGTCTGTTGCCCATGTTCTGTGGAACAATTTCTTTTGCATATATGGTTTCCCAGCACGAATCCATTCAGATAAGGGTGCAAACTTTGAAAGTTCTCTGATTGCAGAAATGTTAAAATTGTCAGGTGTTTCTAAATCTCGTACTACACCGTATCACCCTATGGGTAACGGTCAGACTGAAAGGTTTAATCGTACTCTTGGTGACATGATAAGGTCCTTGCCCCCGAGGTCTAAAGTTAATTGGCCTCAGATGCTGAACACACTGACTTTTTCATATAATTGCACTCGACATGAAACTACTGGCTACCCACCTTTCTTTTTGATGTTTGGACGTACTCCAAGATTGCCAATAGATGTTTTGTTTGAGAGTGTAATTTTGGATGGGGGGACTGCTGACGTGAGTAAATATGTTCAGTCCCTGGGAAAGGATTTAAGGGAGGCAATGCAACTTGCACAACAACATGCACGCCAACAACAGAACAAGCAGGCTGAACATTATAATCGCAAGTGCAAGGGTCATTCTTTGGAGTTGGGTGATAGAGTCCTCCTGCACTCAAAAAAATGATTCTTTAAACTTACTTAATTTAATTATGGACAGTGGTTCCACACAAGCAAATTGCTTTTTATTAACATTAATGGAATTTTTTGAATCTATGTAAACTCCTTGTGTTGGGACAACACAACTGAATGGGGAAGAATCTATGTGAAATAGTAATGTCGAACTAAATCAATGGAATTGCTTCCCTGTAACTTAAATTGGTTAAGTTAAGTGAACATGCAGTAGTTTATTTAAAACTGTCCAAATAGGTTACATTCAACAAACACAAGGAGATTTGTTTCAAAGAACTCATTTAAATTATGGACAGTGGTTCCATCCAATTAGTTCTTGTTACTTTAACTCAGTAGTATCTATTTAAAGTTACTCCTTTCAAAGCAGCATTTGTTTGTGTGTGATTTTCTTGTAGAGTCATAAAAAGACAAGATATGTAACAAATTATCAAACTGTATTTGTTCAACAGTTGCAATAAACAGTTTTTAACAGCCTGCTCTTTAAACTTGTACAAATGTATTAACATCAGCAAAAATTACTTTTACACATTGTTCAAAAAAAGTCAAAAGACTGCTGCAAATTCAGTGTATATTAAAACTCTATAAAACTCGGTAAAAGAAATACAACTTTTTTTTTTTTACTACAAATTTACACAATACAATAATAATAAAAAATCCTCCATGCAAACCAAAATGTCCAGATGGCAATGTGTCTAACGATATGTTTAACAATTATGAAATGAGATTACTGCTAAAATGTACTAGACATCTTTCACAGAAAATAACAGATGCACCGAGCACCAAATAGGCAGCTTGCAACTAAGTTCGACAATTTTGAACATTGAAAAATACAACAAGTGTAACCTGCAATAGAAAATCAAAATATTGCCCTTTTTTTAACATTAACATTCTGGTATTCCAGGACAGTCCTTAGAGTCCTTACTCAAACACATCAGAGAAGAGCTTGGTCTTCAGTGTTTGGACTTTATTGGACATCTTGTTGCCATCTAGCTCCAGAATTATTTTTTGAAGGACTTCGAATGTGTACCTTATAGGAGGGTAGCTCAGGTTCAGTCCATAAATCAGTCCCAGCAACATGGCTGCTGCATATGGGACACTGGTAAGGTCCTGAAGAACCGTTTGACCCTCTATTACCACTCCAAGATCTGCTGGGCTGTCTTCCATGTCTGCACCTTCATGTCTTATGACATAAATTCCCATCACAGTCTTCTGGATCGCCGCCTCAGTGCTGTCAACGTCTGTATCCTAGAGGGGATATTTAAATAAAATAAAGTACTTTTAAACATTAAGCATCCTTGAAAATACAGCAACATTTTAAAAAGCACATACTCACCATATACTCCCAAACCAGACTGCTAGGGTCTTCGTTCAGGTATGCACAGAGAGATTTGATTATGCATGCTCTCCTCACTTCAATGTCTTCAGTCTAAAGATGCAAATAACATTCATCTGTTATTACTTTGCCTGATTATTTCCTTAAAGGGATAGTTCACTTTAAAATTAAAATTCGGTCATCATATACTCCCCCTCATGTTGTTTCAAACCTGTATGAATTTCTTTGTTCTGCTGAACACAAAGGAAGATATTTTGAAGAATGTCGGTAACCAAACAGTTTCTGGTCCCATTGACTTCCATAGTAGAAAACATTTTTTATATGGAAGTCAATGGGACCAGATAACTGTTTGGTTACCGACATTCTTCAAAATATCTTCCTTTGTGTTCAGCAGAACAAAGAAATTCATACAGGTTTGAAACAACATGAGGGTGAGTATATATGACAGTTTTCATTTTAAAGTGAACTATCCCTTTAAGGGTAATACAGGCAAGCAGTCAAGATGTACTTCTATGTATCAACTCGTCTTAGTTAAGGGAATAACATAGTTTAATATGAAAAAACGTTGGAGTGTTCCTTTAAGAATTTTCTCATCTAAACTGGTTATATCTATTAAGCCTAGTAGTGAATGTTTTATGACCATAGGATCATCTCTCAGTCTCTGTTTTCTACAGTGCATTGATTTACACTGTCTGCTCACAGCTAATACTCAATCAGTGCAATAATAAGTGCTTTAGCGTAATTCGTAAAACTTTAAATACTATCATTGTGCCGAGCCGTGGGTTGTAACAAAGTTTGCAAAATTATTACTACTTTTTATAAATCCTATAAAAGGAGCTTCACTTACCTTAGCCAAAACGTTGTTTTCTCAGTCAATAAAGTTGTGGCATTCCTTCATTTCACCAAATTTAGGCAGTGATGAACTGGAAAAAACAATGAAAAACATACTGTCATAAAAAAAGAACATCAGAAAACATGCCAAAATATATCAGTCTACGACAGACGAATGTGGCCTTATTTGTGCTTGCTTCAGAGCTTCAGCCAATCTTACTGGGACTGTAGCTTAGATTAAAGCACTGGGAGGTTTTGTTATTAGACATTCTAAAACGCTTAATGTGTTTAATGTACTAATACTAACCATACAACATCATACTAATAAAGCATACTATCTACAGAAAAGCTAATTTACTCACAGGTTATAAATGCTTAAGCTGGCTAAATACTTAATACTGAGAAATTAATATTGAAAGATCAAATTCTGTAACGTTACATACCTTATTAATAAACCACTGGCTGACGTTATAAACAGATTAACCCAGAATATGAACTAAACGCGTTGCATTCATATGCTGCGTTCATCTGTTTATCTGCACATTGTACGGTTTATCATATATATATATATATATATATATATATATATATATATATATATATATATATATATATATTATTAGATTTGTATAATATCACTGTTAGCCACATTAAACGTTTTAGAATGTCCCTCGTTAGTCATTTCATTAAGTTACTTCGACTGAAAACCATTTTGAATTCAAATAATTTGTTCCACGATCACACATACATATGAAGTATTACACAACAGAGAATTATGCGTTTTCCACAACCACAATTAAACTCGCATCTTTTTAATCGAATGCAATCATCAATTAATACCGTAATCAACACATTCAACACAATATTTGATAGTTAAACAATATTAAAAGTATCCCAGAACAGACTTAACGAAACACTAAAATAAATTAAACACTTTGCATTCGGAATTTCTTACCTGACTGGTAGCTCTGACACCACGCATGCACCTTGTTGTTGTCTCCTCCATCGCGCGCGCCGTCTTCATCCAATACGTTGGAAATCGTCACACCCGGTTTTTTGAATCGCGCAATCAAACCACTTACGTTAGTTTAACGCTTGATAATTAAGTATAGTGGACCATTACACAACTGAAGTTACTTAAACGCAATACAATAGTGTTTTGATGGGAAAATAAATATATGTGGGTTATTTTAACAAAAAACATTTGGGTAGAACGAACAGTGCCCCAAAACCATTTTTTTGAGTGTGGCAAACAAAGGGGAGAAAGGAAAAAGGAAATTAGCCGACCGTTGGGAAAGCACAGTGTATATTGTAGTGAGTAAGAACTGTTCTTTGAATACGTACAAACTTCGTCACCCTGTTACAGGACGTGTCAAAACTGTCCATCGGAATTTGTTAATGCCTGTGAACTTTTTACCATTGCCTGCCTGGGATGATTCAGTAAATTCAGAGTGTGACCTAAGTTCAAACTGTGATTCATCAGTTACTGACTGTGAGAAAAGTGATACTGCAGACAGAACTTCTCAATGGATTGCTGATTTAGATGAGGTTGCGGGAATGGGTAATGATGACTTGGAGAACTTGACTGCCAGTGGTGAACATGAGATTTGTGATCATGAGGTGGGGAAACGCACTGAACAAGGTGGAGGGATGAAGTGTCAGGACAATTCTGACAGTATGTCTGGTTCCGTATCTTTGTGCCATACATCAAATGATGAGGTTTCACCTGTACCAGATGTTCAGAATGATGACTCTGTATCTCCGATTGTTCTACCTGTTGCTGATCATGATTGTGATGTTTCAGAAGAGAAACCTGTGAGTTCATCTCAACATAATGATAATTCTTGTCAAGTTGCAGCAGAATTTCATGAGCAACAGAAAACACGCACAAGGTTTGGTAGAGTTATTAAGTTCCGTATCATTTACAAATTATTATTACTTGCCTATAAGGCCCTAAATGGTTTAGCACCTGCGTACCTAACTTGTCTTCTACCACGCTATAATCCAACCCGCTCTCTAAGGTCGCAAAACTCTGGACTTTTGGTAGTACCTAGGATAGCAAAGTCCACTAAAGGAGGTAGAGCTTTTTCACATTTGGCTCCCAAACTCTGGAATAGCCTTCCTGATAACATTCGGGGTTCAGATACACTCTCTCTGTGAATCTAGATTAAAGACACATCTCTTTAGCCAAGCATTCACATAATGCATCTTATAATCTTGTACTGCAGTTATATCTGATCAGACGTACATTATTATTATTCTTTAGCTTGGGTTGAACAATTTATTTGTGCTTAGATGGAACAGCAGCTACGCTAATCATGTCTCTGCTTGTCTCTCCGTTTCTGCTAGCTAGGAATTACAGAACTTCAGTCTGGATCCAACCATTACATGATCAGAGATGACCGAACACCTGAGAGGGAGGATCAGCGCCAGGAGATGACGTATGTGTCCCTGATCGTAGGCAGAGGCCAGACACCTGGATGAACGCCAGAGACAGATCCCCATTGAGGACCCCGCCACTTAGACAACCATCGGAAAAGACCACTGGAACCAGCTGAGCCCATTCAATCTGACTTGCTGCAGTTTGGAACTGAACTGCTGGTCTGTTGGCCAGAGGAGAATTGGCCCACCGACTGAGCCTGGTTTCTCCCAAGGTCCATTCTGTCACCGATGGAGTTTTGGTTCCTTGCCGCTGTCGCCTCTGGCTTGCTTAGTTGGGGACGCTTCATTTCCAGCGATATCTTCGACCTGATTGCAAAGACACTATTTAAACTTATTGACACATTATTTTCCTTTTTTGATATTGTGCAGTGCTTTGACACAATTTGCATTGTAAAAAGCGCTATATAAATAAAGGTGAGACTTGACTTGACTTGACTTGACTATTTGATTTCTACTTGAGAGTGTTCAGATTTAAAGTCTTGAGATTAGTCCATCAGTTCTTGAATTTCACTTTTTGTTTATGTGTGTGTTTCAAACAAGAGTGTCTGTCTCAGAAGCTAAAGGAAAGAGGCCACACCTCAGAGGAAGTAAATACACGATTCCTAAGTGTACGAAAATACCTGGCTGAAAAGATCAGTGACATAAACCGGATGAAAACTGTCAGTGGTAAGTATTTAGATATCCATATCTGAATGTAATTTGTACAACCTCTCATCAAATAATGACTTGAAGTGAACAGAGACTATGTATCATAAAAAGTAGACAACGTAATTATTCAAGCCTATTTGTGATCCTGGACCACAAAACCATAAGGGTCAATTTTTTTTTACCCTTATAGTTTTGTGGTCCAGGATCACAAATAGGCCTATGAATATGAATAAATAAGTTTTCCATTGATGTATGGTTTGTTATGATAGGACAATATTTGGCCATGAACTACAGGTGCATCTCAATAAATTAGAATGTCATGGAAAAGTTAATTTATTTCAGTAATTCAACTCAAATTGTGAAACTTGTGTATTAAATAAATTCAATGCACACAGACTGAAGTAGTTTAAGTCTTTGGTTTTTTTAATTGTGATGATTTAGGCTCACATTTAACAAAAACCCACCAATTCACCAAAATCTCAACAAATTAAATTAGAATACTTCATAAGACCAATAAAAAAAACATTTTTAGTGAATTGTTGGCCTTCTGGAAAGTATGTTAATTTACTGTATATGTACTCAATACTTGGTAGGGGCTCCTTTTGCTTTAATTACTGCCTCAATTCGGCATGGCATGGAGGTGATCAGTTTATGGCACTGCTCAGGTGGTTTGTAAGTCCAGGTTTCTTTGACAATAGCCTTCAGCTCATCTGCATTGTTGGGTCTGGTGTCTCTCATCTTCCTCTTGACAATACCCCATAGATTATCTATGGGGTTCAGGTCCGGTGAGTTTGCTGGCCAATCAAGCACAGTAACACCATGGTTATTGAACCAGCTTTTGGTACCTTTGACAGGGTGGGCAGGTGCCAAGTCCTGCTGGAAAATGAAATCAGCATCTCCATAAAGCTTGTCAGCAGAAGGAAGCATGGGTGCTCTAAAATATCCTGGTAGATGGCTGCGTTGACTGTGGACTTCAGAAAACACAGTGGACCAACACCAGCAGATGACATGGCAGCCCAAATCATCACTGACTGTGGAAACTTCACACTGGACTTCAAGCAACATGGATTCTGTGCCTCTCCACTCTTCCTCCAGACTCTGGGACCTTGATTTCCAAATGAAATGCAAAATTTACTTTCATCTGAAAAGAGGACTTTGGACCACTGAGCCACAGCCCAGGTAAGACGCTTCTGAAGTTGTCTCTGGTTCAGAAGTGGCTTGGTAGCCCTTTTCCTGAAGACGTCTGAGCGTGGTGACTCTTAATGCACTGACTCCATGTTCAGTCCACTCCTTGTGAAGCTCTCACAGGTGTTTGAATCAGCTTTGCTTGATTCAAAAAATAAAAAAAAAAATTAAGAAAACTTTTTCACAACATTCTAATTTATTGAGTGCAAATGTAGTGGGTTCGTTTCTGCGTTGTGTGTGTTGATAAAAGAGACTTCACAGGTGAATGCAGTTGTTACGTTGTTTACTTTTGGGCTTCTCAGTTTCTGCATTGAAACATAACAGACCATCAGACAGAAAAGATAATGTCTGATGGTCATCGCCATGACATCCCGCGAAAGAGAGCGAGTGCATTACTATATACATTGACAATTCAAGAACTATGATAATATAATGTCAAAAAAAGGAAAATACAGAAAAACAATACAATACTATAATGATCCATTTACATACCTGCATTGAAACATAACAGACCATCAGACAGAAAAGATAGAACCTCTGGTCTAGCCGTGCCTGTCAATCATTACAATACTTTTAAGGTCTATTCATTTAACAGGAAATGCATTGAAACTTATCATGGATCATTAAAAGTAAACAGATATAACTTTAGTCAATCATAAATGTATAACTTATAACACCGATGAAACTTTTATACTCTGTTTTACCAAAGAAATCATCATTAAATAATGAAACTCAGTAGTAATGAAACTCAGTAGCGCACGTGTAATGGCCGCCGTTACACGAATTCATACTCTGAATAAACATACTCCTACAACGTTCATAACTTGAATTACTAGTCTTTCAATAAAGAAAGAGTGACAAACAAACATTTCACACAGAAATTGCATAAATGACAAGTAATTAACAATGTTTAAGCACTTTTTCTGAAGAGCCGATAAAAACACACCTCTCATCGCCATGACATCCCGCGAAAGAGAGCGAGCTACCGGAAATTACATCAGCTCTATCCTCGCACTTACTCACGACATAACTTGCGTGGCAGAACTTCCTGAACATTTTGAATAGATTAACAGATTCATAAAAAGGAAAAAACCAAAAACAATATGTAAGAAATAAAAATATACCTGTATAAAAAAATGAAAATAACACTTACATGTGCTTGTAGCCACAAGACCATACATCACTCATGTAATTTCTCCTAATTCGGATTTCAAAATAAAAGCCCCGTACATTAGTACCATTAATTAATAGTAATTTCCATAATCTAGTGTAACAACATTACACTTGCCACATCCACCCCCACTGTTTTACATTAGATTATTGGACAGATCAACATCTGGACCTAGCAGTGTTGTCATTTTGCATAAACCACCTTAGGTTATACAGCTTTAAAGCCATCTCGTGAAAGATTCAGATAAATCAAGGGTAGCTAATCCCCAATCTACCATTTGAAAAACCATGCCATATACATAGTCTCAAGTATGACATACACTAACAGTCACTCTCTATGCTTATTTTATCAAGCAAACTCGTATATCAAAGATCATAAAAGATCTTTCCACCTATGATAACCTGATAGGTGTACAATCAGTCACGAAAATACAAAAACAAAAATCTGCTGGAAAAGAAAAACAAGAAAAATAAAAAAAATTACACGTCTATCACAGGACTAACTCTTTGAGTTGACATTATCTGTATCAATCTGCTCACAGGTTTAATAGGTAGCCAGTGCAGAGACTGTAAAATTGGAGTAATATGATCATATTTTCTTGATCTGGTAAGAGCTCTAGCCGCTGCATTTTGGACTATCTGTAGCTTGTTTATTGAAGATGCAGGGCAACCACCTAGCAGTGCATTACAATAGTCCAGTCTAGAGGTCATGAATGCATGAACTAGCTTTTCTGCATCAGAAACAGGTAGCATGCTTCGAAGCTTAGCAATGTTCCTGAGATGTCATGTGAGACCGGTGCTGGCAAAATGATTCACAGTGAGCAAATTTTCAAAAATTAGTTATTTTTATACTCTATTAAAAGACCTTCAAAATGACGTATGATTTGTTGGAATTGGACAAAAAATGACTGAGCTACACCCATTTCCAAAGCAAAATCACAGAGCAACGTTGCATCTTTTCCT
The DNA here is from genome assembly GCF_936440315.1 of Barbus barbus. Taxonomy (NCBI): domain Eukaryota; kingdom Metazoa; phylum Chordata; class Actinopteri; order Cypriniformes; family Cyprinidae; genus Barbus; species Barbus barbus. The sequence goes on from NC_136730.1 coordinate 174,699, forward strand.
CCAGTTCTTTATTTAATAATAATCACTATATTAATAATCATAATATAACTATTTTTTATTTATCTTTGTTTTTCAACAATCAAATGTAAAAATTAGTTCCAGGTTATGATATGCCGAGGTGTCTAAACATTAATCTCTTAATTTTACAGTAAGTAGTGAAATTTACCCAAAATGAAGGCTTAAACATCTAAAAAAAAAAGCACATTTAAGGGGCTCCTCTTTTGGTGAAAGTTTTTAGACTGCTTTCAAAATGGCCGCCAGACAGTGTGAACACATGAAGACTCATATCTCAGCATGCAATGATCTGTTTGACTTGAAATTATAGGAGGTATATAGTAACAAACACATCAAATGACTAAGACATCAAGTAGGATAATATGTTATTTTTTTCTTTTTATAATCTGAGCTCAAATATGGAAGTGAACTTAATAGGTACGTTTACCCTGTATTTCTTCATTTTATTTGCATTTACAATTAAAAACGTTAAAATTATAGCCTTCTTAATGTTGCAAACCACCACTTTTTACAACCCGGTGCTGATTCTGCAAACAAATTTATTATTATTTATTTAATGCTGCGGTCTCGCAGCGGTAGTTGAGTACTTACTGTAGGTGGTGTATTTCCTCAGTCGTCATGAATACGATAGTTGTTTTCCGGGCATTTATCAAGTGTGTATTTTTGTGATATCTAGTGTTTTAAGCAAATTTGCAGATTGCAATACTGGTTGCTGATTTTCTTTTTCTTTAAAGTCGGCATGAAATCAAAATTGACTTTATTTACTTTACTATCGCACATTGCTGGTCTTGATGTTAACAATTAATCAGTGCAAGTTAATCTGAATGTTTTAAGATGTGTAAAACTGTGCTGTGTAAAACTGTGCTGTCTAAAGACCCATCCACACCAAGCAGAATAACGATATAATAACGACAAAGATATAGTTCTAAAAATCATTCTCATTATTAAAGAATAGCAGCGTCCACACCACAACTATAACGATAAAGGCACAAAGAAACAATATCATTGGAATCACTTCCAGAACAATTTTTTCCAGCTGATGAATGATAAAAACACTGACAGCCAATCAGAATCCATCCTGCTATAATGTGCTAGAGAATTTAAAGCAGCAGGCACACGTGCGCTTAGAATAAACAGACGATATCGTTCGCTGGTGTGGACGCTAATATCGTTATCTTTATAGTTATCTTTATCGTTTTTGGGGTGAATGGAGCTTAATTCAGCCTTAAGTGATTTTGGAGGTTTTTTAAAATGTATATTAGCTGAATAATGTCTTGTTTAATTTTAATTATACTGTTACTAGATTTGACAGTCTTACCTTTGATAGATGACACCTATTCAGGTGTCAGAGGTGGTTTTGCCTCAGCAGCTTTTTTACCGTTGCATTTTACGCCAGTAACGCTCCTCTGATTGAGGACGGTGGTCCCCCATATAGCGACAACCAGACTCTTACAGAATTTTGAGTCACCCTCAACTCTCCTCACAATGTCCCATTTTATGGGGGGTATTATGACTCCATATCCTAGATCCTGAGAACAAAATCACAAAGTAATATGCAAAATAAGAGGTTGACCATTACATTGGGTTTTACTGAATACTTGGCATCAATAGGTAGGGCCAAGTACTGTTGCCTACTAGGGGTGTAACGGTTGGATCTCGGGTCTCAAATCTGACAATGTATTTGTATCTATAATATGGTTTGTTGAAACATCACAGCACGTAAATCAGGCAGGCAGACAGAGTTAGGCTAATGTATGTTTATCCATGTCAAGTGATTGCAAGAATCACAAGACTTTTCCTGGTGGCAGGGCTCGAAATTGCCACCATTTTGGTCACATATGCTCCCGAAATTTAATCTGTGTGATTTCAAAATGAGTCGATGTATAGAAAAATACTGTAGGAACTAGATTTTCTTTAAAATATACTTTAAAATACGCTATTAAGGCTTCTGGAGTTGTTTTTGTTAGAGAATTTTACTTCCGCATCTGAAACGCGGCAAAACCGGAAGTGACACATCAAAAGGGAGAGCGGTCCATTTAAACCACAGGAAAACAATGGATCGCAATGACAGTTTGGACGCTGAGGAAATATTAAATGTGTATTTACACTCGTATGACGGACCACAGATAAAATGATGAGCCTGCTATGCAGCCAAGAGAGCAGGACAGGCCAGAATTAGACAGAACAACGGTCAGAGAAGACAAATTGAGTTGATGTGAGGAGAACAGGGCTGGTGTTTGGTGAGAGATCAGTGTTAGCTTACAGATATACACACATTAGCTAAAGTAATCGGGCAATAGCAATGCTAGTATTGAAACTATCAGTAATAGAACTAATAAGTGTTGATCAGGCGTGTCACACTCGTTAATATCTGACACTAACGTTACGTGATCACCGCAGGAGAGAGAGAGAGATAAACACGTTTTTGATTCATAGGTGCTTGTGTGGGAAATGCGAGGAAAGCATAGAGCTCTCCAGGCCAGCAGACACATGTTTTAGGGCAGAAATCATTTATTACTCTAAGCTAAATACTTGTATACATGTATAAATACATTGTTAAAGATTTTAATATTAAAACAGTCTGAATAATTTTGATTCTCAATTACAAGTTAACTCTATTTAGGTCATGACTACCTATAAGTAACACTTGTTGATGTCATTGGTATAACACAATCAATAATGACAGCATACAGACAAGTTGTCCGCTGGGCCTATGGTGCATGTGTTGTGTCAGACATTAGAAGATAGTTTACAGAGGAAGGAGGACTTTATAAAGGTTTTGAATGGCCCCATTTTGTTGACAATCAATAAAAAATAAAATCACAATCAAGCAGATCTGCATTTATGGTTAATTCAATTCAGTTATTATTATTTATACAGCACTAAATCATAAATATTATTTCATAGCACTGTTAATACCCAACTGAAAACACAACATTTCAACTGTTAATATATATATATATATATATATATATATATGTAGATGTACCAAACATATACTACCAAAAGAAATACCATCTGACCCATTTAAAAACATTTAACAATCTTTCAGTCTGGGTATCACACTAGTGTGTTGTTAAAGTGTGTTAAATTGTGAAGGCTGTGCTAGAGATACACCAATAGCCTCATCATGTTGGTCCTCTGGAGAGAGGAGCAGGTGTAGTGGACATGACTGTGCTGTGTTCTCCTGGAGCCTGTGGTGACCTGCAGTATTCCTCTCTCAGACGGCATATGCTGGGAGAAGCAAACACAAGTTTAGATCACATTCACTGCTGACCATGCTTTTCCACTTGGCCTCCATCACATCTGTTAAGTTACACACCACCGCGGTGTTTGAAGCAGATGCATTAAGATTCAAGATTCAAGATTCAAGAGTTTTATTTGTCACATACACAATTATACAGAGTATAACCAGCAGTGAAATGTAGGTCAGGTCCGCTCCAAGGACAGAGCAATTATAAAGTATACAAATATTAAGAGAAGAAAAGAAGAAAAAAAAATAAAATAAATAAAATAAAATAAAAGAATAAAATAAAAAGATAGATAAAAAATATAAATATAAATGTGCAGGTCAGTATGTTGTTGACTTAAATAGTACTAAGAGGAATGTGCAAAAAAAAAGTTGTACAGGGTATATAATAGCAGCAATATGAGGTAGAGAAAAATTATGAATAGCTTATTGATATGGTGATATTTACATGGAGTCAAGTGATGTTATGACACAGAGTTAGAGTTTAGGAGCCTGATGGCCTGGGGGAAGAAGCTCCTCCTAAGTCTCTCAGTTTTTGCCATCAGGCTACGGAAGCGCTTACCAGATGGAAGCAAAGTGAATAGCTGGTTACCAGGGTGATTTGAGTCCTTGATTATTTTGACAGCTCTATTTTTGCAGCGTTTGAGGTAGATGTCCTGCAGAGAGGGGAGAGCAGACCCTGAGATGCGCTCAGCTAAGCGCACAACTCTCTGTAGTGCTTTGCAGTCCTGATTGGAGCTGTTTCCATACCACACTGAGATGCACTGAGTCAATACACTTTCTATGGTCCCTGAATAGAAAGTTTTCAGGATTGCTGGTGAGACCCTGAATTTCCTCAGCTGTCGCAGATGGTACAGTCTTTGCCTGGCTTTCTTTACCTGTGTTTGGATGTGTGTAGTCCAAGTCAGGTTCTCGGAGATGTTTACACCGAGGTACTTGAAGCTGCTCACCCTCTCCACAGGGGTCCCACTGATCATAAGAGGAGTGTAGGGCTGCTGCTGTCTCTTCCTGAAGTCCATGATCAGCTCTTTAGTTTTGCTCACATTCAGAGAGAGACAGTTGTCCTGGCACCATGATGTGAGTCTCTCTACCTCGTCCAAGTATGCGGTCTCATCGTTGTTGGAGATGAGGCCCAGAACCACAGTATCATCAGCGAATTTGACAATAGATGTGGAGCTGTGAGAGGACACGCAGTCATGCGTGTAGAGAGAGTAGAGCAGGGGACTCAGGACACAGCCCTGTGGGGCTCCTATGTTCAGAGTGATGGAGTTTGAGGTGAACTGGCCAACTTTCACCACTTGAGGTCTGCCGGTGAGGAAGTCTTGAATCCAGTCACAGAGTGAGGAGTTTAGGCCGAGGTCTGTGAGTTTAGATGCCAGCTTGATGGGGACTATAGTGTTGAAAGCTGAGCTATAGTCAATGAATAGCAGCCTTACATAATTTCCTTTGTTGCTATCCAAGTGTGTGAGGGAAGAGTGGAGAACGTGAGAAATGGCATCGTCCGTGGATCTGTTTGGGCGATAGGCAAACTGAAGAGGGTCCAGAGTATCAGGGATGGAGGAGCAAATGTGGCTCTTTACAAGTCTCTCAAAAACCTTCATGACTATAGATGTGAGGGCAACTGGGCGATAGTCATTCAGGCAAGAGGGTTTATTGTTCTTTGGCACAGGGATAATGATGGATTTTTTGAATGAGGTGGGAACCACGGCGGTAGCAAGGGACTCATTAAAGATAGAAGTGAACAAACCAGCGAGCTGATCGGCGCAGGACCTCAGAACACGGCCGGTTATCCCATCAGGTCCGGCTGCTTTCCTGACGTTCACTTTCTTTAGCGCCCTCCGAACCTCATCCTCCGACACGGTGATTACAGGATCGTCGCTGCTCTGCCTGCTGCTTCCTGACGCGCCGCCGCCGTTGCCATCGAAGTGGCCGTAGAAGATGTTTAACTCGTCGGCCAGCAACGGATCTGCTCTCACCTCCGCGGAGGATTTGTTTCCGAAGTCACAGATGGTCCTCAGTCCCTGCCACATCCGTCGAGAGTCGTTGAGCTGGAAATGAGACTCAATTCTCTCTCTGTATCTGTGTTTGGCGGCTCTTACTGCGCGTCGGAGAGCATAGCACGATGCTTTGTACTCGCTCGTATTCCCAGACAGAAGAGCCTCATTGTAAGCGGCGGTGCGTGTGTTAACCGCGGCACGGATTGTTCTGTCCACCCACGGTTTCTGATTGGAGAATGTCCTTATCGTTATTGTTTCTGTAGCTTGCTCGGTTAGCGTGTTTACGAAGCTTAATGCTACATCCGTGAACTCACTGACGTCAGAAGAACTCGCCCGGAACATGTCCCAGTCGACGTCATCAAGCACCGCCTGCAGCATAGTCTCTGAGTGGGAGGACCAGCGCGTCACTACTCTCTGCACCGGAGGTTCCTGAACGAGCCTTTGTTTGTATCTCGGTGTTAGAAAGATGGCGGCATGGTCCGATTTGCCTAAAGCCGGTAGTGAGCGGGCTTTGTAGGCATCCTTGAACTGAGTGTAGCAATGATCCAGTGTGTTTGGTCCTCTAGTTGGACAGGATACATGTTGATAAAAGTTCGGCATGACCTGCGATGATGAAGGCAGCGTCAGGATGTTTGTTAATGTGGCCGCTGAGCACATCGTGAAGCTTAGACAAAGCCAAGCCAGTGTCCGCCTGTGGTGGAATGTACACAGCAGTAACAATGATCGATGAAAACTCCCGGGGCAGATAAAATGGGCGGCAGATAATGGAAAGATGTTCCAGATGAGGCGAGCAGGAACGCGACAGAATGGAGATATTCCTGGGGTCACACCATTTCTTGTTGATCATGAAACATACTCCTCCACCCCTGGATTTACCGGCCTCTGCTGTTCTGTCCGTCCGAAAGACAGAGAAGTTATCACTCGGCATTACAGCAGTGTCCGGGACCGAGGACGAAAGCCACGTTTCTGACAAACAAAGGATGTTACAGTCCCTAATGTCCCGTTGGAAACTAATCCTGGCTCTAAGATCGTCCATCTTATTCTCCAAGGATTGGACATTAGCGAGGAGAATGCTTGGGAGAGGAGGACTGTGAGCCCTTTTCCTGAGTCTGACTTCCCGCGGTGTTTCTTGATCCGTCGCCTCGGGGGGGGTGTTGTTTATCTCCGCGTTCCGAAGAATCTCCAGAGGCCACGCAGGATTCGTGGATAAAGTGTCCTGAAACAGGTTGGTGTAGCGGTTTCCAATGTCCAAAAGTGTTTCTATGTTGTAGGTGATCAGTGCCGACGTGAGATGTGTAAAAAGAGAAAGTAAAACTAAGTAAAAAGGAAGGTAGAAGCAAATTCTCAGTGGAGCGAACCTAACGGCGTCCGAACACAGCGGCGCCATCTTGTACACTTTATTCATTAGTGAAGTCCAGTCTCTTCAGCTGCACTAATGCACCGAGGCCCGGAAGATACCGTCCTATTTCTTGTTAGCAAACCTGTGGACTCGATGTCCTGACAGGCTGGAATTAGTGCAACCTCCACAAACACAATAATTTACCATGACAATGATAAATTGAAATAAAAATAACTACCGAAAACACACACAAGCTCAAAGCAGAGTGCGGCACACGACTCCCTCTCATGACGTAATATTACACAATGTTTTAGAAAAAAAGTGGTTTTTAAGAGCTGTCAAGGAAAGCCTCACTTTTTCATCTAAATTTGTGTCCTCGCTTCTTGTAAAACATTTTCAAATCCTGCATTAACGGTTCATGTGGTATTTTCATACAAGGTTATACATTCATTTGAAAAAAATTTTTAACCTGCAATATGCACTTTAAATCGTCAACCTGCTATCTTGACACACTTCCCACATCTTTTTTCAAAAGTGTGCTTAACTGTTTATAAGCAGATCTCTTAGAAGCGGTGAATGCCACACTTCTTTCTGGGACTTTTCCAAACTCCCTGAAAACTGCAGTTGTTAAAGGGGTCCTATTATGCCCTTTTACGAAGTCTTGATTTTGTTTTGCAGGTGTACTAGAACATGCTCTCATGCTTGGTTGTTCGAAAATCGCATTATTTTTCACATAATTTACATTATTACAATACCTTTCTCCCCACCCAGATAGCAGACGGATGTGGGCCACTTCAGGCAATGATGCGGCACTGGTGGCCTTCTTATGGCCCGGACCAAATGTGTCTGAGCCTGAAGTGGCCCACATGTAAAATGGCAAATATGGCCCAAAAAATGTAAATCACATCTGGGCCATTTTAGGCAAAGATGTGGCACTCATGACAATGTGTAATCTGAATCTGAGCCTAAAGTGGCCCATATGATAGATAATAAACATGGCCCAAATATGACAAACCACATGTGGGCCACCTATGGCAAAAACGTGGCACAATTGACAATGACTAATCTGGATGTAAACCAAATATGGCCCACCTATGTTTCAGCAAATGTGGCCCAGTTATCTCAAAACATATCTGGGCCAGGTTTGGCAAAGATATGGCTGAGTGACCACTGGCTCATCAGGATGTGAGCCAAAAGTGGCCCACATATAATATTGAAAATGTGGCCCAGTTATCTTATAACACATCTGGGCCAGGTTTGGCAAATATATGGCTCAGTGACCACTGGCTCATCTGGATGTGAGCCAAAAGTGGCCCACATATAATGTTGCTAATGTGGCCCAGTTATCTTATAACACATCTGGGCCAGGTTTGGCAAATATATGGCACAGTGACCACTGGCTCATCTGGTTGTGAGCCAAAAGTGGCCCACATATAATGTTGCTAATGTGGCCCAGTTATCTCAAAACATATCTGGGCCAGGTTTGGCAAAGATATGGCTGAGTGACCACTGGCTCATCAGGATGTGAGCCAAAAGTGGCCCACATATAATATTGAAAATGTGGCCCAGTTATCTTATAACACATCTGGGCCAGGTTTGGCAAATATATGGCTCAGTGACCACTGGCTCATCTGGATGTGAGCCAAAAGTGGCCCACATATAATGTTGCTAATGTGGCCCAGTTATCTTATAACACATCTGGGCCAGGTTTGGCAAAGATATGGCTCAGTGACCACTGGCTCATCTGGATGTGAGCCAAAAGTGGCCCACATATAATGTTGCAAATTTGGCCCAGTTATCTTAAAACACATCTGGGCCAGGTTTGGCAAAGATATGGCTCAGTGGCCACTGGCTCATCTGGATGTGAGCCAAAAGTGGCCCACATATAATGTTGCAAATTTGGCCCAGTTATCTCAAAACATATCTGGGCCAGGTTTGGCAAAGATATGGCTCAGTGACCACTGGCTCATCTGGATGTGAGCCAAAAGTGGCCCACATATAATGTTGCAAGTGTCGCCCAGTTATCTTATAACACATCTGGGCCACGTTTGGCAAAGATATGGCTAAGTGACCACTGGCTCATCTGGATGTGAGCCAAAAGTGGCCCACATATAACGCTGTAAATGAAGCACAGTTATCTCAGAATGTATTTGGGCCAGTTTTGGCAAAGATATGCTACAGTGGCACTGCCTCAGGTGTGAGCCGAAAGTGCCACCCATATGGCATGGCAAATATGGCCCATATAATTCATAATAATTTGGGCCACATTTGGAAAATATACGGCACAGTCAGCATTGGCTAATCAGGGTGTAAGTCTAACTTGGCCCACATTCGAAATATTCCCCCCAAAAATTTAAACCTACGTGGTAAGTCCATTTCTGGCTTAGATGCAACACTTCTGACAATGGCTAATTTAGCTTAAAAAGGACAGACTTTGAAACCTGCCTTGAATTTTATTTTAACAACATTTAACAATATTTTTTGGTATAGATGCAGCAGACACTTAGGCTGTGTGTCGTGTCCACCAATGCGTTTTTTTTTCACGCGACTGGTGTGTTTATTCAATTGTTTTCAATGGGAGTGCCGCGTTTTTAAAACGCCATGCATTTTTCTGGCTATAAAGCGCTGAACACTCAGCGTTTTTTATAGATCGGCGAGAGTTAAAGAATGTTAAACTTTGGTTAAAACGCTCATTACTGTCACTTTCTACCAGACCGTCCAATCACAATGGAGGAGGGGCGGGAAAAATACCACACCGACCAACTGTCACAACATTCTTTCTGTACAACATCAAATAGCAGAGTAGATGGAAAAATTATATTTCTGGTTTCCGAACATACGTGTCTATACCATATGACATCCGTACTATACAAACATTATTAGTATTATACAAATTATCAGCGAAATCAGTTACAAGTAAACTGTGCTACGGATATTCTGTATAGCAACAAAGCGTCTCAAAAAAAACAAGAAAAAAAAAAACAACAAAAACGCTGCACTGCCAAAACACTTTCAATCGCCCACAGCTAGGCGTTTTCAGCAGATTGCCTAGCATTTTCGGCTGGCTAAAAACGCTTTGGTGGACATGTCCTTAGGCTGGATGTGAGGCTACATGTACTTACATCTATATATATGCTATTGCTGACATATGTTTTGTAGGTAGAGTGTCTCGAAAAGTTCAAGTGTCTAAGTTCAAACTTATGAAGAGTTTTTTTTATGGTTTTGGGATGTGCTTTAGTTGCTGTTTGTGCAAAGCTTGGGGCACAATGATTTTGCCAAGTACTGTATCAACATATTTTTGTTGATCTTGGAACATCATTCCTGTCCATAAAAATAGTCCTAACCCTAACCCTACAATCAGAGGGAAATGATAATAACACTGATCTAGAAGCATGGTTGAAAGCCTAAACTTGGCATAACTTCAAACTTCAATTCTAATTGGTCGATATGAATGCTGTTCCAGGATCAATAAAGATGTTGAGCCAGGAACATGTTGTAGCCTACTCGGTGAAACCTTGCTTATCTTGCTAGCAGTGTCATATAGGCCTAACTTCTAGAGCAGACACGGATAAACTTCCAATGAGGCCTCAAGATGAGTTAAAATTATGACAAATTAGTCAATCAAGATATTTCTTATTATTTGGCTATTTTTATAACAAATGTACTGGATTTGTTGTGGAGAATAGGACTATAAGGAGACATTGAAGTCAAAAAGGTTGTGATTCACTGTTCCTATGTGTCTCAAGTGACCCCACAAAGGGTAATATTTGAAACCCCCTTAAAATATTCAAATATTGAAAATATATAAAAAAAATAATAATATTTTAAAAATGAAATAAACATATTTTAAATAAATAAATAAACATTTAATTTTATTTCATTCAGGGTTCTCAAGTTTTATCAAAATCTTGATGCGGTTAGGGGAGGAGCCCTAATGGAGCCCCAATTTTACCCATTGTTCATAATTAACCAGCACAAATTGAAATTATAACAATTGGTAAATCTGATAAATGACAGAGCAATTCATCACATCAAAAATACTCTTTAATGTTATATTTCAAAATTACAAATATACAAAAATTACAAAAATATAACAAATTGCTCAAGAGTACACACTCCAGCTTATGAAATGTGTTTTGTGTTGTAAGTGTTTGTTGCACATTTTGATGCCTTGATAACAGGGGTAGGGGGCTCCCAGACATTTTCACTGTCATAATGGATGACAGTGTTCCGTCCAGAGCCAACCTGTTTTGGTTTTGTTCAAACCTATCTCCATCAGGACGTGTGTTTGCGCGATGTTGTTGGTTGCCTAGTAACGAACGTACAGTGGCAGAGAATGTTCCGTCAACTTTGTTCGCGCATCTATGTTGCCTATACGTGCTGGCAGCAGGAAACGTCACTTTGGCTGTATCCGAAATCGCCCCCGGTTGGCATTGCCTTTTCAAATGCACGGTGTGGCGTACAGCGTGTGAACTGGTTGAATTGCGTGTGTCTCACGGCCACATTTCGGGCTTAATATAATTTACATTTATACAACTGTCATTTTTAGGCTATAAATAATCTTTCTTAAAGATAAAAAATATATAATTTTAATTGACATTATAATTGATGCAATACGATTAAATGAACGACAAAGCTCTTGTGAGAAAATATTATTATGATAATTAACTTTTTCAGCCCCCTGCATTCATGAAAAAATTGTCACATTTTTTTTTTTTTTTTTTTTTTTTTTTTTTTACCTTTATTTATATAGCGCTTTTTACAATGCAAATTGTGTCAAAGCACTGCACAATATCACAAAAGGAAAATAATGTGTCAATAATTTTAAATAGTGTCTTTGCAATAAGGTCGGCGATATCGCTGGAAATGAAGCGTCCCCAACTAAGCAAGCCAGAGGCGACAGCGGCAAGGAACCAAAACTCCATCGGTGATAGAATGGAGAAAAAACCTTGGGAGAAACCAGGCTCAGTCGGGGGGCCAATTCTCCTCTGGCCAACAAACCAGCAGTTCAGTTCCAAACTGCAGCAAGTCAGATTGAATGGGCTCAGCTGGTTCCAGTTGTCTTTTCCGATGGCTGTCTAAGTGGTGGGGTCCTCAATGGGGATCTGTCTCTGGCGTTCATCCAGGCGTTTGGCCTCTGCCTACGATCAGGGACACATACGTCATCTCCCGGCGCTGATCCTCCATCTCAGGTGTTCGGTCATCTCAGATCATGTAGTGGTTGGATCCAGACTGAAGTTCTGTAATTCCTGGCTACCACGGGATGTTAATCCCGTGGCAGAAACGTAGAGACAAGCAGAGACATGATTAGCGTAGCTGCTGTTCCATCTAAGCAAAAATAAATTGTTCAACCCAAGCTAAAGAATAATAATAATGTACATTTGATCAGATATAACTACAGTACAAGATTATAAAATGCATTATGTGTATGCTTGGCTAAAGAGATGTGTCTTTAATCTAGATTTAAACAGAGAGAGTGTGTCTGAACCCCGAACGTTATCAGGAAGGCTATTCCAGAGTTTGGGAGCCAAATGTGAAAAAGCTCTACCTCCTTTAGTGGACTTTGCTATCCTAGGTACTACCAAAAGTCCAGAGGTTTGTGACCTTAGGGAGCGGGTTGGATTGTAGCGTGGTAGAAGACAAGTTAGGTACGCAGGAGCTAAACCATTTAGGGCCTTATAGGCAAGTAATAATATTTTGTAAATGATACGGAACTTAATAGGTAGCCAGTGCAGAGACTGTAAAATTGGTGTAATATGATCATATTTTCTTGATCTGGTAAGAACTCTAGCCGCTGCATTTTGGACTATCTGTAGCTTGTTTATTGAAGATGCAGGACAACCACCTAACAGTGCATTACAATAGTGTGTGTCGTGACGTATTGTCAAGTATGGTGACCCATACTCGAAATTGGTGCTCTGCGTTTAACCCATCCAAGTGCACACACACAGCAGTGAGTAGTGAACAAATGCACACACACACACACACACACACACACACACACCGTGAACACACACCCGGAGCAGTGGGCAGCCATGCTGCGGCGCCCGGGGAGCAATTGGGGGTTCGGTGCCTTGCTCAAGGGCACCTCAGTCGTGGTATTGAGGGTGGAGAGAGCGCTGGACATTCCCTCCCACCACCTACAATTCCTGCCAGCCGGGGGCTCGAACTCGCAACCTTTCGATTACGAGTCCGACTCTCTAACCATTAGGCCACGACTTCCCCTAGTCCAGTCTAGAGGTCATGAATGCATGGACTAGCTTTTCTGCATCAGAAACAGGTAGCATGTTTCGAAGCTTGGCAATGTTTCTAAGATGGAAGAATGCTGTTTTTGTAACATGGGAAATATGATTTTCAAAGGACAAATTGCTGTCTAAAATAACACCCAGATTTTTGACTTTAGAGGACGTAACAGTGCATCCGTCTAGTTGCAAATTATAATCCACGAGATTCTGTGTACTGTTTTTTGGTCCAATAAGTAATATCTCTGTCTTGTCTGAATTTAATAGGAGGAAATTTTTGGTCATCCAATCTTTTACACTTTTTACACAATCTATTATCTTAGATAGTTGAGAAGTTTCATCTGGTCTTGTTGAGATATATAATTGAGTATCATCAGCATAACAATGAAAACTTATCCCGTGTTTTCTAATAATATTTCCAAGGGGCAACATATAAATTGAAAATAGCAGAGGACCTAGGACAGATCCTTGTGGTACTCCATACTTTACTGGTGATAATTGAGATGACTCTCCATTTAAATGAACAAAGTGGTAACGATCGGACAGGTAGGATCTAAACCATCTTAAAGCCTGTCCTTGAATACCAATATAGTTTTGTAATCGATCTATGAGTATATTATGGTCTATAGTGTCAAACGCAGCACTAAGATCAGGTAATACTAGCAATGAGGTGCAGCCTTGATCTGAAGCAAGAAGCAAGTCATTTGTAATTTTAACAAGTGCAGTTTCTGTGCTATGGTGAGGCCTGAAACCTGACTGAAATTCTTCATAGAGATCATTTTTTTGCAAGAAGGAGCACAATTGAGCAGACACAACTTTTTCTAAAATTTTAGAAAAAATATGTAAGCTGAAGCTTTTGCTTCAGCTTACATATTTATTAGAGATACGATCTCTATTTTGTTTATAACAAAATATTTACTGCATTTTAAGTTGTCTTTGAAAAAAAAAAAATCTAACTGATTCGGCCCTTTAAATTTAAACATAGCCGTAAAGCGCGAAAAAGGCGCTCGAAACCAAAAGGTCAGAGGATTGTCGGTTGGAGGGAGGACGAATACTGCAAACAATCAATCAAGGTAAGATCGATACATTTATATTTTCTTAGCGATTGCTTCGTTATATCCATGTTGTATGAGTTAATGGAATAACTTCTAATTTCGAAGTAACATTATTTTGGCAGTTTATAGCTCTAAGCTAGATCTATTATGGTTATTGAATGCGAAATGAACAAGTATCGATTGAACGACGCGCCAATACATTTAGATTTGCTCATGTTGCTCCGATCTTGCCAACCTTCACTCAGTTCTGCACGGTGAAAGTATTTAACTCTTGTCTTATTTTGGCACAACAATGAAAAATGTATATATAATAGCCTATAGTGTAATTTTTCATTCATGTTTATACATTGGGCATACAGTAATACTGCAGTAACTGCACTAGTTTTATTACTTTGTGACAACATTTTTCGTTAACTAGCAATAATGCACAAATTACTACATGCTTTTTCTTACAATAAAAGCTTTTATGAGATGATTACAAAGTAACAATAGCCTAATAGATATTATTGAGCAAGTTGGTTCAGGTATTATTACTCTATGTATTTCACATTTTTAGTATACCCTAGTCATTTTAAAATTAGTTTGCCTGCTTTTTTTTTTTTTTTTTTTTTCATTTAATGTTTTGAGTCAGGATGTTTTTCACCTTAATAACACATGTTGATGTGATTTGCTACAGAAAACTGCTGGTGGGAATAAAATGCTACAGTTTAGAGTTCACTGTCACCATTAAGGTAAGCTGCTGATACATTTCATGTGGTACAAAATAAAAAAGTATCAAGGAAATTTTTTTTTGTTTTGTTTGTTTTTTTTCGTTTATATAAGCTACAATTTAAAAGTGTAATTTAAAGTGTAAAACTTATTTTTTAAAGTGTAATTATTTTTTTTAAACAGTTCTTATAAATACATACAGTATGTAATTCCATCAAAAAAATTTTTTGAGGTGACTCAATCATGATCATGAGGTGACTAAAGATTCCCAGTTCCCAGCCATATTAAACAATGATTTATTGCTTGTCTTTGTTGAATGATACAGAAGATAAAGAGCTTAAAAAACTAGTATATTAAATCACATTATTAGTAAAAAAATTAATTTTTAAATAAAAAACATTTAGATTATTTTCCAAAATCGTTCGACTAACATTATTACTTGTTCGGCCTCAAACTCTGACCATGATGACATTGTGTCACTACTAAAAGAGATTGAATCTGATCTTAGATTTGTTAGTCTACCTCTACTCCGTGTGTTTCTCTGCACAGACCCTGTGCACCCAGAATGCGATCTTCCCAGATGTCCTTCATCTCCACCCGAAACCGCTTCGCCCCCCTCCGTGAGACGGAACGCGATGCTGTGATCGTCGGAGGCTCCATCGTCCGGCACGTCCGTGCTACGTCAGCTGAAGGTAGAGTGCACACTAACTGTTTCCCCGGTGCTCGTGTTCTCAATGTTTCTGCGAATGTTTACCCGCGATCCTGAAGGGCAACGAGAACATCGGTGCTGTCGTGCTGCACGCGGGGGCAAACGACATCAAGCTGCGGCAGATGGAGACACTGAAGAGGGACTACAGGAGCCTGATCGAGACGGTACGCAGCACATCGCCCGCGGCGATGATCATCGTGTCAGGACCGCTTCCCACGTATCGACGAGGACACGAAAGGTTCAGTAGACTGTTTTGTTCTGGGAGCGTCCTAGGCTTTTCCGTGCTGATGGCCTGCACCCCAGCAGAGTCGGAGCGGAACTCCTGTCGGACAACA
This sequence comes from Barbus barbus, assembly GCF_936440315.1. Lineage (NCBI taxonomy): Eukaryota > Metazoa > Chordata > Actinopteri > Cypriniformes > Cyprinidae > Barbus > Barbus barbus. The sequence continues at coordinate 190,349 of NC_136730.1, forward strand.
TCTCCAGGACGCTACGCTCCATCTGACTAGTAAGACAATTCTCAAATAACTGCCATGATGACTTTTGTTCTACCCACTTAAAAGATAGAAGTACTTGCGTTGTCCAATCTATACAGACTGTGTCTGTTCCCCGAATAGCGAGGTCAAAATATAAATTTAATGCAGGATCTAGAAAAAATCTGACCGTGATTAAACCAGAAAAATGCAAAATAAATGAACAAAAACTATTTTTAAAGCTTGGGCTCCTAAATATTAGATCACTCGCACCCAAAGCAGTTATTGTAAATGAAATGATCACAGATAATCATTTTGATGTACTCTGCCTGACTCGATAAAACAAAAACAACAAGCAGCCGAAAATGAATAGTGGAATAAAGTCGTTATTTTTGTTTGTTTTTTTGCGAACAAAAAGTATTCTCGTCGCTTGATAAACTTATGGTTGAACTAACATGAACAAACAGTGAATGACTGTAACATTAAAAAAGCTTAGTAAATAATGCAGATCATGTTAGTTAATACATTAATTAATGTTAACAATTAAGGCCTTAGAGTTACCAAACTGTTTAATGCACTGGTAGTTCCAGTCCATTTTTTCCCCATTCAGTATTAATGTACTATTGCTATTAAAACACTATTGTAAAATCAGCATTCAACAGTGTGTTTTTTTTTGTGTGTGTATCCAATAAAGGCTTGCAAGATTGCCATGATGACGCAGATGGGCCTAGCCAAGGTGGTCAAATTCTTTAATTTTGGATGGCTCCATTTGCCAATGTCTTCTAGTGTGTTTACTTCTGCGTTGTCTGTTTTTTTTTTCGGATGACCAACTGGAAACATGTTTTGTTTTTTGTTTAGTTCTAAGATGCTTTATATGTACATATTTTGTGTTTTTATTATTATTGCTATTTTTTTTTTTAGATTGCTTTCCAGTTTTGAAAATGGAAACTTGCACTTGGTTGTTCTTTGACAATATTAATAAATAATGCAAATATTTTCAGAAATGTGTTTAAATCATCTGTTGTAACTTCTCTTAACATAAAAAGGGGGCATTTTTAAATTTCTCTTTAGTTTATATCTCTTAGTGTCAATGATATGGCACAGCATGCACACACAAAAACACACAGTTATGGTTTATTTATGTAATTCTTGGCTAACATGTGGCTGAACAACTGGCCTACTTGTGGAGCAGATCTGGCAAACAGGAGTGCATTGCAAAAGTGCCACCATTCCATGCTGCATGAGGAATGTTGGGAAAGACCAGGGTTTGTATAAAAATCAACTGTGGCCAGGTGTGGTTTATTTGGTTTGTTGTTGGGTTACATGTGGCATTGCTATGGCTTAATTGTGGCCCAAATCTGGCAAACAGGAGTGGACTGCCTTAAGTGCCATAATGTTCATCTGGCCCACATACCGCGTGGAATGATGGCACTTGGGCGGTCCGCCCCATGTTTGCCAGATTTGGGCCACAATTAGGCCAAAGCAATGCCGCATGTCAGCCATAAACAAAACAAATGAAGCAGAACTGGCCCACATCTGGACCAGACACCAAAATTGCTGTGGCCCAGATCTGGCCCACACTTGACATTTTCATCTGGCCCACATACCGCGTGGAATGATGGCACTTGGGCGGTCCGCTCCTGATTGCCAGATTTGGGCCACAATTAAGCCATAGCAATGCCGCATGTCAGCCGTAAACAAAACAAATGAAGCAGAACTGGCCCACATCTGGCCCAGACACCAAAATTGCTGTGGCCCAGATCTGGCCCACACTTGACATTTTCATCTGGCACACATACCGCGTGGAATGATGGCACTTGGGCGGTCCGCTCCTGTTTGCCAGATTTGGGCCACAATTAAGCCATAGCAATGCCGCATGTCAGCCATAAAAAAAAACAAATGAAGCAGAACTGGCCCACATCTGGCCCAGACACCAAAATTGCTGTGGCCCAGATCTGGCCCACACTTGACGTTTTCATCTGGCCCACATACCGCGTGGAATGATGGCACTTGGGCGGTCCGCTCCTGTTTGCCAGATTTGGGCCACAATTAAGCCATAGCAATGCCGCATGTCAGCCGTAAAAAAAAACAAATGAAGCAGAACTGGCCCACATCTGGCCCAGACACCAAAATTGCTGTGCCCCAGATCCGGCCCACACTTGACGTTTTCATCTGGCACACATACCGCGTGGAATGATGGCACTTGGGCGGTCCGCTCCTGTTTGCCAGATTTGGGCCACAATTAAGCCATAGCAATGCCGCCTGTCAGCCGTAAAAAAAAACAAATGAAGCAGAACTGGCCCACATCTGGCCCAGACACCAAAATTGGACCGGATCTGGGCCACAGCAATTTTGCTATCTGGGCAGCCTGTCACAAACCTGTCTCAATTAGTTCCAGTTTGATGAAGGCCCGTCATCCGAAAAACAAAATGTGTTGTGATTGGTTAGCTGTCCCAGTGCGTTGTGATTGGTGAACAGCTTAGATGGCATTTCAGTACTGCCCCGCCCCTTGCCAAAGCAGCAAGTTCGTCAATATTGCCATATCAATTTGAGCCGGATTCAGACCCTGACAATATTGAAGAGGATCACGCAGAACCTTTGCACGCACGGATATTGCAAGATATACAGTATTAAAGTGGAAATGCTATTGTTGTTGTTGTTTATTGGCTAAATCACGTTTTAGATAGGATGTCAACAACAGCTTAAAAATAACTGTATTTACTTTGTACAGATAACTGCAATGGCATGTTTATTGTACTTTAATTCTAACATGAATGGCAGTGAAACAGTTGAATTTATTTATACCATAGTCCCACAGACTTAAACTATTTGTGGCCGCATATTAACCCTTTAGGCGCCAGGGTTTTTTGGAAAAAATGCTGGATTTTGACATCAAGATTTCAAAAGCTTGTGGCTTGAAATGGCTTAAAGATAGAGATCTACTGTAAATTAGAAAAATGTTGGGCATGACCGAAAGTTTATGTGGGGTGTAAATATACTCATCTAATTTGCATATTATGACGTCATCAGGGGCGGCCCTCTTGAATTTCATAATATTTAGGAAATAGTAGATATTGAATTAATGTTTGATTTTTTTGTTTGTTTTTTTTGTCTTTTTCTCCTCATTCCAAATAATCAGAAAAGAGGAAACCAACAATAAAACAGGAGAAAGTACTAAATTATTACTATATTACTATACTATATAGTAGTAAAACGCATGTGAACAGTAGCCTACTTTTTGATCAGTTCATCAGTAATATTCAGGAAATAATAGATATTGAATGGATGTTTGAACTTATTTGCATGTTGTTGTTGTCTTTTTATCCTCATTCCAAATGATCAGGAAAAGAGGAAATCAACAGTAAAACAGGAGAAAGTAGTAAATTATTACTATATTACTGTGCCATAGTAAAATACATGTGCCTATTTTTTGATCAGTTGACCAGCTATCTGTCCAATCAGGTATCTATGTGACAGTTTATAGTTCTTGAGAGTATGGTACCTCTCATTGCATGGCACAGCGCACAGACCGACCCCACACACCGCACCTGTACTGTCTGCCGGCGGCCCTTGGAGCGCGCGTGCTCAGAACAAACAGCGCAATCTGGCAGATCATCAGAGAGCAACAGCTCTCCTATGGACACTAAGACCACGTCCACCCCTGCCACCCTCATCCCCGTTGGGCAAAGTGTTGAAATTATCACTTGTTTGTGCTTTGTGAACGATCGCGCCTTGCGCAGCCGCACCATTGCGCGAAATAGATGTACCGGGAGAAGCGCGATCATTAGACGGCCGGTCGTCATTTCCAAAAGGCAAATATTCCCCTTCAGAGTCAGAATCGGCGAATGACATTTGCAACACATCCTCACAGTACAACTTTTTATTAGCCGTTTGGCGATTTTCTCTCACAAATCTCACAATTTACTCAGACGCTATGAACTGAATTGCTTCCGCATCAATGACACGATAGCTCACTTACTCTGCTATTTCCTCGAACAATTTTGGTCTAGAATCGAAGTACTACATGTCTGCCATCTAGTGGAAGGGAATACAAATGAGCCATTACACCAGATTAGGAACTACAGCCCATTTCATGAAGTATGATGTCTTGTCGCAATTTTGCGACTTTGGCGCTTAGAGGGTTAATTATCTGCCAACTGGAGGTGCTGTTGGAGCGGGAGAGATCGAGGTTTCCTCAGTAACGCTGTACACAAAGCAGAGCTCCTCTCACAAATGCTGCTTTATCAGGCATTACATGCAAGAGGAAATGAATATGACATCCACAATTTTCTGAAAACAGTCGGTTTCCTTCAGAAATACAGTGATATAAAAACACCCGCACTGGGTTTCGATTTTGAAACGTGCAGTGCTCAACCAAGCATTCCCCACCCGCCAACCATTCGACTTTCCGTAGGCAGGATTTATTTTAATGATATTGTCACAGGCCGGGGCAGGTGACCGGACCTTTCTACACCGCCCCTCTGAACCGTACCACCTCAAGGAGCTAGCAGAGAACACCACCAGACCAGACAATAAGATAAAAGATACAAAGTTCGTCTTTATTGAATTAAAAGTATTTTTAAGATAAAATGGCACTCGATCCACTCCTTCGTCTTCTTAGAATCCTCTTTGAAGCAGGCCAAGACAGCGAGAGAGGAATAACTCAGACAGAGAATGGGAAGTACGTAGAACTCACAGCTTTATCAGGTTCTCCAAGCCTTAGCAGACTCTTCGCTGGACTCAGACAAAAGGATAGAGGGTTAGTATAACTCACAGCTTTAGCGGGCTCTGCAATGGACTCAGACAGAGGATAGAAGGCACGTATAACTCACAGCTTGAGCAGGCTCTTCATTGGACTCAGGCAGAGGATGGAGGGTACGTATAACTCACAGCTTCAGCAGGCTCTTCACTGGACTCAGACAGAGGATACGGATAACTCACAGCTTTAGCAGGCTCTTCATTGGACTCAGGCAGAGGATGGAGGGTACGTATAACTCACAGCTTCAGCAGACTCTTCACTGGACTCAGACAGAGGATAGAGGGCACGTATAACTCACGGCTTTAGCAGGCTCTTCACGGGACTCAGACAGAGGATACGGATAACTCACAGCTTCAGCAGGCTCTTCACTGGACTCAGACAGAGGATACGGATAACTCACAGCTTTAGCAGGCTCTTCATTGGACTCAGGCAGAGGATGGAGGGTACGTATAACTCACAGCTTTAGCGGGCTCTGCAGTGGACTCAGACAGAGGATACGTATAACTCACGGCTTTAGCAGGCTCTTCACGGGACTCAGACAGAGGATGGAGGATACGTATAACTCACAGCTTTAGCAGGCTCTTCAATGAACTCAGGCAGAGGATGGAGGGTATGTATAACTCACAGCTTTAGCGGGCTCTGCAATGGACTCAGACAGAGGATAGAAGGCACGTATAACTCATAGCTTGAGCAGGCTCTTCACTGGACTCAGACAGAGGATAGAGGGCACGTATAACTCACGGCTTTAGCAGGCTCTTCACGGGACTCAGACAGAGGATACGGATAACTCACAGCTTGAGCAGGCTCTTCACTGGACTCAGACAGAGGATAGAGGGCACGTATAACTCACGGCTTTAGCAGGCTCTTCACGGGACTCAGACAGAGGATACGGATAACTCACAGCTTCAGCAGGCTCTTCACTGGACTCAGACAGAGGATAGAAGGTGCAGATAACTCACAGCTTTAGCGGGCTCTGCAATGGACTCAGACAGAGAATGGAAAGTTACGTATAACTCACAGCTCTGTATAATACACTCCACAAGCACTGGTTAGCGAGACCCAACGCCCCTCGAGTGAGGCCATCCAACAGGTCAAAGGCACGAACAAAGGTAGACTTTACTCCCCACACTCGTGTATTAAATAAAGCACTCGAAGACTTCACACGTGCAATTGTCCAACACACACTGCAATCCACCCACTCGCAGTAAACTAGGGCCTCTGCTCGTAGCTCCGACCAAATGCCTCAGTCTTCAATAGCACTTTAACCCAGGGACAATCGAGAAGATGGATAACAGCCAACAGTACTCGCTTGGGAAGAATCAAATCAACATGATGTTTAGTTTTTAAACCCTCGTCTTCGATACATTTGGACCCAAGATGACAAAAGATGGAAAACGGCAGGCAGGAAGACAGCGAGAGAGAGATGGACGACCACAAGCACACTGGCTTTGAGAAATTAGCACATCAGAAAACTTAGTTCCTGACCAGCAATCATCTGACCATCACATCCATGGAGGAACAGAAAGCTTTATAAAGCAATATAAAAAATATCACCGCTCCAGCTCCCATCTTCTCCTTCAGTCCTCTCACCGAGGCAGAAGTATCCAAACTTCTCCTCTCCAGCCATCCTACAACATGTCCTCTCGACCCGATCCCCTCACATCTTCTCCAAACAATCTCTCCCACACTCTTACCGGCACTCACACACATTATCAACACATCTCTCCTCACAGGCATCTTCCCCACAGCATTCAAGCAGGCTCGGGTAACCCCACTGATCAAAAAACCTACATTAAATGCTTCTCTTTTAGATAACTACAGACCTGTCTCTCTCCTTCCATTCATAGGGAAAACACTCGAACGAGCTGTCTTCAACCAGCTCTCGCGGTTTCTTTCACAGTACAACAAGCTGGATGCTAAACAGTCAGGTTTCAGGAGTGGCCATTCAACAGAGACTGCGCTACTCTCAGTCACTGAAGCCCTACGAACTGCAAAGGCTGATTCCAAATCGTCAGTCCTCATTCTGCTGGATCTCTCTGCTGCTTTTGACACTGTCAATCATCAGATTCTCCTGTCTACACTCTCTTCACTGGGCATCACTGGAATTCCACTTCGCTGGTTTGAATCCTATCTCACCGGTAGATCCTTCAGGGTGGCCTGGGGAGGGGAGGTATCCAAACCACATCAACTGATCACTGGAGTTCCTCAGGGATCGGTTCTTGGACCCCTCCTCTTCTCCACGTACACTACATCGCTGGGTCCCATCATACATGCACATGGCTTCTCCTATCACTGCTATGCCGATGACACGCAGCTCTATCTCTCTTTTCAACCAGATGACCCAACGGTAGCTGCACGGATCTCAGGCTGCCTGGCGGACATCTCGGCATGGATGAAAGAACATCACCTACAGCTCAACCTGGCAAAGACGGAACTTCTGGTCTTCCCTGCCACTCCGACTCTACGGCATGACTTCACGATTCAGTTCGGCTCATCAATGATTACCCCATCAACTTCGGTCAGAAATCTTGGTGTAATCTTTGATGACCAGCTGACCTTCAAAGAGCACATTGCAAAGACTGCTCGTTCCTGCAGGTTTGCACTACACAACATCAGAAAGATCAGGCCCTTTCTGACAGAGCATGCTGCACAACTTCTTGTCCAGGCCCTGGTTGTTTCTAGACTGGACTACTGCAATGCTCTTCTGGCTGGTCTGCCATCAAACGCAATTAAACCTCTACAAATGATTCAGAATGCAGCGGCACGACTGATCTTCAACGAGCCCAAAAGAGCGCATGTTACACCACTCTTCATCTCCTTGCACTGGCTACCAGTGGCAGCTCGCATCCAGTTCAAGTCACTGATGCTTGCGTACAGATCTACCACAGGCTCTGCACCCTCCTACTTCCACTCACTATTACGAACCTACATCCCCTCCAGAAGTTTGAGATCTGCTAGTGAGCGACGCCTTGTGGTACCATCACAGAGAGGCTCAAAATCACTCTCCAGAACATTCTCGTTCACCATTCCTGGCTGGTGGAATAATCTTCCCACCCCTATCCGGAACGCCGGATCTCTGGCAACCTTCAAGCAACAACTGAAAACTCATCTCTTTCGGCAGTACTTGACTTCATCCTAAACTAAAAAAAAAAAAAAAAAAAAAAAAAAAAAACTTTCCTTCTATCTTTCTCTCCACCTACTAGTTTGTACTTATTTGAACAATGACTGAGACTTGGTGTTACGAGCACTTCCTCTGTCTGACTGCCTCTTCAAGATGAATCGCTTTTTGTATTCCCCAATTGTAAGTCGCTTTGGATAAAAGCGTCTGCCAAATGACTAAATGTAAATGTAAATGTAAAAGGGTAGGATGGTACTTAGCTCGTTCCAAAAGATAACATGTGCACATCTGTCCTTCAGTCTCCAAAGTCCTCCTTTCCAGTATCAATGTTTCCTCTGATCAACAGCCTGCAAAGATCCATCCCTGCCCCACTTCCTCTCCTCGCGATCTCTCACTCTCTCTCACACTGGTTTTATTTTTCTCTGCTTACCCACCACCATGTCTTTTTATAATCCACATCTCAATTACGTGTCTCAATCGCCGATCGCTGCCCTCGCACCTGACACTCATTTCCTCATCTAATCACCCGTTTACTCACAACTCATGGGACAACCAGAACCGGCCTGGTGTTACACCGGTACAGTTCCGGCAGGGAAACATCTTCCCACACAAAGGTTCCGCCTGCCTCTAGTCACTCTGTGACAATATTCTAATGGACCATTTTGTGATGTCACAAATACAGATTGTTAACGGCTGGTCTATGTGGTAATACATTTGACCAAGATGGCGGCGCGAACACATCGCGAGGCTCAGCGTCTTACCAGATTTAGGAAAATAGTGTTAATTTACCTGGTTATTTCACTCGTGTTCGCGCGATTCAGCTATGCGAACTACAGCTATACAAAACAGTCACTTTTGGACATCAACAAACAGGGTTCCAACATAGTTTTAGATCATCCTTTCGACTTCAGCGAACTCCCGCCGGAGCTACTGAGATCACCGCGGACAAGCGGATCACTCGTACCGGCCGGAAGTGCTCGGCGTCGGCGTCGAGACGGTAAACAAAGACGGGGAAAGCGTGGAGGGCTGCGTGCTAAGCTAAGGCTAAACCCACATCGACCAGCTCTGCCCAGCATCTTCCTTGCCAATGTACGGTCTCTGATGAACAAGATGGACGAACTAAAGATCTGGACCCTCACACAGAAATGGCTTATGGACTGTAATGTTATGTTCTTCACTGAAACATGGCTCTGCAACGATGTCCCAAACAGCGTGGTGCATATGGATGGACGCTCTCTCTTCAGGGCTGACAGAGTAGCAGCAACCTCTGGTAAAAACAAGGGTGGTGGAGTATGCATTTATGTAAATAAATCATGGTGCAAAGACTCTGTCATTGTTGATACCTACTGCTCTGCTGAGCTGGAGTTCCTGATTATCAAGTGCAGGCCATTCTATCTACCACGTGAGTTTACTTGCATTGTTGCTGCTGCAGTTTATGTACCTCCGGACGCTAATGCTAACGTGGCTATGAAAGAACTTTGTGCTGCTATTAGCAAATTACAAACCCTGCACCCGGATGGAGCCTTTATCGTTGCTGGGGACTTCAATCACTGCACTTTTAGATCTGTTCTCCCTAAATTTCATCAAAATGTCTCCTGCACTACAAGGGGACATAAAACATTGGACCACATTTATACTAATGTGAGTGATGCCTACAAAGTCACACCCCTCCCCCACCTGGGTCAGTCTGATCACCTCTCTTTGTTCCTGCTCCCCAAGTATACCCCAGTCATCAAACGTGTGAAACCTACAATAAGGACTGCTAAAATCTGGCTGGAAGGTGCTGACTCCACTCTTCAACATCAATTCCAGCACACAGACTGGAGTGAGTTTGCTGTCCAGGCCACCACAAACTCGCAGATACATTTATACCAACTCTGTCATGGAGCACATCAACAGCTGTGTGAGCAGAGTGACCACACACAAAAAAATAAACATTTTCCCCAATCAGAAGCCCTGGATGAACAGAGAGGTTCGCCTCCTGCTCAAAGCAAGAGATGCAGCCTTCAGGTCCGGAGACCAGGAGGCTTACAGCTCAGCCAGAGCCAACCTGAGGAAGGGTATCTGCCAGGCCAAACTCACACACAAACAGAAGATTGAAGAACACTTCAATTCTTCAGACCCCCGGCGTATGTGGCAAGGCATACAATCTATCACAGATTACAAACCACCTAACTCTGTGCCCCCCTCCAGCTCTGCCTCCCTCCCAGATGAGTTCAATCACTTTTATGCTCGTTTTGATCAAAATAATAAGGAGATCTCCCTCAAAGCTGAGCATCAGCCCAGTGAACTGCCTCTCGAACTGCCTCTCACACTCTCCACATCAGATGTTTACTCCACTCTGCGTAAGGTGAATGCACGGAAGGCAGCTGGCCCTGACGGAATACCTGGTCGTGTGCTTAAAGCCTGTGCGGAGCAGCTAGCTGGGGTCTTCACGGACATTTTCAATCTGTCCCTGGCCCAAACAACTGTCCCCACTATCTTCAAAACCTCCACCATCGTACCAGTACCGAAACATTCCACTGCCTCGGTCCCTAACGACTTCCGTCCTGTTGCACTCACCCCCATCATTGCCAAGTGTTTTGAGAAACTGGTTGCATCCCACTTAAAATCCTGTCTCCCTGCTACACTAGACCCATTCCAATTTGCCTATCGTCACAATAGGTCAACAGAGGACGCCATCTCAACAGCACTTCACTGGACAGTCAAAACACACATGTGAGAATGCTGTTCATAGACTTCAGTTCTGCATTTAATACAGTAATCCCCTCCAAACTGATCTCCAAGCTCAGCCAGCTTGGAATCAGCACACCCATCTGCAATTGGATTCTAGATTTTCTGACTAACGGACCTCAGTCCGTTAAGTTAGATAACCTCTCCTCCTCCATCATCACCCTGAACACCGGCGTGCCACAGGGCTGCGTACTGAGCCCTCTCCTGTACTCCCTCTTCACCCATGACTGTGTTCCTGTTTATGGCTCCAACACCATAATTAAATTTGCAGATGACACCACGGTGGTAGGTCTGATCAAGGATGACGATGAATCAGCCTACAGGGATGAGGTGCAGCACCTGGCTGTGTGGTGTGCCACCAACAATCTACAGCTAAACACCCAGAAGACAAAGGAGATCATTGTGGACTTCAGGCGGACTAGGAGTCATGCACACACACCCATCTACATCAACGGAGCTGTAGTGGAGCGTGTGTCGAGTTTCAAGTTCCTTGGCATCCACATCTCTGATGACCTCACCTGGTCCCATAACACCTCCACTCTGGTCAAAAAGGCACAGCAGCGCCTTTACTTCTTAAGGAGCCTTAAGAAAGTTCACCTGAATCCCAGGATCCTTGTGGAATTCTACCGCTGTACCATTGAGAGCATACTCACGAACTGCATCTCAGTATGGTACAGCAATTGCTCCGCATCTGACCGCAAAGCACTCCAGCGGGTGGTGAAAACTGCTCAACGGATCACCGGCACCCAGTTAACTTCCATTGAGAACATTTATTATAAGCGCTGTCTGGGCAGGGCAAGAAACATCATCAAGGATGCCTCTCACCCTAACCATGGACTTTTCACCCTCCTTCCATCCGGCAGGCGTTACAGGTGCCTACGCTCTCGCACTAGTAGGCTCAGGAAGAGCTTCTTCCCCGAGGCTGTGACACTTCTGAACGCCACACCACTAATCTAAATCCTGCACCTGCTTATTACTGCACTGGTCACAGTACTTTACACACATGCATTTGCACTACTCATATTTTTGCACAGACTGCACATTGTCAAAGTTGTTACTATACAAAGCACAGTAAACTATTTCTATAAAATATTGCACTACTGCTATTTTGCATAGAATACATTGTTCTATCAATATTTTGCACACTCATCCAGCTGTATTTATTTATTACCACTGTTCTCACGTTTCTGCTGTTCATAATGTATATAATCCTACATTGCTCTGTTCATAATGTACATACAATCCCTACATTGCATTCCTATTTATATTCTGTATATACTCTGCTCAATACTGTATATAGCAATTCCACTGTACATTCTGTAAATCTTATCTTCATTTACTCTGCACTTATGTGTATATAAAACACTATATTCTTGCACTTCTGGTTAGATGCTAACTGCATTTCATTAGCTCTGTACTTGTACTCTGCATAAATGACAATAAAGTTGAATCTAATCTAATCTAATCTAATACACTCAGGCAGGACATCCAAACGCTCATCTATCAATCATCGACCTCAAATATGGCTTTTCATCTGAAAGATGTATGTAGTTGCAACTTTACACGGCCGCTCAATATGATGTTAATCTAGAGAAATGTGCGCTATTGAAGTGCTTGTGTGGAGAGTGGAAGCTAAATAGCGCGCTCGCTGCAGGACAGGTGCCGGTGTGCTCACTTGCTCTTAAAATCTCAGTAATTTTTGGTCATACAGATAAAAGTAACCTAATACATCTTTCAATTCTGTAAAGACTCTACGTTTATTTGTGTGCACTCAGAATAACAACGACACATTGCGCTTTAAAGCAAACAGGATGCACTTTAGGTCTCTGCGAACTTGAGCGAGAAACTTAGAAACTCCGTCTTTGAAAAATATATCTATAGAGAGTGAAATGTCTACTTTCCAATGAAAAAAATAATAATAATAAAATTCAAATAGAAAACGTGTGTGTTAGCATGGATGATTTACATGAAATTTAATGTGTGCAATGTACACTGTGCATAAGCTGGCTTTCAGTTCAATATAATAAAAAAAAAATACATTTTGGGTTTTTATTCAACTAAGGTCGACATGCTGTGATCTGTACTATATTTTTACTGTAACTGACAGTTTTTGGCCAAAAAAAAAAAACACAACACGGGAGTGGGAGGGAAAGGGATTTCCCCCCAATTTTTTTCGTGGGAATGGGACGGACAAGTGGGAGTGGGTGGTTGGAAAATCCACTCCCGTGTCACCCTCTACTATATACATGTCTGAATGTGCTGCATATTACCAGTGTTTAGTTTCATACTCAAATGCAATATTGACTGAGATGGTCATATTGTGTTATTTGAGATGGTCATATTGGTTTTAGATGTTTCTTTTTCAAAAATACTGATCCTATAATAATACAGCAGTGATGTTTTTTGTCATATTTGTTCAACAGTAAGCATACTTCAATTAAAAATTTTTCGTACTTCGTATGGCTTCGAACACACGCAGGCGATTTTAGGAATCACTAGATAATGTAGATGAAAATGTAGCACAAATATGCCATAAACATTAATGACATAATCATTATAATGAGAGCTTTATAGAATGTGAAATCAAATGTCTTACAGATGGATTCATGGACCTTCTAGAGGATGACCGGTCTTCCTCATCACTATCGAGATTCTCTCCCTCTTTAGTTTCTGATGAATAGAAGAAGAAATAAACTAAATACAAAAAACAACAAACCTACAATAAAATAACTACAGTAATTGTTTTTCAGTCACCAGTGTAGATGTTGGTGGCTGTTATCAGAATCTTTTGTAGCAGAGACTATAATACCCACATATATGTATGTTAAATCTAGCAATGCTACAGATTTAGTACAACAATATGCTTAAAATAAAATGGTTAGATTCATTTAAGAGGTATAGCCTACCGGCCAATTTTAAAATATGTGCTTTGTAGTATTGTCCCTGGTCCTCTGGTGATTTCTTCCACAAAACACTATATTTTTTCTTTACTTCAAAATCCTTGACGTCTTGTGGACAGAAGTCTTTAATATAGTCCAAAGGCACTATCTGACAGATGTTGTCGTCGATAAACCGGCTAACATACAACACAAATGACAATTATTAAAAACATTTAATATTAATTAATTACGGCAGGTATGGTCGCCCTAGTTTACGTTTACCTATCACTTATTCCCAAGAAACTGTAGTCAGTTGAACACTGGGCAAGACACTGACCGTGAACTCTGACCGTCTTGGTCAGACTTTCACTGAGCCTTCAGCTGTATGTTACAGCTACATACCAAGGAAAAATATATTTCATTCAACCAAATCTCTATCGCCTGACACTTTTAACATTCAAATCGTCCATCCTTTCAGCAGTTTACATGTTTGTTTTTTTCTTTTCTTTCCATCCTACTAGATAATTATTATTTTTTTTACTACAACATAACCTCTGGCACTGAGATAGGCCTAACACACGGCTCTACCGTCTACCTCAGACTTACACAAAGTTGTAAAGACTGAGAAAATGTATAAACAACAGCAAAGACAATGATTAATAACATTACCTGACTGAAAATCGACCGTTATTTACAGTTGACACTCTAGTCTCGCGCGAGCTAAGCTCCACCCCCTCGTACGTAACAAAACGCTACGTCAGCGGTTCATCTCGAGCACTTTACGTCCTTATTGCTTTTTTGTTTGTTTGGTTTTTAACAAAGATGCGTCGAAATAAGAAGAAATATAAGTTATACCTGGAAGCTCACTGTGCGGCAAAGATACCTCGCCAGACTCTGTGTGGACATAACAGTGCAGGTGTTGATGTTGACGAGGAAGAGTGCCAAACAGCCAATGAGACAGGTAGTCTCTTGATTGTTTGAATGAATTATATTTAAAAAAGAAAGTCTGATATACTTACTGAAGATTAAGTTTTGATTTTTTAATAGGCAAATAAATGAACTAATCTGAAAAAATGGAGGAGAATTCTCTTCGCATATCAAAATAAAAATCCTGACACAGGCCGTTACTGTAAAACAAAAGTATTAAAGGGATAGTACATAAAAATGTTGGGCAACACTGAATACTGTTCCATCATTAATGAATAACTACACAAGAACACATGAGTAACGCAATATTAGCACTCTAGTAACTACTAACTAACAAGAAACTCTGATTAATGAATTAGTAAGTAATAGTGTTTAGTCTAATGTGGTAGTTCACTATTAGCTAATCAGTAACTATTATTTTTTCATACCTCCCCAAGAACTACTGAGAAATACTGTATACAGGTTCATAATTAATATGAATAATACATAATGTCTAATTAATTCTAAAGTAAAGGTCATGGTAACCCACTAGTAATGACTCAAGTATTACAACATTCTTCAGAAGTAATTACTAATTATTTGGATCAGTATTCTAAAGTGAAGATCGTGATAACTCTCTAGTAATTACTGAAATCCTTGTAAACTTTTAAGGTTTTTGTTAGTAATTCATTTTGCTAGATTTGGTAACACTTAATCATTACTAGTGGGTTACCATGATCTTCACTTTAGAATACTGATCCAAATAATTAGTAGTTTCTTCAGAAGGATGTAGTAACACTTGAGTCATTACAATCCAAAACCTTACATTTATCTTAAAAGCTTAAAATTACGTCATTATACAGGGCCGCTGCCAGGCAAATTGAGGCCCTAATCAGAATTGTATTTTTTTGTGCACCCTCCCTCAAATATTATGGAAGTAAATAAAAAACACAGAGGGGTCAAAACAAAACTTTAATAAAATTTAAAAGTAAATTAAAAAATAAACTAATTAAATTGTATTATTTATAAATTGCAATTGTAGCTCTAAGCAAAGAGTTTTGGTACAGTATGTGTTACAGTCAATCAAAATCATTATCATCAAACCGAAACCTTTATTTATACTGGAGTCTTATTGGTTCATACTGGTGTCCACCACCAAGTTTCCAAAGGTGTTCTATTGGTCCTTAATGGTATCCAATAGACAATACATGCCACCAACAGAAGAAAGGAAATTACCAATAGAGACCCACAGGGAACATTACAGTGTCCATTAAAACCAACAGAATTCCCATTATGACCATTAAAACCATTACAAATTCTGTAATGGTTTCTATTGTTTTTTTCAGCAGGGTATGGTAAATAGTATATAGTAAAACATTTAATTTGTTAAATAGTTCTGACATTTTTACTATGGTATTAAAATGGGTACCAAGGGCCATTTTTCATAATGTATAATTAATAGCTCATATTAAAAAGCTGATTTTATAAACCGAGTGTCTTTTTAATAGTAGTTTAGAGTGAGGCCCTTGTGAGTTATTCTCACACAAAATATCCTGAGAATAGTCACTGAAAAACTCTAGGCCTTTTCAGATGATGTCTTGGCTGGGAAGGTTGCGTGATGCCTTTTAAAGCTGTTTTGAGTACCTACAGTATTTCCACTGTAAGCACCGGTGTGTTTGTGTTCATCTGGAGACCACAAGGGGTCGCTGTGTATTTCCTGTGTTCATGTTTTCCTGTTCACCAGTGCCTTGTTTGATGAGTGTAAATGCATTTGATTTTAGGCATTTAGCTTTGTGCTTTTGCTGATAGTTGTGCTTTGAGTTTTGTCATGTGATTGCCAAAGTCCTGACTTTGTTAACATGCTGTTTATTTGCTTCAAGGTTGATGTGAATTCAGAAGCTCTGAGTCCGTTCATGCACACAGCAGTATTGCTGTCATTCACATGCTGGGATTATTCTTTTTCATTTACTGTAGAATAGTGCAGAACACAAATAAATGCTATGAATTCAGACAACATGAAATAAAATATGTGTAATGAGTTATGTGATTGCAATGATGTGAAATGTTTAGCGTTGATACTGTTCCACACGTTATTCCTTTAAATAGCACTAGGCAACATTCGGTTCTCATAGTAAACCTGTTTTCTGCTTGAAACTTCCATTTTGTCTCTGTGGCTGCTTCCTGTTGCTATGGTTACTTCCGCAGTGAAATGAGAATCCTCCATTAGATGTTTCAGATAATCACCTATTACCTGCTCTCGCTCGCTCGCTCACTCGCTCCCCTTTGCTGTGCAGATAAAAGCCCTGTTAATTTGTTGTGAATAAGAGCAGTCTCTAGATTGCTTTTTCCACACCCAGGGGTTGACCTGAGTTTCCCATCCCTGAATTCTGTGCTTAGTTTGCATGTGGTTGTAACATTGACCTCATCCCTCAATGATTACAACAACATACACACATTCAAAGATGTCAATAACTGCAGAAAGACGTAACGCTTCAGTAACAGTAAAAAAATTGGGCTGAAAGACTGGGCTTCATTCATCTGAGTGGACAGCTTAGGGCACACACACACACACACTTACACTTTCTCTCTCATACACACACACACATACTCTCTCTCTCTCTCACACACACACACACACACACTCTCATACTCTTTCTCTCTTTCACACTCTCTCTTTCACACATGCACCATTAATGAGTATTTATGGTGGTTGACCTTTCCATTACAATCTCTCCTGGCCCAGCTGTCGATCAATCTTCTGTCCTTCCGCCCCTCTCGGTTGCCCTTTAGGGGTTAATGGTGCATTCCAGACAAATCAGAACTTAAGAATTTCCTCTTAACTAATTGGCAAATAATGTATGCCTCTGTAAGTCAGACATTTTTGATCATTCTGACCTCATCGAGAACCATGATGGCATGTCCATGATGGCTAAAAATGGGCTTATCACTCAGTCACAAAATTTTCAATATTTTCAGTCAAAATGCATGTTATTGTTTACTTAGTACTGACCTGAATGAGATATTTCACATAAAATATGTTTATATATAGCCAACAAGAGAAAATAATAGTTGTAACAGTACTGTATGATTTTAAGATCCATATTTTCACACTGAGGACAACTGAGGGACTCATACGGAACTATTAAAGAAGGTTCAAGTGTCCCCAACTAAGCAAGCCAGAGGCGACAGTGGCAAGGAACCAAAACTCCATTGGTGACAGAATGGAGAAAAAACCTTGAGAGAAACCAGGCTCAGTCGGGGGGCAAGTTCACTGATGCTTCAGAAGGAAAAAACATGCATTAAGAGCCAGGGGGTGAAAACTTTTGAACAGAATGAAGGTGTGTGCATTGTTCTTATTTTGACTATTTTTTTTTCTTTAGTACTGCCCTTCAGAAGCTACACAAAATATGTACATGTTTCCCCGAATACAAAACAAGTTAAATTTACCCTGATCTTCAAATTCAAAAAGTTTTCACACCCTGGCTCTTAATGCATGGTTTGTCCTTCTGGAGCATCAGTGAGCGTTTGAACCTTCTTTAATAGTTGCATATGAGTCCTTCAGTTGACCTCAGTGTGGAAAGATGAATCTTAATAGCATACAGTCATTGTTGGAAAAGGTTCAAATACACAAAAATGCTGGAAAACCAAAGAATTTGAGGGAGCTGAAGGATTTTTCTGAAGAACAGCAGGCAGTTTAACTGTTCAGGACAAACAAGGGACTCATGAACAACTATCAATAAATAAATAAAAAAAATACAGCTGTGGATCATTCAGGGAACAACACAGTATTAAGAATCAAGTGTATGTAAACTTTTGTACAGGGTTATTTTTAACTTCAACTATTATATTCTCTTGTGGACTATATGTAAACAGTAGTTGCACGTTGGATGGGTTAAATGCAGAGCACGAATTCCGAGTATGGGTCACCATACTGGGCAGTATGTCACTTCACTTCTTCACACTCACTCTAGTGGTTACTGCCAGCAAATGACAAAATGATTAATGGCTTTGACCTTTGTGACCTCATAATAATATTAATAATTTCCATATGTGACCTTTGATCTCATAACGAGTTTCAGATGCGGAAATCGGTTGAGCTTGAAACTCCGAGTCATCCGGGGATGAGCTATGTCGTCCGGTTGGAGGAAAAAACATAAATGAGTTGTCAAGTAATGTTTTTGAAAATTTTATGGAGTGTTTTTGAAACGTCCTCATCATAGGAACATCTGTGTGGCGCACCCCTCCCCATCTGCGGCACGCGCGTGGTGTCCGGTTGCGTTCCAAGGCGCGCTCTCTCTCTTTCCCTCTTTGTCTCTGTGGGGTCCGTGAGAAAAAACATTAATGACCAAGCAATATTAAAAAAAGTAAAGGACATTAAGAGATCGGTTTTAAGACACACACCCAGCGCTCGTACATATTTTGTTGATTATATAAAAATAATTTAAATAAAATAGGCTATCATTGAGAAGGGATAATGTTTAGCTTAACGAATAAAATGGTTCAGGGAAAAACAGAAAATGCACCTCTTCACAGTGGGCCTCAGATAAAATGATTACAAAAAAATGGTTGTGTTTAAACTTTAATTCTCTCTCTCTCTCTCTCTCTCTCACACACACACACACACACACACACACATTTGCGTAGCCATCTAAAATGGTGATATTACACAGAATCCTGATGTTTTTTTATCTACAGATAATTATACATGTTGCAACCCATCACAGAAAACTTTACAGCTAAGAAAATAAATAAATATTTAATTTGCTTTCTAAGTAATTTACTCATGGGCTCAATAAAAAGTTCCCTCTCTCTCTCTCTGAGAGGATGCTTGCCCCCACACCGTAGATTAAACAAGTACACAGACACACATTCAATTGTCAGAGTCTTACTCTCCTCTTTTAAATGAATTGAATATAAATAAATTATGCGATCACACATACGATATAAAACAAAGCAAAATATTGACACTAGTTTTAGGTAACAAACATCTGTAATGAGGGTCGAGCCAAGTAAAAAAAATAAAAATTGAACAGGCAAATGGTAAGGGATATAGTCAACATGTCAGGGCATGTCATCGTTATGTTTTTATTTTTTTATTTCCATGGACATATTTAAATTCAATTCACATTTTTCACCCCCATTTAACACAGCAACACACTAGGAACTCTGACTCTGTGACACCCCCCCCCCCCCCCCCCCCCCACTGACCAACAAACTGTGACCGGCACCTGTCACTTGTGCAGCATTGGCTGATCACTACCCATCCAACATTGACTGCAAATTACCTCTTCGGATAGTCTGACAAAAACTATCCGAACAGTCACTTCGACTTGTCACTTTAACAGACTGATAAGCTCTTCTTGCACTACACTCATAACAAAACAAAACATCTGCACAGTTTTGTTTTTGTCTTTGTACATTCAACTGGTTTGCACTCCATCTATTCTGCCATGTGCCTTTGCACTTTATCTATCTCTCTTGTTTTTATTTTCTACAATGTCCTCAGACTGATAAGCTCTTTTGCACTACAAATATATCTACACAGTGTTGTTTACTTAACTGGTTTTGCACTCTATCTGCCATGCGCCTTATGCCACTTTATCGATCTAATTCTTATTTTTTTTCTACAATATCCTCATTTGCATAATTGTATAGTTGTATGTACATATGTTTAAACTGTATTTATCTGTATCTGAACGTGTTTAATGTTAACTGTATGCACCAAGGGTCTGAGAGTAATGCAATTTCAATTCTCTGTATGTATGTACTGTACATGTGGAAGAATTGACAATAAAGCTGACTTGAACTTGAACTTGAACTTGAACATTTATTTCTAAAACGTTTTTCACAAAACAAATTGTTGCAAAGCAGTTTCACAGAAAAGTAAAGTTTCTACATCATATTTACAAACTTTTATATTCATATTTACATTATATTAATGAATTTTATCCTGTATCATCCCCCTAAACCTACCCATCGCAGTAAACTTTATTTTATATTTTCATAGACATTATTTAATATAATATAAATAGCTGCTATGATCGTGGGTACAATTATTTGGAGTATTACTACACATTGGGTTTGTGCCCCCTTTTTGCTTTTTTGCTATTTTGTACAATGTCTATTTTGTATATATGTATATTATTCTTTTTATTCTCTTTATTATCTGTGTCTGGTCGCCGTCTTTCTGTTGCACTGTGGAGCTTCTGTCACTAAATCAAATTCCTCGTATGTGTAAACATATCTGGCAATAAAGCTCATTCTGATTCTGATTCTAAACCTGCCCATGACAGCAAACTTTCTAATTTTTTTTTTTATTTTATTTATTTATTTTTTATATATATTTTCATGAACATCATTTAGTATAATTCAAAAAGCTGTTATGCTCAGGTCAATCATTTGAAGTATTACTATGCATTTGGTTTGTGGGGAAACTCCATAGACATAATGATTTTTTATTTTATTTTTTACCCATTACACAAGAATGTCTGCCTATACATCCATTTTTTATAAAATATTGATTGTAAGTTATCTTAATTATGAAAACTCAAGAAATTTCATCATAAATCACAAAACACAAGCATGTATATCCATTATGCTAACATATTACTGTAACTCCATTTGCACCGAATACACTATAATCAGACTTTAACCATTAATATAATTTTAAGATACTGAAAAACACAAATGTCAAAACTTCTTCAGTGATTATACTATGTAACATACTGTATAAAAATAAACATTTCAAGCTAAAAAGAGACTCAAGTAACAAACTTGTTTTATTTTTATTAAGGACCAAACATGTTACTAAAGCAAAGCAAAACATTGATCATTCTCTTCATTTAAAGAATATCGTAATAAAATATATAATTATATATGTCAAACATGTTACTAAAGCAAGTCATTTATCATAAATTGTTAAGAAGTATTAACATTTAAGTTTATTGAACTTATGAACTTATAAAACACATAATTCTCTTCTTTTAAAGAAGGTGGTTAAAAACTGTGATTCTGTCAGGACCACTATCGTCAAAATGATAGATACTCAGCATAAAGTTTGGTTTGGCGGTATGGTTCTGTTCTGGGCAAAACTCCCTGTCCATCCATGCAGCCTGTCATGAATGAGCAGGGAGAGCAGCAACAATAATAATAATAATAACCCCCCCAAGGGTTAACAGAACAGAACAAAGCAGATATCATTGGTGTACTCAATGATATTTAAGTGTAACATTATTCAAGAAGTCTGATTCAGCAAGTAAAATCAGAAAGCAAAGTCCTGACTGCGCGAAAGGAGGAGTTGGGGATGGAGGAGGGTAATTTGCTCCTGAGCAAGCGGGAAAAGCTGCCTATTCAAACTGAATAGAGCTTATATAGGAATGCTGCAATAGGTGTCGTATTCCTATAGGTAGATATGATCGGCTGAGAATCAGCTGATGCAAGCTTGACTCACGTGACCTGCCAGAATTGACGCTAACGCTCGATTTCTGTCAGGACCACTATCGTCAAAATGATAGATACTCAGCATAAAGTTTGGTTTGGCGGTATGGTTCTGTTCTGGGCAAAACTCCCTGTCCATCCATGCAGCCTGTCATGAATGAGCAGGGAGAGCAGCAACAATAATAATAATAATAACCCCCCCAACACAAACGAAAGGCCAGAACCCCCCAACACACGATAGGCCAGAACCGCCCAAACCACAACTGATGGCATTCTGAAAGAAGCATAGCCTTCTTAAAATAGCAGAGACTGGGGCAGCAGCCCCTTAAAGGAGAAGGCAGTGAAGGGGTGCTCTTCTTTATAAGCAGTTAAGAAGAGCAGCAGCCCCTTACCGGAGGAGAGTAGCAGCGAAGGGGTGGTCTTCTTTATAAGCAGCTAAGAAGAGCAGCAAGCCCCTTTAATGCAATACCTGAAAAAGATGCAGAAAACGCACTAAAATTGGCAGCCTAATCTGCAGCAAACACAGCGTACTGCAGCCATATGAGCAAACATGAATGGTTCAAGAGATCGCCGGTTCTACCTGGCCTAAAAGATTCAGCATCCATTTAAAAACTCTATAAAACAGCATATAACAACTCAAATCAACTCATCAGTTTACAAGTGTGTCGTCTCCCACTGACATTGTGCTCGTTGTGTTACGTGTCCTCAATTGACAACCCACATGAGCGAAGACAAAAAACCTTACCAATACACTCGATAGCTTGCAGCAAGCATGTTGCTTGCTTAAATCACAGCATGTTGCAGTAGTCAAGAACTTAAGGAAATAGCAGTCCCAATATTAGATGAGCCATAAGCAACAAGCATATTTCGAGAACAATCAGATGGTCTAACCAACAGCAAAACATTAGCTTCTTGCTGTTGCAAATTTAACGAAGTACCATTTGCAGTAACACCAATAGTTTAAAGCAGCAAGCAGGTCTAGCAACAAACATGATACTGAGCACTAGATAAGCCCTAAAAAGCAAGCGAAATCCCTATACCCTAACAGCTTTAAAGCAAATACCTTCTGAAATAGCATAGACTGGGGCAGCACACCCTTTAAGAAGAAGAGAAGCAGCGAAGGGGTGCTCTTCTTTAATAAGCAGCTGAGAAGAGCAGCATGCCCCTTTATTGCAGTACAGCATATGGTCAATAGCCGAAGTTTAGGCAACACCATGTAGCCCTTATCCAGATAACCGTTAGCATTAATAACCTTTGGTAGCAAAATCTATACTGCCCATTAGTATCAAGCATGTTACAGGTACACTAATTAAAGCAACAGCATATCACTAACTTAAAACACAGCGTTTTGAAAATAATGGTAGGATAAGTTTAATGAAACACAATTCCCAATACTAGATGAGCCTTAAGCAGCAAGCCTGTTTCATATCAGATAGCCTTAAACAGATTAAAAATAAGCCTGGCTGTGGTAAATTTAACTGGGTAATGTTACCAGTGTCAAGATACACCAATGAGCCTAAAGCAACAGCATACCTAGCAAACAAACATGTTACTGAACAACTGCCTTAAACAACGAGCAATATTTGATAGCATAATTGCCAACATAGCATAATGCAATGAGAATGAAAAAGAACTTCGCTTAGCTTCGTGAAGACATTCAGAGTGAGATGAATAAAGGGTTAAATGTTCAGTTGTTACGTATGCTTTAACCCTCCGTGATATCTTTGCTTCTTCCGCAGGGAAGCAGATCTCTTGTAAAAGTGTTGTTGATGCAGTCACGTTAGCACAACTTCAGCGAATTGCGGGCATTGCAGGCAAGAGTATATCAATGATATATCGTTGTGAGAAGCAGTGCTTGCTCAGGTCACTTCCGAGTCTATCAGCTTATATCAATCAAGGCGAATTCGCGTTCAAGTTCACAAACTTGAATCTGGTGAGAACTCTGTGAGAAATGAACCCATGAAAACTCCTGATTGACGCTTTCCCATAGAGATTGAATTTGCGGTCTAATTTGCTCCTGAGCAAGCGGGAAAAGCTGCCGATTCAAACTGAATAGAGCTTATATAGGAATGCCGCAATAGGTGTCGTATTCCTATAGGTAGATATGATCGGCTGAGAATCAGCTGATGCAAGCTTGACTCACGTGACCTGCCAGAATTGACGCTAACGCTCGATTTATATATAACATACATTATTCTGGGGTCAATGATGTTCATACCTCGAATGAAATGTTTACAAAATGTACTAAGTTGGGAAATTGAGTCCTGCTTTGAGCTCTTCTAACTCACAAGAGTGAAATGTCTGAGTTGGGCGAGCTGACACGCACGCGTGCACACACACACAGACTCTCTCTCTCTCTCACACACACACACACACACACTCTCTCTCTCTCTCTCTCTCTCTCTCTCTCTCTCTCTCTCACACACACACACACACACATTGGTTTTAATGTTTTCTGGGGATGTAATGATTTTGTACTGTACGCCTACCAAAATTCTACATAAACCCCTTTTTTAAATAAAATATTGTTTGCAAGTTATCTTAATTACGAGAATTACTTTATTAAATTTAATAAACCACATTTACGTTGTTATATCAGAGTATTACCCACATCATTATTTAAATTTGTGTACTGATAAATCATATAAACACACGTACATAGGGGAAGTTGTGGCCTAATGGTTAGAGAGTCGGACTCGTAATCCAAAGGTTGTGGGTTCGAGTCTCGGGCCGGCAGGGATTGTAGGTGGGGGGACTGAATGTCCAGCGCTCTCTCCACCCTCAATACCACGACTGAGGTGCCCTTGAGCAAGACACCGAACCCCCAACTGCTCCCCGGGCGCAGCAGCATAAATGGCTGCCCACTGCTCCGGGTGTGTGTTCACGGTGTGTGTGTGTGTTCACTGCTGTGTGTGTGTGTGTTCACTGCTGTGTGTGTGCACTTTGGATGGGTTAAATGCAGAGCACGAGTATGGGTCACCATACTTGGCAGTATGTCACTTCACTATTTACTTCACTATTTCACTATAAACATTCATGCTGCTCACAGAGAGCAGTATAATCAGACTCTATGCATTAATATGCTTTTAAGATTCTGAAAAACGCCAATGGTAATACATATATAATTATATATATACAGCATATTACAAAGGCAATTCATTCATCACACATTTTAAACGCATATTCAGCATTTAAGTATATTGAAACTTATAAAACACATCATTCTCTTCTTTTAAAGATGTTAATAAATTATTTTGATTATATGTAACATACTATATAAAAGTAAACATTTACAAGTCTTAAGCTATAATAAAATGTCTTACATTTTTTCTGTGAACAATGATGTCCATTCTGCAAATTAAAGATTACTAAAATAAAATAAAAAATAAATAAAAATGGTTTAAAGAATATTAAATATAACAAAAACTCAGAGATCCTCCCAGGGTTAGTCTCCAATGTGAAACTGAGGGTCTGCTTCAGACCCTGACAGACAAGGGAGGGTGGGGGGAGTTACAGACCAGATGATCTGAGATCTTATTCTGTTAACTTTTTTCAGAGTGAACAAAGACATCTTAAATTTTTATTATCATTAAAGTATAATCTTAAGAGTGTAAATAAGATCTTTCAAACTTAAAAGATTGTTTAGACGAAATCTTAAAGGTTTTAAATAAAATATTTTACTTATCTGTTTGCAAATTTAACCTTAATTATTATTTTTATTCAACAAATTTTATTTTATTTTATTTCAAAGCATTGTCCCGCTTAAAAGGCTAAATAAAAAGTTTCCATATCTTAGACTATTACTAGGGTGAGCCTGTGATCTAGTTCTACACTTATATAGTTGTATATGTTCATTTGTCGTGTCTTCCTCTTTCTCTAAAGAATCACTCTTTAAGTCTTGGGATTTTGATGCCAGAATTTAGATTTTATTATTAGAGACAATAAAACCGAGAGACTCTGCAGTGAATCTCCCGAAACCACGTTCATTTCTCTTAAATACCATTTTTCTCCTAAGGCGTGTTCTATACATTTTCTATAGCGTTATTGTTTCTAAGAAACAGTCTCCATCAGTTTGCTAGAGCAGACAATAGCCCCTCTGTATGTAACGTTAAATGAAGAGGCATGACTTGGTCATAACAGGATGTGCAGCTTTACTTTAAACCATACGTCTGCACATTCCATTCTTCCGCAGGCCTCTACACATGCAGACATATACAAATTTACAATAGTAGAATAACTTGATACATATGTGGCTATATTCACATTGATTACACTTAATTAATTTTATTTTTGATTAATACAACTCTTCTACAATATGTTCATACTTTTCTGAACCGACCTTTATCGGTGTGATAAATGTCATAGTCTTATCAATATACTATTGGTTATCTACTGAAAATATATGTAGAAATATACTAAATGTGATGTATCCGTTTTGTATGCCGGTCTTTGAAGAGAGATCTTATGACTTTTGTAGGCACCAACTCCTTTCCCTCATAAAGCTCATTTAAAATGTTTGTTTAAGTCAACTACAGACCAGTGGGTTAAGACTGCAAGGGAAGCTCGGCTTCCCCTATAATGTCAAAAAATTCATGGTCAAATATGTACAATTGTGTTTTTTATTGATTAAAAATTGTAACATTTTATTGATTAAAAATGCGTTAGAACACGCTCATCTCGAAGACGAGTTCGTTCAGAATCAGCTACATATAGCAGGTGACTCGATTTCCTTCTCATATATTCCCGTAGCATCAGTGTATTTGCCTGTTGAAGCCCAGCGTCCATTGACTTCTATGGGGCTGCTTTGAACAGTTTTTTTCAGTGCTTCAAAACTAGACGCTCATTGGATAAATGCTGCGATTATGTCCCGCCCCCGGACGCTCAGCGTCTCTGGGGGTGAATGGAGGAGTGGGCGGGGCTGGACGCCGGGCTTCTGCGTGATGATTGGAGGGTCTGAGGAAAGACTGCATCTCCTTTTGATTGACAGCGATTTTGTCCTATAAGAAGTCATTGAAGCTATTCGAGCTCAGTCCCATAGCAGATTTTTGCAAGTGTAGTCGAAAGACAAATTGCTGCAACCTATTTCTTGGTATTTGCTTGGCGAAATTGCCAGTTTTCATCATAACAGGAGAAAGCTGTGATTACTTGGTGTTCCTTAACCCACCGGTGCGGGCTGTGTCGTTTTTTCTTTGACGCTAAACTAACTAAAATACTCCACGAGTTTTGATGCTGTTCTTCTGGACTTTCTATTCATTAAAAAAAATTAAAAATCATCTTAGCTCTTTTCAACAACAATAATAATAAGAATAATATTTTTTTTTAGCAGCAAATCAGAATAGAATGATTTCTGAAGGCTCATGTGACTGGAGTAATGATGGTAAAAAGTCAGCTTTGAAAGACAGTTTTGATTGATCCTAATAAAATGTTTAACTGCACTCACAAGTGAATCTCAAGTTATTTTGTGTGATAGCTAAATATATTCTTAAACTACAAAAAAATAACATTTTTAATATTATATTCCTTCTTGTAACTCTTCCTCTCAGTCACATACTTGACTAAATGGCTCATTATGACGCTCTTTATGCGGGCCTTTGTCTTTCTCAGGTATGAATGTGAAGGTTGACGCCTTCTCGCATAGACCCTTTTTACTCAAAAAGTGTCTTAGGAAATTTAAATCAATATATTGTTTTCTGTGAGCAAATAAACAAGATGATTTTCACCTTATTTTGAAGCAAAAATGCTAGGCTACAAGATTCAGTTCTCAAAAGTCTTGTGAACAAATGTTCTGTATGTGTTTTATGGCCTTATTTTAGACTTCAAAAATTTAGTTTTTCACTAACCACACATAAACGTTGTTTTCTCAAAAACAAAATCAAGTACATAAATGCTGCTAACATATTATTGTAGCCCAGTTTGTGCTGTTTACAGTGTTATTAGACTTTAGCCATTTATATATTTATAAGCAACTGAAAAAAGCACAAATGTCAGGGCATGTCAAAAAATCTCCAGGCCCCCAAAACACCCTCAGACCCCAGAGGGTTAAAGACATGGAGCTGGACAGTGTTCTTTACAAACTGTTGTCATTAGTGGCAACAATTGGAGCTACATCTGCAGGTGTAAAAAAGAGCTTCTCCTGTTTAAAGCGGCTCAAGTCCTACACCCGTAACACAATGGGCCAAGGCCGTTTAAGCAGCCTAGCTCTGCTGGCCATTGAGAGGACACTGGTCAAGTCACTGGAAAAGACGCCTAGTTGGTACGACAGGGTCACAGAGCATTTTCATGAAAAGGAATGTAGGGCAGAATTTACGTATAAATAAATGGACAATTTGTATGATGTAGGCCGAAAATGAGCTTCCACTCTTTGAAAGACCAGCAGCCGCCACTGCTACAGACATGTCGCCACGATGTACATTCTTTGGATTACACGCTTGAATTAAGCAGCACATGTGAGGAGCATCTACTGCCGTTCAATGACTCTCCTGAGAATATTTTATTGAGCTTAAAAAAAACAACCCCCCCAAAAAAACAGAACAAGCTAAATGAAAAAGACGTCCGGCAATAGAAAATACCTACACCGTTAAAACCTATATACAATATGTATTAAACATATGCTTTTGTTGTTAAGACTGCTTGTTAATAGTGGTAATACTTTTAAGTTTTAGGGGTTCACAAGTCTCATAGATCTATATCATTTATTTATTTATTAGGTTGGCTTGAGAAAGCCAACCTACTGATCTTCTACTTAAGCTTATTAGGTTGGCTTGAGAAAGCAATCAGACTTCCCTTCTATGTACTATTTCTAATCCATTCAAACTCATTCATGTTCAAACTCCAACTGTCAAAATTCAAATGTAAACAAACTGAAGCCCATTAGACTCAATCAGACTTCCCTTCTATGTACTATTTCTAATCCATTCAAACTCATTCAAACTCATCTATCTAATATTTCTAATTAATCTATCTATCCTAGCGACATGCTAATCATGCTAGAAACATACTAACAATATGCTAGAAGCTTGCAAATCAGGACAGCAACATGCTAATCATGCTAGCAACCTGCTAGTCGCTAGTGACATGCTAGTAACTTGCTAATCATGCTAGAAACATGCTAGTGACATGCTAGTAACTTGCTAATCATGCTAGTGACATGCTAGTAACTTGCTAATCATGCTAGAAACATGCCAGCGACATGCTAGTCACTTCCTAATCATGCTACCAACCTACATATGCATATAACATGCTTATTTCTAATTAATCTATCTATCTATCTATCTATCTATCTATCTATCTATCTAAGCGACATGCTAATCATGCTAGAAACATACTAACAATATGCTAGAAGCTTGCAAATCATGCTAGCAACCTGCTAGTCACTTGCTAATCATGCTAGAAACATGCTAGTGACATGCTAGTAACTTGCTAATCATGCTAGAAACATGCTAGCAACATGCTAGTGACTTGCTAATCATGCTAGAAACATGCTAGTGACTTGTTAATCATGCTAGAAACATGTCAGCGACATGCTAGTAACTTGCTAATCATGCTAGAAACATGCTAGCAACATGCTAGTGACTTGCTAATCATGCTAGAAACATGCTAGTGACTTGTTAATCATGCTAGAAACATGTCAGCGACATGCTAGTCACTTGCTAATCATGCTACCAACCTGCATATGCATATAACATGCTTATTTCTAATTAATCTATCTATCTATCTATCTATCTATCTATCTATCTATCTATCTATCTATCTATCTATCTATCTATCTATCTATCTATCTAAGCGACATGCTAATCATGCTAGAAACATACTAACAATATGCTAGAAGCTTGCAAATCATGCTAGCAACATGCTAATCATGCTAGCAACCTACTAGTCACGCTAGAAACATGCTAGCAACATGCTAGTCACTTGCTAGTCATGCTAACAACATGTTAGTCACTTGTTTATCATGCTAGCAACATGCTAATCATGCTAGTGACATGCTAGTATCTTGCTAGTGATTTGCTAATCATGCTAAAAACATGCTAGCAACAATATCTATGTAATCCATCCATCTAAATTTTCAAACTTCAAGCTTTTACAACTGCTTTTAAACTTTTAAACTTTAAGGCTTTCTCAAGCCAACCTAAAGTTTGTCTTGACTAACTTTTTTATCTAGTTATTATTATTCTTCTTAGCCAAATTTCTGAACGCATCTCCTCCTAGAGCTTTCAAGCTAGAACCACCAAACTCAGCCCAGCTCTTCAGACAGAGCAGTGAAGGAAGATGGCGGCGCGATCGATCGCTGCGGCTGCTCCGGGTCCCAAAGACAGTGCTTTTATGTCGTTTAATGTCGTCTGTTCATCTCCAAATAGTGTCAGTTTACCGCTAACTCTTAACCTGTTAACCTTCACTGCCATTTGTGGCCTCGCAGGTGAAAATAACCTACCTAAATTAAAATGGTAACAGTTTGTGACAAAGTGTGCTTACACAAACAAATTAGGTATTTTTGGAAAGAAGAGACTCTGGGCTTTACTATCTATCATCCAGAGTTGATAATGCTCAAAAAGATAAAAAGTTATAGGCACTGACGTGCCTTGAAAAATATTTTTCCACACTGAATGTTTTTTTTATTTCATATACAAATACATGAAATAAGTCCTGGAGCAATCCAGAAAAGTAATGGATCGAAAGCCACGTGTCTCATGAGTTCATATTTCAAATTTGAAGAAGATACCATGAAAAATGAGATTCCTGCAATATTTTTTCTGAAACTATTTATAGTCCCCCCCTCCCCCCTGTTTGAGGAAAAATAACCATCAAATGGATTGCAGAATTATACAAGCTATTTTAGTCATTATACATGTTCCTGCATAGTTTTTCAATTATAAAATAATAGACAGATTTATTTGAGCACTAAAAAATACAAAAATAATTATTTGAGTAATAAAAAGGAAAAAAAAAATAGAAAAAAAATGCTTTGTATATAGTATGTATACTGAAGTATTCTTCGTTATTCGTTATTACAATGATAAATATCACTGCCAGACGTGAAGTGATATTGCCAGACATGGTCATAGAGTCAGTAAACACACGCTGATGTGCTTCCATTCAGATGATGATCATCCAGATGGGCCATATAATCAATAATAGCTGATCAATGAATCACAATGATAGCCGTCATAGAGTCGCTAATAAACACGCTGATGTGCGTCCATACATATTATAATCATGCAGACACGGCCACATTCCCCACACAATACACACACACACACATATAAAAAATGTAGAAGAAAAAAAAAACAGTTTTTTATGGATAAAGCAGATCGCTAAGTTATGCCCCGCTCAGATGACAGAAGCGTC
Organism: Barbus barbus; assembly: GCF_936440315.1. Lineage (NCBI taxonomy): Eukaryota > Metazoa > Chordata > Actinopteri > Cypriniformes > Cyprinidae > Barbus > Barbus barbus. Next base: position 221,520 of record NC_136730.1, read on the forward strand.
ACTGCCGGCAGGAGGGAGCGCCAAATTCAAATAATCTATATTCCGCTTTTCTGAGACTTTTTTTTCCGTAGACGGTCTCATTATTTTTGTAAAACCGTATGCGGTAACATCGTTTTGTTTTTTTACCACCAAGACGCTGTTTTTGAGCGTAATTTATTCCATAACGGACGCGAACAATAACTCTCTGAAGAAATGAAACGTAAACAAAGGAATATTCATCCTTATTACAACGTTATTGTTTCGCTGGACTAAAAGTGCTCGCTGGTATGTTGTTCTGTGGACCCTTACCTCTCTAACTAAACTGGGATTTCAGCAGTGGACGCGTTTGTGGCTCGTTATTACAATGATAAAGGTACGTACGGCTTTTTTACTCTGCGTGTTTGGATGTGTACTGCTTACACAAATGTAGCAAATTTGTGCCACTCATTCCTTATAAGCTTTCCATCGAAAAACAGCGATCTGTCGTCGATGCTTGAGACTTAGACCCTCAGAATGATATATAGTTTGACAAGATTAACTTTGTCCCGTTTCATTTATTCTATTAGAAAACAATGACACATGCAAACAAAGATCGTTCAGTGCGAGGTCGCTCTGGTGAACGTTAACAGGTTAAGGAAATCACCCCAGAATTCATCTATGATCGCCAAAGTCTTTTGGATATCAGCAACGCTTACGAACATCAACTCTCGCCGGCGGCTACTGAGAAGCTACGAGGCCTTTGTTTACTGCTGGAGCCGGACCTCGAGACCGCGGCCTCGCCTACTGACGCTACCCGCACAAGGCAGCGTCGCAAGCGGTGTGAGAGAGGACGGAAGCGCGGTAAGCGCGGAGGTATACGAGCTAGGCTAAGAGCTAACCCCTCAAGACCGGCTCTTCCAACACTCATGCTCTCAAACGTTCGCTCTCTGGAAAACAAACTGCACTTAATTCAACTCAGTCGATCTACACAGCATGAGGCAAGGGACTGTTGCGTGTTTGTTTTCACCGAAACATGGCTAAACGACAACATCCCGGACTCCGCTATTCAATTGCACAGGCTAACCAACTTCTGAGCGGACAGAGATTCATCACTGTCTGGTAAGACACGCGGAGGTGGCTTGTGTGTGTATATCAACAAAGACTGGTGTAACAATGCTGCGGTATTATCAAAACACTGTTCATCGCTGGTGGAGTTTATGGTTGTGAAGTGTCGACCGTTCTATCTGCGCGGGAGTTCACGGCCATTGTTATCGTTGCGGTTTACATCCCCCCGTGTGCAAACGCTAAGGACGCGCTTCGTGAACTGTATAGCGCCATCAGTGAACAACAAACAAAAAACCCCGACGGCTTTTTCATCATAGCCGGTGACTTCAACCACGCAAACTTAAAGACAGTTTTGCCAAAGTTCTACCAACATGTGAACTTTGCAACAAGGGGAAACAACACACTGGACTTTGTTTACACAACAGTTAAGAACGCTTACAAGGCTGTACCCCGCCCCCACCTCGGGTACTCCGACCACATCACTGTTATGTTAATCCCAGCATATAGACCACTTCTCAAACTCACCAAACCGGTTGAAAAGCAGATCACAGTATGGCCAGACAATGCCACCTCAGCACTGCAGGACTGCTTCCAGGACACAGACTGGAACATGTTTAAAGAGGCAGCCACCTACAACAACCACACAGACCTGAATGAGTACACTGAAACTGTGACTGCTTACATCAAAAAGTGCACTGATGATGTGACAGTCACCAAGACCATCACCACACGTGCAAACCAGAAGCCATGGATGACAGCAGAGGTTCGTGGGCTGCTAAAGACCAGAGATGAAGCATTCAGATCAAGAGATAAAGCAGCCCTCAAAACAGCAAGAGCCAATCTGTCCTGTGGCATCCAAAAAGCAAAACGGTCATATGCCCAAAAAATCAACAACCACTTCACAGACAGCAGAGACACACGGAGCCTGTGGCAAGCCATTCAGACCATCACTGACTACAAGCCCCTACCACAGGCCTGTGATGAGGACACATCCCTCCCCGATGCACTCAACCACTTTTATTCACGGTTTGAAATGCAGAATGACACACCTGCACAAAAACTGCCCACACCTCCCAACGACCGGGCGCTCTGTCTGTCTCCAGCCGACGTAAGGAAGACCCTATCTAGGATTAACCCACGCAAGGCTGCGGGTCCTGACAACATACCTGGCCGTGTTCTGAGAGACTGTGCTGCACAGCTGACAGATGTCCTAACAGATATCTTCAACACCTCGCTGAGTCAGGCAGTCGTCCCCACGTGTTTCAAATCCACAACAATCATACCGGTACCAAAGAAATCACCTGTGTCCTGTTTCAATGACTACCGTCCCATAGCACTGACTCCAATCATGATGAAGTGCTTTGAGAGGCTAGTCATGCGTAACATCAAAACCAACCTCCCCAACACACTCGACCCGCTCCAGTTTGCATACCGTCCAAACCGCTCTACGGACGATGCAATTTCCTCCACCCTCCACCTGGCTCTTACCCACCTAGAAAATAAAGACTCCTATGTTAGAATGCTGTTCATTGACTTCAGCTCGGCATTCAACACAATAATCCCACAACAGCTCATAAATAAGCTAAACCTGCTGGGCCTTAACAATTCCCTTTGTAACTGGATCCTGGACTTTCTAACTGGAAGACCTCAGTCAGTCCGTGTCGGCAACAACACCTCGAGCACTACAACACTGAGCACAGGTGCCCCACAAGGCTGTGTGCTCAGCCCGCTGCTCTTCACACTGCTGACCCACGACTGCACTGCCAAGTTCAGCTCCAACCACATCATCAAGTTTGCTGATGACACAACAGTGGTAGGTCTCATCAGCAACAACGATGAAACGCACTACAGAGAGGAAATGGCACAGCTGGCTGAATGGTGTGGCACAAACAATCTGTCCCTCAATGTGGAGAAGACAAAGGAGGTTGTGATGGACTTCAGGAGAAACTCCGTTGACCACCCCCCACTGACCATCGACAGCTCGACAGTGGAGAGAGTCAGCAGCACTAAATTCCTGGGGGTGCACATCACAGAGGATCTCACCTGGACCACCAACACCATGTCACTCTCCAAAAAGGCACAACAGCGCCTACACTTTCTCCGCCGGCTGAAAAGAGCAAGTCTCCCTCCACCCATCCTCACCACATTCTACAGAGGCACCATTGAGAGTGTGCTGACCAGCTGCATCACTGTCTGGTACGGGAACTGCAGTGCTGCTGACCGCAAGACCCTCCAGCGGACAGTGAACACAGCTGCAAAGATCATCGGTGCCCCTCTCCCCTCCATCCTGGACATCTTCCTTACACGATGCTCCAGCAAAATCAACAGCATCGTAAAGGACTCCACCCATCCCTCCCACAGTCTCTTCCAGCTCCTACCATCAGGAAGACGGTACCGGAGCATCAGAGCCCGCTCCGCCAGACTGCTCAACAGCTTTTTCCCCCAGGCTGTGAGAGCCCTGAACTCAAACCACCCCGCCCCCCTCTGAAACCTCATGCAAACCCCTACCTCCTGAACATGGACCACCCCCCACCCCAAACCTTACCACACCAAAGAAAAACTGTATGGAACTTTAATTTTTTTTATTTATTTTATTCTTATTTTTTGTGCAATTCAAGTGTGCTACACACAGGTGAGTGGGCCTGTACAAACCACCTGTAGTAACACATTCTCCTCTATGTGCACTATGGACACTTTACACTATGGACACTTTACACTATGGACACTTACACTTTACACTATGTGCACTATGGACACTTACACACACTGCTGCGTGTGCACAATCTCACAAAAGACTCATGTTCATGTTCACTCATGATGACAAATCATCCTGCACTGTTCCCCAACCAGCTGCTGACTCAAATGTCTCTCTTTGCACATGTACAGTATTTGTGAAGCATTCGTATAGTTTGTACTTTTTATCTTCTATTTTTAGTTTGTATAGGGTAATATTTATGTGAAGCATTCGTATAGTTGTATTTTTTATCCTTTATTCTTTTAGTTTGTATAGGGTAAATACTTATATATAGTTAAATCTGTCAGTAGGTTAGTTGTGTATAGGTTTATAGTGTTTTTTTACTTCATTGTTGTAATGTCTGTATTTATGTAGGACCGTGGTCCTGCGAGACACGACATTTCGTTCCACTGTATGTCCCCACATGTAGCGGAATGACAATAAAGCTCAACTTGACTTGACTTGAGACTGATCTCACTTAGTGTGCTATATCTTTTCTAACTGATCCGACTTATAGTTTTCATAAAAAGGAATATTAAAATCATAAAAATCCCATAGACTTACATTCATGGAATGTTCAGATGAGCCAAGACTATTCAAACTCCAACTGTCAAAATTCAAACTGAAGCCCATTAGACTCAATCAGACTTCCCTTCTATGTACTATTTCTAATCCATTCAAACTCATTCATATTCAAACTCCAACTGTCAAAATTCAAATGTAAACAAACTGAAGCCCATTAGACTCAATCAGACTTCCCTTCTATGTACTATTTCTAATCCATTCAAACTCATTCAAACTCATCTAATATTTCTAATTAATCTATCTATCCTAGCGACATGCTAATCATGCTAGAAACATACTAACAATATGCTAGAAGCTTGCAAATCATGCTGGCAACATGCTAATCATGCTAGCAACCTGCTAGTCAATTGCTAATCATGCTAGTGACATGCTAGTCACTTGCTAATCATGCTAGTCACTTGCTAATCATGTTATCAACATGCTAGTGACTTGCTAATCATGCTAGAAACATGCTAGTGACTTGCTAATCATGCTAGAAACATGCAGCGACATGCTAGTCACTTGCTAGTCATGCTAACAACATGCTAGTCACTTGTTAATCATGCTAGAAACATGCTAGAAACATGCTAGCAACTTGCTAGTCACTTGCTAATCATGCTACCAACCTGCATATGCATATAACATGCTTATTTCTAATTAATCTATCTATCTATCTATCTATCTATCTATCTATCTATCTATCTATTCTAGCGACATGCTAATCATGCTAGAAACATGCTAGAAGCTTGCAAATCATGCTAGAAACATGCTAGCAACATGCTAGTCACTTGCTAGTCATGCTAACAACATGTTAGTCACTTGTTTATCATGCTAGCAACATGCTAATCATGCTAAAAACATGCTAGCAACAATATCTATGTAATCCATCCCTCTAAATTTTCAAACTTCAAGCTTTTACAACTGCTTTTAAACTTTTAAACTTTAAGGCTAGGCTTTCTCAAGCCAACCTAAAGTTTGTCTTGACAAACTTTTTTATCTAGTTAGGTTGGCTTGAGAAAGCCAACCTACTGATCTTCTACTTAAGCTTATTATTATTCTTCTTAGCCAAATTTCTGAACGCATCTCCTCCTACCCACTGAGCAAAGACACGTCCAAACGACGTCAATTTAACGTCTTTGTCGTACGTTCAAAAGACATCCACTGAGTAGCCAGAATGAAAGTTTTTGCGACGTCTTTTTTAGACGTCTTTTTGGCGTTCAGTATTAACGTCCATACGACATAAATATTTAACGTTCAATAGACGTCCTCTGAGGGGCCAGAATGAAAGTTTATGCGACGTCTTTTTTAGACGTCTTTGTGGCGTTCAGTATTAACGTCCATACGACATAAATATTTAACGTTCATTAGACGTCCTCTGAGGGGCCAGAATGAAAGTTTATGCGACGTCTTTTTTAGACGTCTTTGTAGTGTTCAGTATTAACGTCCATACGACATAAATATTTAACGTTCAATAGACGTCCTCTGAGGGGCCAGAATGAAAGTTTATGCGACGTCTTTTTTAGACGTCTTTTTGGCGTTCAGTATTAACGTCCACATGACATAAATATTTAACGTTCAATAGACGTCCTCTGAGGGGCCAGAATGAAAGTTTTTGCGACGTCTTTTTTAGACGTCTTTTTGGCGTTCAGTATTAACGTCCACATGACATAAATATTTAACTTTCAATAGACGTCCTCTGAGGGGCCAGAATGAAAGTTTTTGCGACGTCTTTTTTAGACGTCTTTTTGGCGTTCAGTATTAACGTCCACATGACATAAATATTTAACGTTCAGTAGACGTCCTCTGAGGGGCCAGAATGAAAGTTTTTGCGACGTCTTTTTTAGACGTCTTTTTGGCGTTCAGTATTAACGTCCACATGACATAAATATTTAACGTTCAATAGACGTCCTCTGAGGGGCCAGAATGAAAGTTTTTGCGACGTCTTTTTTAGACGTCTTTTTGGCGATCAGTATTAACGTCCATACGACATAAATATTTAATGTTCAATAGACGTCCTCTGAGGGGCCAGAATGAAAGTTTTTGCGACGTCTTTTTTAGACGTCTTTTTGGCGATCAGTATTAACGTCCATACGACATAAATATTTAATGTTCAATAGACGTCCTCTGAGGGGCCAGAATGAAAGTTTATGCGACGTCTTTTTTAGACGTCTTTGTAGCGTTCAGTATTAACATCCATATGACATAAATATTTAACGTTCAATAGACGTCCTCTGAGGGGCCAGAATGAACGTTTTTGCGACATCGACGTTCATTCTAGTCATAGTAAAGGCAGTGTGCAGAAGTACTGCTTTAAAATTGTTAATAATAAATTAATACCCCTTACTTGTCCAAGACATATAGGTGTGCAAAGACATTTTAGTAGCCTTATTTGCAATTGGAAATATGTGATCTGATCAATTAAAAAGGGACAGAAAATAAATAGTTTGAAACGACAAGTGAGCACTTTTTAACCATCTTTAATGACCTTTTCAGCAAAATATTAACAAGCTGATAAAACTAAATTCTAAAAGCTAAATTTAACTTTCAAGTGAACAACAACAACAAAAAAATCCCCCAAGACAAAGATATTTGGTCTGAAATGGGGAGGGGGTATAAAGTCCCCTATAGTCAAGTAAATTCACCTTTATTTATATAGCGCTTTTTACAATACAGATTGTGTCAAAGCACTTAACAGTATCAAATTGGAGTATAGAGTGTTAGTAATGTATAATGATAAGATTACACACTCAATTTTCAGTTAAAGGCATTTCATTATTGAATTGTCATTGTCTAGCTCAGTTTAGTTTAAATAGTATCTGTGAAATCAAATTGTCGATAATCGCTAGAAATTAAGTGTCCCAAACTGAACAAGCCAGAGGCGACAGCAGCAAGGAACCAAAACTCCCTCTGTGATAGAATGGAGAAAAAAACCTTGTGAGAAACCAGGCTCAGTCGGGGGTCAGTTCTCCTCTACAATGGAAATAAACACAAATGCCTTACAGTACTCATTCAAAAGTCCTCAGTTATTTTCCACTCCTGTATGCCCTCCATCTCCCTTCCTCCCAGGTGCATGTTTGAGATGTTCTGCTGCAAGATGCTTTATTGTAGCCTCTGTAGCTTCTTTGTCCCATTTCATGACTGCAGCTGCAAGAGTTGAACAAAAACAAAAATTACAAATATGTAAAGAAACCAACTTATTAATAGGTTTGCAGTGGGCAAAACCATTAATATATGCAGACCAATAATATATTTTTTGCAGAGAAATGTTTAGATACTTCTCAGAGAAATTAATAAATGTACAAAATACATGTATAACTGAATAATTTGTTTTCCCTGAAGATCCTCCGCTAAATGTATATAGGGTTTGAAATGAACAGTCCTCTGTCTGTGCCGCCTTCATTTACTTGGCAATTTTCATCTTTCACTTTAATTCTCGGGCACTGACTTGTTCGCTAAACTGAGCATCCAATCAGATTTCTCTCTCTTACCGACAGTCCCGACACCGATTCAACATGTCAAATTAGGCAAACTACCGCTGACGTGAGCCCGATGAGAGCTGAGTGGAACACACCAAACAAACTAGCCCGACAGACTCGGACTGATGGCCCAATGGCCGACTGTCGGCTTGGTGTGTCCCAGGCTTTAGGCTACAGACAAATGAGTTGTTTTTTTTCCAAGGGTTGGAGCTAAACTCTAATGCTTTTGAATTTGAAGTTTGTCCAATAGGTTACCATTTAAAAAAAAAAAAAAGGTCCAAGATCCAATTAGGTATACTTTTATTATAATAACACTAACAGAATATTTTTCTTAGTTAAGCTTTTTTGAGCATTCAGTTGCCATTGAAATTAAGATTCAAGGCCAGATTTCTTTTCTGGTTTTGGCCACCCATCTCAGGTTCGACTTGAGTGCAACGCACAGATTTTTTGACTTGCCTCTAATGTTCCTTAATTATTTTTTCTTGCTGAACAAAACTATTCTCTATTGGGTGAACATTCTATATAACAGACCTGTACAGCATGCACAAACACAGAAAAAGTGTGTAACTTTTAATTATGATGTGGTATTTATATTTGATTTGACCCTTGATGTAACTAAATGATGCACATTTAAATTTACCTGAGAAAACTTTTAAAGTGCTGTGTTACTTACCAAGAAACTCTATTAAAAATCCTTAAAGTCTTACACAGAACATTTCAAATCTTTCAAATCTTTATATACATTCAATTTTTTTTTAAGTTTATTAAAACTGTGCACAATTTATTTATTTCAATTTAAGTTGCAATTAGATGTCATCTGATTATATTTGAGGACACCCATTTGCTGACACTTGTCACAGTCATGATATGCATTGTGTAACTTGATTGTATCACACACAACATATGTGTGAAGAGTTCAGATGCAAAAGCCTCCAAGTGCCATCTGAAATTCTCTTCTAAAATGGCCATTTTTATCAGGCTCCTATATTTATATTAAGCTATTTTACTTTAATTGCATAGAAAATGACCTATACATTGCTATTACTGAACCTAGGAGCCTGATAGAAATGCTAATTTTAAAAATATTTGAAAATTTCAGACGGCATTTAGAGGCTGTTGCTTATGAACTCTTCATATATATAAGGTTTTCTGCTTGAACAGAAACTTACCTTTTTAAGCCTTGTGCTTCAACCTGAAAGAGATGAAGAAGAATATTCGTTATTACAAAACTAACGTTAATTATATAAAATTATATCTTTGTTGATCAAATGAGAAATACTCCGATATATCGCTCTGACATGAAATAACAGTTATATAAATCAGATTAATTTCAAGATTACTTGCACTGCTAAGCGTTCCATATTTAAAATTTTGCACTCCACAACTGGCGGCAAACCCAATAAGTTAAGTTACTCTCCTGGAAACACTTAAAGCGCCTTAAATTGTTTTGGTTAACATTACTTAACAATAATAGGCATTAAAAAAATAATTGTTAATTTTCGGTCTTCTGTCCGACTATATGACGCAATGATTCATTATTCATTATCATGCAGACCTAGGCGTTGATACTAACAAGATATAATATTAACCATGGAAATTTTAACCTGCAAAATGTGCGTCCACGCGGTCGCAAAGTCTCATAGAAGGTTAACCCCAATTGGTTACGATCATATTTAGAGTACAAATTTCAAAACATGCTGAAACCTAGACACTGGATCGGGATATTTGTGTTAATGTGATGGGCCTGGAATGCCCACGCAAAATGCCGCCATCAGCATCTAATGTCATAAACTTGAAACTGGAAAACACAAAATTTATTGTTTTTTTACTTACCTGTTTGCTTGCATTCAAATTTTCGGCGGTGTCTGTCGATCGTACATCTGCAGAATCTCTTTTCAGTTGACGTTACGTGTGACGTCACTGACGTGGCGATTATGAATCGTTTTTGATACGCTGCTGGATAAGAGTCCGACTAAATAAAATATTTGCCAATTATGTGTATTTTTTTTTCTGTCTGTATGTGTGTATGTGTGTGTGTGTGTGTGTGTATATATATATATATATTTTTTTTTTTTGTTTTGTTTTTTTTTTTGTTACATTTTGAAAGCATGTTCTCTGCAAATACAAATTGAGATTAAAGTTAACACCCATTGTATGGCCATGAATGTATATCATTTTGGCTTTATGCATAACCTGTAAGACTTCAAACAACTTCAAAAAAAGCGAAAATAGACTAAACTTGTTGACCTTATTTGATGCTGGAATGATGGAACTTATTGCTATCTGACTGTATGAAAACACCTAAATTAAAATATTTGAAATATTTGGGACAAGACCGGGTACATTTTGGTCCAAATATTATTTACAACATTTGGCCTATGTCTTGCAGCATAACACATCTGCTTGGTTCATGGCTATGCCAGTTTATGCAAAATCTGGGTCTTAGTGAAATAAATACATATGTATAGGGTTGCACAATTTTTGGGAATATTTAAGTGCACTCCATGGGAATTAATGAGGGGTACTGACATTTAGGCTTTGTATAACTAAAGCAAACATTATCACTGTGATTTAAAAATGTAATGATAATAGAGAGAAAGACCTTTATTGGCAGGTATGTTTACACATAAGATGAATATATTTTGGTGACAGAAGCTTCCACAGCACAAACAGAATGACAGTGACAAGACACAGATAATAAAAAGAACAAAAATATGTAAATAGGAAATTACAATATACAAAAAAATAAAAGATATATAATACACAATATGCAAAAAAATAGGATATTAAGATGGTATCTGTGTGTACAGGTATGTTATGTACAATGCTAGGAAATGTAAATAAAGTGTGTTAAATAAATGTATAAATAGTGTTGTGTATTACACATTTATTGTAAAGTTAACTGTTCATAGATTGCCTGAGGGAAGAAACTCCTGTGCTGGCCGTTCTGGTGCTCAGAGCTCTGTAGCGTCAGCCCTTTTGCTCTCTCTGGATGAGTTCAGTTCTTGGAGAGTGGGGAGGGTACCAGTGATTTAATAACTGAGCTAAACCAGACAGTTATTGAAGTGCAGAGGATTCAATGATGGCAGAGTAGAACTGTATCAGCAGCTCCTGTGGCAGGTTGAACTTCCTCAGCTGGCGAAGGAAGTACAACCTCTGCTGGGCCTTTTTAACAATGGAGTCAATGTGAATGTCCCACTTCAGGTCAGAAACCAAGGCCAGAAACCAAGAACCAGTTTTGCATGTCCAGAAGACGTCCAAGATGGGTGCTTTTGAGACGTTCAGATATTGAACCAGTTGTACACGTCCACAGACGTCCAAGATGGGTCCTTTTGAGACGTTCAGATATTGAACCAGTTTTGCATGTCCAGAAGACGTCCAAGAAAATCCCTAGTGAGACGTTTAGATATTTAAACAGTTTTGCATGTCCAGAAGACGTCCAAGAGGGGTCCCCATCAGACGTTCAGATATTGAACTAGTTCTGCACGTCCACAGACACACAAAAAAAGTCTCCGTCAGATGTTCAGATGTTGAACCAGTTTTGCACGTCCACAGACACACAAAAAAAGTCTCCGTCAGACGTTCAGATATTGAACCAGTTTTGCACGTCCACAGACACACAAAAAAAGTCTCCGTCAGACGTTCAGATATTGAACCGGTTTTGCACGTCCACAGACGTACAAAACGGGTCTTCATCAGACGTTCAGATATTGAACCTGTTTTGCACGTCCACAGACGTACAAAACGGGTCCCCATCAGACGTTCAGATATTGAACCAGTTTTGCACGTCCACAGACGTACAAAACGGGTCCCCATCAGACGTTCAGATATTGAACCAGTTTTGCACGTCCACAGACGTACAAAACGGGTCCCCATCAGACGTTCAGATATTGAACCTGTTTTGCACGTCCACAGACGTACAAAACGGGTCCCCATCAGACGTTCAGATATTGAACCAGTTTTGCACGTCCACAGACGTACAAAACGGGTCCCCATCAGACGTTCAGATATTGAACCAGTTTTGCACGTCCACAGACGTACAAAACGGGTCCCCATCAGACGTTCAGATATTGAACCAGTTTTGCACGTCCACAGACGTACAAAACGGGTCCCCATCAGACGTTCAGATATTGAACCAGTTTTGCACGTCCACAGACGTACAAAACGGGTCCCCATCAGACGTTCAGATATTGAACCAGTTTTGCACGTCCACAGACGTACAAAACGGGTCCCCATCAGACGTTCAGATATTGAACCAGTTTTGCACGTCCACAGACGTACAAAACGGGTCCCCATCAGACGTTCAGATATTGAACCAGTTTTGCACGTCCACAGACGTACAAAACGGGTCCCCATCAGACGTTCAGATATTGAACCAGTTTTGCACGTCCACAGACGTACAAAACGGGTCCCCATCAGACGTTCAGATATTGAACCAGTTTTGCACGTCCACAGACGTACAAAACGGGTCCCCATCAGACGTTCAGATATTGAACCAGTTTTGCACGTCCACAGACGTACAAAACGGGTCCCCATCAGACGTTCAGATATTGAACCAGTTTTGCACGTCCACAGACGTACAAAACGGGTCCCCATCAGACGTTCAGATATTGAACCAGTTTTGCACGTCCACAGACGTACAAAACGGGTCCCCATCAGACGTTCAGATATTGAACCAGTTTTGCACGTCCACAGACGTACAAAACGGGTCCCCATCAGACGTTCAGATATTGAACCTGTTTTGCACGTCCACAGACGTACAAAACGGGTCTTCATCAGACGTTCAGATATTGAACCTGTTTTGCACGTCCACAGACGTACAAAACGGGTCCCCATCAGACGTTCAGATATTGAACCTGTTTTGCACGTCCACAGACGTACAAAACGGGTCTTCATCAGACGTTCAGATATTGAACCTGTTTTGCACGTCCACAGACGTACAAAACGGGTCTTCATCAGACGTTCAGATATTGAACCTGTTTTGCACGTCCACAGACGTACAAAACGGGTCCCCATCAGACGTTCAGATATTGAACCTGTTTTGCACGTCCACAGACGTACAAAACGGGTCCCCATCAGACGTTCAGATATTGAACCAGTTTTGCACGTCCACAGACGTACAAAACGGGTCCCCATCAGACGTTCAGATATTGAACCTGTTTTGCACGTCCACAGACGTACAAAACGGGTCCCCATCAGACGTTCAGATATTGAACCTGTTTTGCACGTCCACAGACGTACAAAACGGGTCCCCATCAGACGTTCAGATATTGAACCAGTTTTGCACGTCCACAGACGTACAAAACGGGTCCCCATCAGACGTTCAGATATTGAACCTGTTTTGCACGTCCACAGACGTACAAAACGGGTCCCCATCAGACGTTCAGATATTGAACCAGTTTTGCACGTCCACAGACGTACAAAACGGGTCCCCATCAGACGTTCAGATATTGAACCTGTTTTGCACGTCCACAGACGTACAAAACGGGTCCCCATCAGACGTTCAGATATTGAACCAGTTTTGCACGTCCACAGACGTACAAAACGGGTCCCCATCAGACGTTCAGATATTGAACCTGTTTTGCACGTCCACAGACGTACAAAACGGGTCCCCATCAGACGTTCAGATATTGAACCTGTTTTGCACGTCCACAGACGTACAAAACGGGTCCCCATCAGACGTTCAGATATTGAACCAGTTTTGCACGTCCACAGACGTACAAAACGGGTCCCCATCAGACGTTCAGATATTGAACCTGTTTTGCACGTCCACAGACGTACAAAACGGGTCCCCATCAGACGTTCAGATATTGAACCAGTTTTGCACGTCCACAGACGTACAAAACGGGTCCCCATCAGACGTTCAGATATTGAACCTGTTTTGCACGTCCACAGACGTACAAAACGGGTCCCCATCAGACGTTCAGATATTGAACCAGTTTTGCACGTCCACAGACGTACAAAACGGGTCCCCATCAGACGTTCAGATATTGAACCAGTTTTGCACGTCCACAGACGTACAAAACGGGTCCCCATCAGACGTTCAGATATTGAACCAGTTTTGCACGTCCAGTAGACTTCCAAAAGTGGTTCTGAACTGACAGACGTTATACAGACATGATCTGAACGTCTCTCTGACGTCACATGTTTGCTGGGTAGAGCTTTCAAGCTATAACCACCAAACTCAGCCCAGATCTTCAGACTGGTCTCACTTAGTGTGCTATATCTTTTCTAACTGATCCGACTTATAGTTTTCATAAAAAGGAATATTAAAATCATAAAAATCCCATAGACTTACATTCATGGAATGTTCAGATGAGCCAAGACTATTCAAACTCCAACTGTCAAAATTCAAACTGAAGCCCATTAGACTCAATCAGACTTCCCTTCTATGTACTATTTCTAATCCATTCAAACTCATTCATATTCAAACTCCAACTGTCAAAATTCAAACGTAAACAAACTGAAGCCCATTAGACTCAATCAGACTTCCCTTCTATGTACTATTTCTAATCCATTCCAACTCATTCAAACTCATCTAGCTAATATTTCTAATTAATCTATCTATCCTAGCGACATGCTAATCATGCTAGAAACATACTAACAAAATGCTAGAAGCTTGCAAATCATGCTAGCAACATGCTACTCATGCTAGCAACCTGCTAGTCACTTGCTAATCATGCTAGAAACATGCTAGTGACATGCTAGTAACTTGCTAATCATGCTAGAAACATGCTAGTGACATGCTAGTGACTTGCTAATCATGCTAGAAACATGCTAGTGACTTGCTAATCATGCTAGAAACATGCTAGTGACTTGCTAATCATGGTAGAAACATGCTAGCAACATGCTAGTGACTTGCTAATCATGTTAGAAACATGCTAGTGACTTGCTAATCATGTTAGAAACATGCCAGTGACATGCTAGTCACTTGCTAGTCATGCTAACAACATGCTAGTCACTTGTTAATCATGCTAGAAACATGCTAGTCACTTGCTAATCATGCTACCAACCTGCATATGCATATAACATGCTTATTTCTAATTAATCTATCTATCTATCTATCTATCTATCTATCTATCTATCTATCTATCTATCTATCTATCTATCTATCTATCTATCTATCTATCTATCTATCTATCTATCCTAGCGACATGCTAATCATGCTAGCAACCTGCTAGTCACTTGCTAATCATGCTAGAAACATGCTAGTGACATGCTAGTAACTTTTTAATCATGCTAGAAACATGCTAGTGACATGCTAGTAACTTGCTAATCATGCTAGAAACATGCTAACAACATGCTAGTGACTTGCTAATCATGCTAGAAACATGCCAGCGACATGCTAGTCACTTGCTAGTCATGCTAACAACATGCTAGTCACTTGTTAATCATGCTCAAAACATGCTAGCAACATGCTAGTCACTTGCTAATCATGCTACCAACCTGCATATGCATATAACATGCTTATTTCTAATTTATCTATCTATCCATCCTAGCGACATGCTAATCATGCTAAAAACATACTAACAATATGCTAGAAGCTTGCAAATCATGCTAGCAACATGCTAGTCACTTGCTAATCATGCTAGAAACATGCTAGCAACATGCTAGTCACTTGCTAGTCATGCTAACAACATGTTAGTCACTTGTTTATCATGCTAGCAACATGCTAATCATGCTAGTGACATGCTAGTATCTTGCTAGTGACTTGCTAATCATGCTAAAAACATGCTAGCAACAATTTCTATGTAATCCATCCATCTACATTTTCAAACTTCAAGCTTTTACAACTGCTTTTAAACTTTTAAACTTTAAGGCTAGGCTTTCTCAAGCCAACCTAAAGTTTGTCTTGATGAACTTTTTTATCTAGTTATTATTATTCTTCTTAGCCAACTTTCTGAACGCATCTCCTCCTAGAGCTTTCAAGCTAGAACCACCAAACTCAGCCCAGATCTTCAGACTGATCTCACTTAGTGTGCTATATCTTTTCTAACTGATCCGATTTATAGTTTTCATAAAAATGAATATTAAAAATCATAAAAATCCCATAGACTTACATTCATGGAATGTTCAGATGAGCCAAGACTATTCAAACTCCAACTGTCAAAATTCAAACGTAAACAAACTGAAGCCCATTAGACTCAATCAGACTTCCCTTCTATGTACTATTTCTAATCCATTCAAACTCATCTATCTAATATTTCTAATTA
The DNA here is from genome assembly GCF_936440315.1 of Barbus barbus. Classification (NCBI taxonomy): domain Eukaryota; kingdom Metazoa; phylum Chordata; class Actinopteri; order Cypriniformes; family Cyprinidae; genus Barbus; species Barbus barbus. The sequence goes on from NC_136730.1 coordinate 237,530, forward strand.
ATCTATCAAACTCCAACTGTCAAAATTCAAACTTAAACTCCCAGAATCCTTTGAGGTTCAATCAAGCTTCCCGTCTATGTACTATTTCTAACCCATTCAAACTCATCTATCTAATCTATCTATCATCTGACTATTTCTATCTATCTATCTATCTATCTATCTATCTATCTATCTATCTATCTATCTATCTATCTATCTATCTATCTATCTATCCTAACGACATGCTATAAACATGCTAACGACATGCTAGTCACTTGCTAATCATGCTAGAAACATGCTAGTCACTTGCTAATCATGCTAGTGACATATTAGAAACATGCTAGTACCTTGCTAGTCATGCTAGCAACCTGCTAGTAACTTGCAAATCATGCTAGAAGCATGCTAGTAACATGCTAATCATACTAGCGACATGCTAGCAACATGCTAGTACCTTGCTAGTCATGCTAGCAACATGCTAGTCACATGCTAATCATGCTAGCAACATGCTAGTCAGTATCTATCTGTCTGTCTGTCTATCTATCTATCTATCTATCTATCTATCTATCTATCTATCAAACTTTAAGCTTTTCAAACTATGTTAATCTTCAAACTATTTCAGACTGAAAAGCGTCAAACTAAAAACTTTTTAAACTTTTTAAACTTCTTTAACTTTTTTAAACTTTTCAAACTCTTTTAAACTGTCTGGTCCGGCTTTCTCAAGCCAACTTAAAGTTTGTCTCAACAAACTTTCTTATCTATTTTTATTTTATTATTTAAAAAAAATCAATTCATTCCTAGTAAATATGGGGTCAAAACATGATATTACAAAATAAATCAGGTTGGCAATAAAAAAAAGTAAAAATAGGGAATGCCAACTCCAAACAGATCCACACACACACACACACACACACACACAGACAGCATTCAGGAAGGTCAGCAGTTCAGATATGTTCAGGCATATGCAAGCTAGTTTTCAAACTTTTTCCAAAATCAAGTATGATTTTAACCCTCTGAGCCCGACAAACGCGAATACGCGTTTTGGGGCAGATTTTTCTGATAAGGCAGAAATGAGCTTGAATTACTCTGCCATTTTTGATCGTTCAGATAAGAGCAATACACCATTCGAATCTGTAAGGGGTCTTCTTTTATTTGTATACACACATAATAACAATTAAACTTTGTGCTTTTGAAGAATAAAGAAAACAAACAGGGTGCGCTCTCTGTCTTCTCCGTCTCCGCGATCTGTTTTCAGAAATGCGTCACTAAAATGAAGTGTAACTCAGCGAATACTCAACACAGACATGAGAGTTATCTCTATAGAAAGCTTGAAGTGTCTTCTTTCAAATGAAGTAAGTCATATCGAAAACAAATATTCTGTGATGAAGTAATCCGTATGAAACCAACACGATGTTCAGTCTGTCCCGTCTAACTCATTATTTTTAATGAGATCCCGCCCCCTTGTGTTCACATGTAAATAACCACGTGACCCGCGCGCGTGGAGACGCCCAACATAAACACGGAGACTGTTCAGCGCTGATATACTGTTCGTTTCTTGGAAGAAGACGCGCTGAGTAAAGGCTGGATTTCCCTCAAAAGAAGAACAATATTTCTAACCCTTCCAGTAGAGAAGATCGATCTGATGAGTAAGTAATGTTTATGTTTTGCATTAGTTAACGTGTTATTGTGACCTAAACTTGAACACATTACTAGTTGGGCTTTTCCCAAACTACAACAGGATGAATACTACGCATCTAAGAATGTTTAGACCATGTTTATTATTAATAATCTGTTCACAAATATATTTTAATAGTGTGCTAAACGATAACAATTAGTTATCAGATATAAAATATCCTTTTTTTATATTTTTTATGTTACGAAGTACATCCTTTTATAGTATAAAGCATGCTTGAGTCTATGGCTGCAGAATCATATCTTCTATACTATAAAGTCATACATGATGTTCAGGATGGCTATATGACAACAAAATCATAGTTGGGTTTTCCCAAACTATAATTCCTGACTAAAATGTTTGAAATCCAGTAAAACATTTTGAATATGATGGGCAATTCATTATATTTAAATTTCATGCTTTTTATAAAACAATAAAAGTAATATGAGAGTACATTGTAACATGATGAATGCTACGAGTCTAAGTATGTTTAGAACATGTTTATTATTAATAGCCTACTCTGTTCAAAAATAGATTTTAATAGCGTGCTAAACAATAATAATTAGTTTCTCAAAATTAAAATGTCTTTTTTTTACGATAATACAAAGTATGAATGAGTCTATGACTACAAAACCTATATATATATATATATATATATATATATATATATATATATATATATATATATATATATAGATTCTCCTGATATAAACATGCTCACAAATGTTTTTTCTTTTTTTTGGTTGTTTGTATTTTATTGAATCAGACACCTGCACCACAGATGAATCCTGCTGACTTTCAGTCTCTTCCAATTGTTTTCCTCTGAGAGTGCTGTACCAGCATCAGAAGTTCAGTTTCTTCTTGAATCAATGGAAAGTAGCACAAACACTTAAATAACACGTAAATATCAGGTATGATTTATTTGTTTCACTTGTTGAACAGAATCTGTTGCAGGAACGAGTCAAAGTCTGTTCACATCTCTGTGGTTAGATCAGTGCACAATAATGTGTCTTTGACCTTCATTATGTATGTTTTGATTATACTGTGTTGTAAATAAAATACAAATAATTTAAAAACCCAATTTTTTCAGTTTCCTCACACTCTCTCTCTTACCGCCTCAGTCAGTCACACTGATGGCCCATTAGCAGCTTTAGGGGAGGGCCCTTTGTCTCTCAGGTGAGAACCACTTAATATTCAAGGCTATTACCACTCCCTCGCATATTGGCTTTCAATCACAAAACATGTCTTTAAAAATTTAAATCAATATATTGTTTTCTGTGAATGAGTAAGCTGGATGATTTTAACATAATTGTGAAGTAAAAATTCTAGCCAACAAGATCCAGTTCTCAAAAGTCTTGTAAACCATTGTTCTGTATGTGTTTTATGGTCTTATTTCAGTGACTTCAAAATTTTAGTTTTTCACTAACCACGCATAAACGTTGTTTTCTCAAAAACACAATCATGTACATAAATGCTGCTAACATATTATTGTAGCCCTGTTTGTGCTGTTTACAGTGTTATTAGACTTTAGCCATTTATATTTTTATAAGCAACTGAAAAAAACACAAATATCAGGGGATGTCGAAAGTTCTCCAGGCCCCCAAAACACCCTCAGGGCCCAGAGGGTTAAGGCATAAAATTGCTTTAAAGCTTGAATAAAAGGTTACCAAATGTAGTTTCGTACCCTGTTGTGTTCTTTCAAAGTCATTAGTCGATTCTCTTTGTTTTATAAGATTTAATTTTAGTACTCAACTTAATTACTGACACATATGTGATGAATGCACAATGAAACGAGAATCAGGCGACCAATTAAGTTTGACTTAAGTTTTAAGAAGGGGAATTTATTTATTTATTTATTTTTTAAACACAACTAAACCAGATAAAAGATTATTCTTTCTTTTTGACAAAACTACATTTCAAATTATTTGATCTTTAAATTATTTGCTCTTATTTTCTAAGTTCCAATAGATGAACCTTCTAATCCCAACAAAGAGAGCAGTTTACATTCATTCAACATATTTTATTCAATATTTTTGCACAAGTATCGTGGTTTCATGTTCTTTTTTAAGGGCTTGATGTCATTACAATGACTGTAGGTGAGGCCTTCTCTCTCTCTCTAAGAGCAGTCAGCATTCAGTGTTTATAGAAATGGAATTAAGAAAATTTAGACTTGAGAGCGTTTGACTAAGTCGGTATTACTTTTTAGGACAATTATCTAACTCCATATCCGTTGGATGATAAGTCTTGCTGATTTACACATACAACTGAAACATATCTCACCATCAAGCTCAAAGCCACACATTCAGTAAAGTCAAAGGTTTCACACGTTCTTGAAAAACCCTATGTATCTCAAGAGACCAAACCACTAAGAAAAGCCATTAGAATACAGACAATTCTGCTCGTGGGTATATTTTTGTAAACGTTGAATTATAAATGACTTTTTTCTTTATGTCACTAAGTTTAGACCTCTTGTTCAAGATAGCTGATGACGATATTCACATTTTATTTGTCATACCAACGACTCATTTCTTTCAAAGTTTCCGTTTGCTATTAAATATTAGGCCTATGCGTACTACCCTTCGCTCATAAGCATAAGCATCTGCCTCTTGCTAAAATTTTGCTGTTTTGTCCACTTTTGGCAGATTTGGTGGAGGGAACCTTGTTGCGACTTGCTGTAATGTGATCACAATTAAGAACCATGACATTAAACTACATGCCCATGAAAAGGTCTCATACGTAGTCTTTTATACAGGAAATATGCTTGCACAACAGAAATATGTAACGGTATAACAAATACCTAATGCTAAAATACTCTTCTAAATATATTTAATGTTTTTAGTTTCATCGTTGATTTTGACGGCTTACCCCAATAGCCGATACCACTCTATACTTTTTTCATCGTTTTTCTACAGTTTTTAGATGAAGACCATCCTCAGAGTTTGGTCACAGTTTTTAACCACCTTCTTTAAAAGAAGAGAATTATGTGTTTTAAATGTTGAATACTTCTTAAAAATGTATGATAAAGGACTTGCTTTAGTAACATGTTTGACATATATAATTATATATTTTATTACGATATTCTTTAAATGAATAGAATGATCAATGTTTTGCTTTACTTTAGTAACATGTTTGGTTCTTAATAAAAATAAAACAAGTTTGTTACTTGAGTCTCTTTTTAGCTTGAAATGTTTATTTTTATTCAGTATGTTACATAGTATAATCACTAAAGCACTGAAGAAGTTTTGACTTTGGAGAGGAGAGAGTGATTCGTTATGCACTCTCCGTTACAACAAGGAAATTTCAGCAATGGATTTCCACCACTGAAAAACCCTTGCTGTAACTCTGTTACAAGATTTATTTACTAACAAAAGTAAAGGCAGTGTTTGGGTGCACCCCATACTTCAAAAAAGCTGCTGAGGTTTCAAAGTAACGGAAAAGGCGAGGAAGCTGATTGGTTGGTTCTTGACACATGACCTGCGGTGCACTTGCGGAATTCTGAAAAGTTGAGATGTTTTTATCTCGATGCGGCGCGGACGCTCCTGGAAAAAACGAGCGTGTCGCACTGTGACCGCGTCGCTTCCATTATGAGCGCGCATACCGCGCGTCTACATTTGAAATAACTTGAGCGCGCAAAAGACGCGATATGTGAACGGGCCCTCAAACTGCAGTGACTCTCAGCATGCGTTGTGCTCATTACGTCATCATTTGCTAACATGTCATCGCCGGTCTGGAAGTTTTTCTCGGTGGCAGAGGAGGACAATGCCATTGCTATTTCCAACGCATGTTAAGCAAGGATTCCGAAAGGAGGAAAAAAGGCATCAAGTAGGGTTGTGACAGTGAGGAAATTTTCCCACTGGTTAATCGACGTGTGTCAACACCTTACCGGTATCACCTCGGTGGATGGGGGGTGGACGTCGTTTGAGTCTTCTCTCTTTTCCTTGCTTTCCTTCGGTTTTAAATAGCTTGTAAGCTCTGTGCACGTTTTATTTTCACTTTCAAATTAGTGGCAATTCGGCATCAAGCAGTTGTTTGTTTTTAGTTCGCTTGAGATTTCTCACTTTCCTTTGCTTAAATAGCTTGTAAAAGCACCGTGCGTATTTTATTTTCACTTTTAAATGAACGGTAATACAACATAGAACATATAGCTAACTTTTATTAACAAAACGAATAAAAATACACCATACTATATGCCTAATATACAATAACAGATAACTTGCAAATTTTAAATATGCATGGTAGGCCTATATAAAACTGTAAATCAGTAAAGACTGAGGAACAAATAAGTATAAAACATAGAAATTTATTAGTGAGATGGACAGTTTTGAGGCACGGACTGCATTCACCTTGATGTAAAATAATGGGAAAGATATCACAGTTTAAATAAAATAAAAATCAGCAAATACTGTGGAACCAAATAGGCTAAATGAGAAACGAATGTTTAAAAACATTTTTAAACGTGTTTAGCGCATTTGCCGTTGCTAGGAAACGCTTATTTTGTTTACTGGGATCAGAGTTGCTGAAATCGCGTTTGGTCTCGTACTGTATCGTGTATCTTGTCAGTGTGTGCACTTGCTTGGCCATTTGTAGTTGATAAACAGGAAAGTGGGTCCAGCTGAATTAAAATGATGATTTGTTGGATTGGTATAAAAAAGGTTATTATACCGCGGCAGCGGTCGCGGCAGTCGTCGTGTGAAGCCCTCTTAGTGTGAAGACCGAAGAGTGTAAAGACCATCAACTCTACCGTGCGACTCCACCGGGTAGGGACACCGGCAAGGGATAGTAGTATCGCTTTTTATTAAATTTTTTCATTTATATGTTTATTATTGAAATGTTGTTATATGCATGTGTCAATTTTATTTAATTTCTTTATTTTCTTAAATATGTGGGTATATAGTATTTATAGAGTTGTAACTTTTTAGTTTTAGTTACTTTTTCTTATTTGTAAGTCGCTTTGGACAAAAGCGTCTGCTAAATGACAAAAGTAAGTAAAAAAAATAATAATAAATAGACCTTCCAATATCACCTTAGATAAAATGGCAGGTCAACAGGCTTTTCAAAATCCAAAAATATTTTTAAAACCGGCGCTTTTACATTTAGTTTTGAAACTCTTCTGCCATCGTCTTGTCTTTTTCACCTCACTCTTGTCAGTCAGCTCGACTCACTCTCCTCAGGTGATAAATGAAATCTGATCTGTGATGCGCAACTGTCGTTCGTTTGGTGTGCTGCATTGAGCAGCCGCGTTCAGTTTTAATTGTAGTGTCTGTTCTCTAACTGAACTAAATGATTTTTATTACTATTAAAAAAATCTAAATGACAGTGAGGGACGGTGCTGTGGTGGGTAAGTGATAACCGGTGTTGCGACTTAACAACCTTGGTATGAGGATGCACTTTATTTTTGTTGAGCATGCACTTTTGTTTTTCATTTTTTTCGAGACTGACAAATTTCAATGAATTTTTTTATAATGTATTTGAAAACACGTGACTTAAAGACTATATTAAATTTCTCATCCTCGTGCACTAAAAACGTTCTTTGCATTTCTGCATTTCTTTATGCATGAAATATTTGAATATAAATTTGTTGTTAATGAGTTGTTAATTGCAGATAAACCATAGTTCTGTCATAATTCTGTTAAACCATTTCTGTTACAAAGTATTGTGGTGCCTTACACAAAAAAATTAACCATGGTTTTCGTAGTAAAACTGCTTAATTTTTTCTCCCCGTGATTTCTGAATGCCTGAGACTATAAAATCAAACAGACAACTGTATTACTGCCATAGGTAACTGTCTAGAGCAGGGTTCCTCAAATATTTCCCTGGAGGTCCAATCTGTTGCAGAGTTTAACTCCAACCCTGATCAAACTCACCTACCTGTGATTTTCTAATGATCTTAAAGACTCTGATTAGCATGCTCAGGTGTATTTGATTAGGGTTAGAGCTAAACTCTGCAGGAATAGCCCAGATTTGAGGATCCCTGGTCTAGAGCAGGGTTCCTCAAATCTTTCCCTGGAGGTCCAATCTGCTGCAGAGTTTAGCTCCAACCCTGATCAAACTCACCTACCTGTGATTTTCTAATGATCTTGAAGACTCTGATTAGCATGCTCAGTTTGATTAGGGTCGGAGCTAAACTCTGCAGGAGTGGGCCAGATTTGAGGATGCCTGGTCTAGAGCTACAATTGTAATGTGTAAATAATACAATTTAAGTTCAATTTACTTTTATATTTTATTACAGTTCTATTTTGACCCCTATGGTAGGCGTTTTTTTAAAAAAACTTCCATAATATTTGAGGGAGGGGGCACAATAATAAAATCCTGCTTAGGGCACCCATTTGGCCAGAAGCAGCCCTGATAAAAACATCTGCTTTTGAAGAAATATCCTTGTATCTTGCTACAGGCACATTCTATCAGCTGCAGTTCTGTCGCCACAGTATCAATATATTGTACAGCACCACATACATTCACATCAGTAAGAAGATATTTTGAAGAATGTGGGTAACCAAACAGTTGCTGGTCCACATTGACTTTGACAGTAGAACAACTTTTGAGTGAGTAAATGAAGGTATAAAAATAAAACACTAGCCTATTTTAATTCTTGGGTTAATTTTTCCTTTGATGTTAATAAAACACCAAACACAAAGAGAAAAATCACTCACTACTCATGACTGAAAAACTTTAATATAGTTGCTTTAATAGGAATCAATCTATATAGTGTTTTATTTTTATATTTGTTCATTCAGTTTCTTGAATGCTCATGCTAAATCCACCTATTGTAGCATACCTGAAAATAAAACACGGTTTATTTTATTTGTATATTATGTGTATTTGTAATGTGTATCTTTGTTCCCATTTTTAAATAAAGATAAAATAATGACAACGATTTTTATCTTCACCCACTGTGGCCTAAATATCTGTCATACTTTTTTATATTTTGTTACCTTGAAAGGCTTTGTCTTTATAATAGGGAAATTAGTTTGGCTGTACTGCTCAAACAGCTTGCAAAATAGAAAAACCAACATGACAAAGAATCGTGATACTCCTAGCCGAGGGGGAACAACACCCCACCCCCCAGATCCGCGATTGAGAATCAGAATCAGAATGAGCTTTATTGGCCAGGTATGTTTACACATACAAGGAATTTGTTATAGTGACAGAAGCTCCACAGTGCAACATCAAAGACATCAAAAGGACAGGACACAGATAATAAAGAATAATATCCAAATATCCAAATAGGCAATGTACAAAACAGGAAAAACACAATATATAATATAGACAAGTATGTGTATACAGGTCTGATATGTGCAAATTTGAAATGAAAAAAGTGTGGTGAATAAATAATGTATAATAGAGTTGTGTGTTCCGCGTTTATTGCCAAGGGTTCATGAGATGGATTGTCCCACTTCAGGTCCTGAGAAATTGTGGTGCCCAGGAACCTGAATGACTCCACTGCAGTCACAGTGCTGGTCATGATGGTGAGTGGGGGGAGAGCAGGGGGGTTTCTCTTGAAGTCCACGATCATCCAAGTTATTAAGACTGCACCATACAGCCAGCTCCTTAACCTCCTGTCTGTAAGCAGACTCGTCACCGTCCTGAATGAGGCCGATCAGTGTGGTGTCGTCTGCAAACTTCAGGAGCTTGACAGAGGGGTCTTTAGATGTGCAGTCATTCGCGTAGAGGGAGAAGAGCAGTGGGGAGAGAACGCAGCCCTGAGGAGCTCCAGTACTGATGGCGTGGGTGTTGGATGTGAATTTAGCAAGCTTTACTAACTGCTGCCTGTCTGTCAGGAAGCCGGTGATCCTCTGACAAACAGAGGTTGGGTCGGAGAGCTGTGTCAGTTTATTCTGAAGGGTGTCTGGGATGATGGTGTTAAAAGCGGAGCTGAATTCCACAAACAGGATCCTCACATAAGTTCCTGGTCTGTCCAGATTCTGCAGGATGAAGTGCAGTCCCATGTTGACTGCATCATCCACAGACCTGTTTGCTCTGTAGGCAAACTGCAGGGGGTCCAGTAAGGGTCCAGTGATGTCCTTCAGATAAGTCAATACTTCTTTCAAATCAGTCTTTCAAATAATTTCATGGCCACAGACGTTAGAGCCACAGGTCTGTAGTTATTAAGTCCAGTAATTTTGGGTTTCTTTGGGACGGGGATGATGGTGGAGTGTTTGAAGCATGAGGGGACTTCGCACAGCTCCAGTGATCTGTTGAAGATCTGTGTGAAGATGGGGGCCAGCTGGTCAGCACTGCCACATCCAGCGCCCTACACAAGACTCTCAGCCCCCCCAACTGCTGGGGCGGAAGACCTGCGTAGAGGGAGTTCAACTGCTGTTCCATTACACCCCACACAGTAAACTCTTAATAACACTGGGAAAGCGTACCTTTCCAGGGGAAAGGACGCTGCGGAGCCACATCCTGCCCGAAGGGAGGTGACATGTGGAGAATACACATATGGACTGGCCGAGGGGGCAGTGCAACATATGGAATGTCACTGGGGAATGACACACCGGACAGTGACGGCAGAGCAGACTCTGCCAAGGGAAGACACGGGCTCACCGCAGGGAGCTGGTCGTGGAAGAATACACATATGGGATCGCCGCAGGGAACGCACATATGGAACCCAGCCTAGCACAAGTTACACAAGCATACGAGCACTAGGCCTGGCGTCGGACGCTCCGCAACGTCCGACTGCCGAGGGGGTGCGGAGGAACTCACAGGGTTCACCAAGTGAGGAACTCGACTGGAGTAAAAAGCGCACGTATCCGTTCCTAGGAAGGGAGTGGCGTAGCAAGACGACACTAAGCGGGAGCTTCGGTGTTACCGGCTAGAAGAAGCGAGCACGCAGGAAGAAACCGGCTCAACACGTAAGCCATAAAACCTAGCGAACGTGTTAGGTGTCGCCCAGCCCGCAGCTCTACAGATGTCTGTCAGCGAGGCGCCGTGTGCCAGCGCCCAGGAAGAAGCGACACCCCTAGTGGAGTGGGCTTTCAACCCAGGCGGGCAGGGCACGCCTTGGACTTCGTCCAAGTGGGCCATCCTCTGCTTGGAGACAGCCTTCCCTTTCTGCTGGCCTCCGTAACAGATGAAGAGCTGATCTGAGGTCCTGAGGCTTTGCGTTCTTTCCACGTACAGACGCAGAGCGCTAACGGGACAGAGAAAAGCCAGGCTGGGTCTGCCTCCTCCGAAGGCAGCGCTTGCAGGTTCACTACCTGGTCCCGGAAGGGAGTGGTAGGAACCTTGGGCACGTATCCGGCCGGGGTCTCAGGATGACGTGAGAGTTATCCGGGCCGAATTCTAGGCACGATTCGTCAACCGAAAATGCATGCAGGTCCCCTACCCTCTTGATAGAGGCCAATGCAACCAGGAGTACTGTCTTACAGGACAGAATTTTTAACTCAGCTGATTGCAGAGGCTCAAAGGGTGGTCTCTGAAGTGCCGAAAGGACCAAAGACAAATCCCAAGAGGGTATAGAGAGTGGGCGAGGAGGATTCAGTCTCCTCGCTCCCCTCAGGAACCTGACGATCAGGTCGTGCTTCCCCAAAGACTTACCATCAACAGCATGGTGATGTGCAAGATCGGGGGTTCTCCTCGTGAGAGGAGCACCAGTCAACGAACAGGTTCCACTTCAACGCATAGAGGCGCCTCGTAGAGGGGGCTCTAGCGGAAGTGATGGTATCAACTACCGCAGGGGGTAGGTCACCTAGAACCTCCGCGTCCCGTCCAGGGACCAGACATGGAGTTTCCAGAGGTCTGGGCACGGGTGCCATAGGGTGCCCCGTCTCTGAGAGAGCAGGTCTTCTCTCAGAGGAATGGGCCAGGGAGGGGCTGCCGCGAGGAGCACTAGTTCCAGGAACCAGGTCCGGTTGGGCCAATACGGCGCAACTAGCAAGACCTGCTCCTTGTCCTCCCTGACTTTGCACAAAGCCTGTGCAAGAAGGCTCACTGGGGGAAACGCATACTTGCGTAGGCCCCGGGACCAGCTGTGTGCCAGAGCATCCGTGCCGAGGGTCCCCTCGGTCAGAGAATAGAACAACTGGCAATGAGAAGTGTCCGGGGCGGCAAAAAGATCTACCTGTGCGGTCCCGAAGCACCTGAAAATCAGCTGGACCACCTGAGGATGGAGTCGCCATTCTCCCGGTAGCACCTGCTGCCGTGAGAGCTCGTCGGCTGCACGGTTGAGCAGGCCCGGAATAAAAACGTCACGAAGCGACCTCAGATGCTTCTGACTCCAGAGGAGGAGATGGCGGGCGAGTTGTGACATGCGGCGGGAGCGTAGACCACCTTGGTTGTTGATGTACGCAACGGTCGCAGTGCTGTCCGAATGGACCAGTATGTGTTTGCCTAGTAGCAGCGGTTTGAAGCAGCTCAGCGCAAGACGTACTGCTAAAAACTCGAGGCAGTTGATGTGCCAATGCAGTTGAGGTCCCGTCCACAGACCTGAAGCTGCATGCCCGTCGAACGTGGCCCCCCAGCCGGTGGCAGAGGCATCCGTGGAGACCACAGAGTGCCTGGACACTTGTTCCAGGGGAACACCTGCCCGCAGGAACGAAGGGTCCGACCACAAGCTGAGAGTTTGGCGACAGTGCGGAGTCACTTGAACCCGGCACGAGCCGCTCTGCCACGCCCATCTCGGGACTCGATCGTGGAGCCAGTGTTGGAGCGGCCTCATATGAAGCAATCCGAGCGGCGTAACCGCGGCCACGGATGCCATATGCCCCAGGAGCCTCTGAAAAAGTTTCAGTGGTGCCGCTGTTCTGCGTCTGAGCGTGCTCACTCAGTTCAACACTGACTGGACCCGGGCCTCGGTGAGGCGTGCTGTCATGCTGATCGAGTCCAACTCCACACCGAGAAAAGAGATCCTCTGCCCGGGGGTGAGTTTGCTCTTTTCCCAGTTGACCCGAAGCCCTAGGTGGCTGAGGTGACTGAGCACCATGTCCCTGTGTTCGCACAACTGCTCTCTCGACTGGGCTAGAATAAGCCAATCGTCGAGGTAGTTGAGGATGCGAACACCATGCTCGCACATGGGAGCAATGGCCGCCTCCGCGACTTTCGTGAAGACGCGGGGCGACAGGGCCAGCCCGAAGGGTAAGACCTTGTACTGATATGCCCGTCCCTCGAACGCAAAGCGCAGAAACGGTCTGTGTCGAAGGAGAATCGAGACATGAAAGTACGCGTCCTTCAGGTCGATCGCTGCAAACCAATCGTGGGGACGGATGCATTTGAAAATGCGTTTCTGCGTAAGCATCTTGAACGGTAGCCTGTGAAGGGACCGGTTCAGGACGCGCAGGTCCAAGATTGGCCGTAACCCACCATCTTTCTTGGGTACAATGAAGTACGGGCTGTAGAAGCCGGTCTTCATATCGGCTGGAGGGACCGGCTCGATCGCGTCCTTCGCCAGTAGGACTGCGATCTCTGCCCTGAGTACAGGGGCATTGTCCGCCAGAACACGGGTGAACAGAATGCCCTTGAAAGCAGGGGGGCGCCGGGCGAACTGAATCGCATAGCAGAGTCTGATGGTACGGATGAGCCAGCGAGACGGGCTTGGAAGCGTTAACCAGGCTCCCAGAGACCGAGCAAGCGGGACCAAGGGCACCATAGACGTACCCGGGGTGGGGCAGTGCGGCGGAATGCAGGGACCCGACTCGGACGGTACAGCAGCCCGAAGTGGGGTCTGAGTGTGTGGTGCAGCACATACCTGCTTCCGTCGAAGGGCGGAGTGAGTGTGCGGAGGCGTCAGTGCGTCCAGGACACAGCCACTGCTGCCCGCTGGCGAGGAAAGAGGGGCTCGGGAGTGACAAGGCATGGCGGCGTCGTTGACTGCCAAGCGCGCCCTCTTGGGGCCCAGAGGTTTCAGAAATTGCTCTTTCTTTGAAAATGTGGGTACCCGTCGGTCAGTGGCAGAACAAAAGAAAAGGAAACAGAAGATTCTCCACCCGGCCCTCCACCGGGGGAAGGAGTGGAGCCTTCGCCATCTCCTGAAGAGCAACTTGATCCACCCCTGGGCCGCCCGTCTCAGGGTCGTTTGCACCGTCGCTTGCCTCCTGGTTTGGCCACGGCCTGGACGGGCGGGGTCGGCTTTCTACGGCTTGCTCCGCGCTGAGGCCTGGATGGTTGCTGCTGCTGGGGCTTAGCGGGAGCGGAGGATGCCACAGAAGGCCGACCTCGGCGACGAGTAGACGGAGGATCTGCGGACAGGTGGGAGCAGCAGCGGTCCGCCGGGGCAGGATGTGCCGGATGGCCTCCGTCTGCTTCTGTGCGGCCGAGAACTGCTGGGCAAAGCTCTCGACCGCGTCGCCGAACAACCCAATCTGGGAAAGAGGGGCATCCAGGAACCGATATTTATCGGCGTCCCTCATATCCGCCAGGTTGAGCCAAAGGTGGCGCTCCTGGACCACCAAGGTGGACATCGCCTGACCGACTGAACGTGCGGTTTCCTTCGTCGCCCGGAGGGCAAGGTCGGTTGCCACACGGAGCTCCCGAAGGAGCTCTGGGTCAGAACCACCCTTGTTCATGTCCATGAGCGCCTGGGCCTGGTGGACCTGCAAGAGCGCCATGGCATGGAGGGCGGAAACAGCCTGTCCACAGGCCTTGTAAGCCCTCGCCGTTAGACCGGACGAGAACCTACAGGCCCTGGACGGGAGGCGTGGATTACCCCGCCAAGAGGAAGCGGACGCCGGACACAGTTGCATCGCGACGGCCCGCTCCACTGGGGGAATATCCACATACCCCTCAGCTGCCCCGCCGTCGAGGGTGGCAAGGGGGGAGGAGCCACTAGGACGGCTTCGGGCACTATACGGTGCCTTCCACGTCCTAGAAAGCTCCTTAAGCAGTTCCGGAAAGAAAGGTACCGGGGCGGCGCACTGAGAACCAGCACGGCCCGCCCCGAGAAACCAATCATCCAACCGAGAAGGTTCGGGACGTGGTGGAGGGTTCCACATAAGCCCAACCTTCTCGGCGGCCCGGGAAAGCATAGCCGCCCATTCTTGATCAGTCTCGGACGCCACACGCCCCGAAGGGGGTAACGCAGCCGAGTCGTCATCTCCAGAGGACTGAAGCTCCCCCTCCAATGCTGCGATCGACATCTGGTCGTCAGGAGGAGCCCCAAAGGAAACTGCTGGTCGTTCCGGAGAAGGACCAAGACGTTCGCTAAGGGACTCCAATGGCAGCAGCGCTTGTGAGGCATGAGGGGCCCGCGGAGGTTGACTCGACGGGGAAGCCCTCACGGTAATCCTCAGATCACCCTGGTCATGCACCGAAGTAGGTCTATACTGCGGGGCAGAATAAACACTAGATCGGGGCATAGGCGAGGGGACTGCACCTCCCCTGAGGTAAGCGAGTCTCGATCTAAGCGCTGAGATAGTCATATTCCCGCAATGGGAACACGAACTATCCACAAAAGCCGCCTCAGCGTGTTGAATGCCCAAACACGAGAGGCAACTACTGTGGCCATCTGCTGGCGCCAGGGAACGACGGCATCCAGAAACGCACAAGCGGAATGACATCTTGAAAAAGACGCAGGGTCACGCTTGTGTTGCTCTTTTAGAGAAAACAAAAAATAGAAAACAAAAAATAACTCTCTTAGTGCTGAGGCACCCAGGGGTAGCCGCGGTGTGAATGAACACACAAGGAACGCCCACCGAACCGACACACACAGACAGAACAATAGTGCTGTGAAAACAGCAGTTGTGAGCTGCAATGCTCGCGGCCAACGCTGATCGCGCCGTCACACCAACACGGAGAGTCTCTTTCTTCTCTTGTACTCAAAGGCAGTCTGTCCTGTAGAGTTCGAAAGCAACAGCTCGGCTCCGAAGTGAAAGACAATGTGTGCGTGCGCCCGCTTCCTGTTTATACCTGCGCGGCGGGGCGGGGGCGCGTGACGCGTTCACGCACGCCAACGTTCATTGGCTTGTTCTGTAGATACTCGAAGTTGATAGGGCTCTCTGAAGTGATCCCAATTACGTCGTCACGTCGACGTTACGTCGAACGTGAGCGACTGAAAGGGAACAAGCTTGTAAATCCCACTCTGTTTCATTAGTCCATCTTTTAACAGTTCTTAATACAGGTTTTGCAGATTTAAGTTTCTACCTGTAGGTTGGAATAAGATGAACCAAACAGTGATCAGAGAGTCCTAAAGCTGCTTGTGGGACAGAGTGATATGCGTCCTTTATTGTTGTGTAACAGTGATCCAATATATTACTGTCTCTGGTGGGACATGTAACATGCTGTCTGTATTTTGTCAGTTCACGGGAGAGATTGGCTTTATTAAAGTCCCCGAGAATGATTAAAACAGAGTCTGGGTGTTGTTGTTCTGTGTCTGTGATCAGATCAGCGAGTTTCTGTAAAGCTGTGTTCACATGCGCTTGCGGTGGAATGTAGACACTCACGAGAATGAAAGAGCAGAACTCCTGCGGCGAATAGAACGGCTTGCAAGTTAATGAAGAGCATTTCTAGATCTGAACAGAACATCTTCTTTAACACAGTTACATCTGTACACCACCTCTCATTGATGTAAAAGCACGTCCCGCCGCCGCGCGATTTCCCCGTTGATTCCGCGTCCCGATCTGCTGTGATCAGCTGGAAGTTAGCAAGATCTAGTACGTTGTCTGGTATGTTGCCATTCAGTCAAGTTTCCGTGAAACACAGAGCAGCAGAGTTAGAAAAATCCTTGTTTGTCCGAGAGAGCAGAAAAAGTTAGTCCGTTTTGTTGGGTAGAGAGCGGAGATTCGCCAGATGGATGCTAGGCAACGGCATTCAAAATCCGCACTGCCTGCGCGTCCTAAAGCATTTGACCAGAGCTACGGTTTCCTTGTACTCTCGTAACGCCATTTCGCCCCTGCCCCTCCAGAGGTCTGTGCACGCTACTGGTCATAATAACCATATCTGTCAGAGCCGTATGGTTGTTGCACTTTGGGCGACCAGAGTTCCAGTCCCAGTCCCAAGTCCAGTTCCCTTCTCTCCACTGCTCCTACTGTCCTAAATAAATAAATATAACTTAAAAAAAAGAAATGTATTTGTGTGTCACTTACAATGGATGTAAATGGGCCTATCTGTAAACTTCACAATGCCTGAATTCACCAAAACACACATGCTCTGTGTAGATCTGTAACACTGTCACTCACAGACTCGATAGTAAAGCACAGCTTGTCCTTTTGACAGTCAGACGGTGTTTGTGTGTGAAATATTGTCGAGAGCGACCTGTGTAACACCTTCACCTACTGACAAAACTCATACGTCATGACCATACTATACTTTGTGTGTGTGTGTGTGAGAGAGAGCGAGAGAGTGTGTGTCTATGAGACTGTTAGTTCTTTATCGTCTATTTTTTATCTTAAAAACAATTTTATACACTATAATTTTTGTTTCTATAACGTGTGAATATATCCACGATAGCATTCTAAAACAAAAACATTTACAATGTAAATGTAAATGTAAAAACAATCGGAGCGCCTTGTTATCACTAGTTTTATTTTGATTTCTTTTGTTTGCTATTAGCTTATAGCCCGTTAGCATAGCAGCGTGCCTGCCGCTAATCTCGCTTACACTGCTAATACTCTATTCACACACATTGCCTTTGTCTCACTCTTATTTGCTTAACCTGTTAACCTTCACCCCCATTTAGGGCCTCGCAGGTGAAAATAACCTACCTAAATTAAAATGGTAACAGTTTGTGACAAAGTGTGCTTACACAAACAAATTAGGTATCTTTGGAAAGAAGAGACTCTGGGCTTTACTATCTATCATCCAGAGTTGATAATGCTCAAAAAGATAAAAAGTTATAGGCACTGACGTGCCTTGAAAAATATTTTTCCACACTGAATGTTTTTTTATTTCATATACAAATACATGAAATAAGTCCTGGAGCAATCCAGAAAAGTAATGGATCGAAAACCATGTGTCTCATGAGTTCATATTTCAAATTTGAAGAAGATACCATGAAAAATGAGATTCCTGCAATATTTTTTCTGAAACTATTTATAGTCCCCCCACCCCCCTGTTTGAGGAAAAATAACCACCAAATGGATTGCAGAATTATACAAGCTATTTTAGTCATTATACATGTTCCTGCATAGTTTTTCAATTATAAAATAATAGACAGATTTATTTGAGCACTAAAAAATACAAAAATAATTATTTGAGTAATAAAAAAGGAAAAAAATTTTTTTAAAAAAATGCTTTGTATATAGTATGTATACTGAAGTATTCTTCGTTATTCATTATTACAATGATAAATATCACTGCCAGACGTGAAGTGATATTGCCAGACATGGTCATAGAGTCAGTAAACACACGCTGATGTGCTTCCATTCAGATGATAATAAAACAGATGGGCCATATAATCAATAATAGCTGATCAATGAATCACAATGATAGCCGTCATAGAGTCGCTAATAAACACGCTGATGTGCGTCCATTCATATTATAATCATGCAGACACGGCCACATTCAGATGACAGTTGCGTCACTGCCGGCTGGAGGGAGCGCCAAATTCAAATAATCTATATTCCGCTTTTCTGAGACTTTTTTTTCCGTGGACGGTCTCATTATGTTTGTAAAACCGTATGCTGCAACATCGTTTTGTTTTTTTACCACCAAGACGCTGTTTTTGAGCGTAATTTATTCCATAACGGACGCGAACAATAACTCTCTGAAGAAATGAAACGTAAACAAAGGAATATTCATCCTTATTACAACGTTATTGTTTCGCTGGACTAAAAGTGCTCGCTGGGATGTTGTTCTGTGGACCCTTACCTCTCTAACTAAACTGGGATTTCAGCAGTGGACGCGTTTGTGGCTCGTTATTACAATGATAAAGGTACGTACTGCTTTTTTATTCTGCGTGTTTGGATGTGTACTGCTTACACAAATGTAGCAAATTTGTGCCACTCATTCCTTATAAGCTTTCCATCGAAAAACAGCGATCTGTCGTCGATGCTTGAGGCTTAGACCCTCAGAATGATATATAGTTTGTCAAGATTAACTTTGTCCCGTTTCATTTATTCTATTAGAAAACAATGACACATGCAAACAAAGAGCGTTCAGTGCGAGGTCGCTCTGGTGAACGTTAACAGGTTAAATGGCAGATTTGTGTCTACCTTTGAGTGCAGGTGGAGCTGGAGGCCGTGGAGAAACAGATCCGCGACCTGGTGGAGAAGCAGGCCCAGCTGAGAGAGAGGAGAGCCGCGCAGGAAACATCCCGGGCTGACGCTCACAAGTCCGGGGTAAGTATACAGCACGCTGCTAACACTCCCACCACCTCTACTCCGTGTGTTTCTCTGTACAGACCCTGTGCACCCAGGACGTGATCTTCACAGATGTCCTTCACTCCGGCGCTGGGACGCCACGGACCCTGGGTGCAACAACAGCAGCGGAAGACGCGAGCCAAGCCCTGGGGGACAACCTCGCCGCCTCCGGTCTTCGAGATCTCCACCCGGAACCGCTTCGCTCCCCTCCGTGAGACGGAACGCGATGCTGTGATCGTCGGAAGCTCCATCGTCCGGCACGTCCATGCTACGTTAGCTGAAGGTAAAGTGCACACACACTGTTTCCCCGGTGCTCGTGTTCTCGATGTTTCTGCGCAGATACCCGCGATCCTGAAGGGCGATGACAGCATCGGTGCTGTCGTGCTGCACGTGGGGACTAACGACATCAAGCTGCGGCAGACGGAGACACTGAAGAGGGACTACAGGAGCCTGATCGAGATGGTACGCAGCACATCGCCCGCGGCGAAGATCATCGTGTCAGAACCACTTCCGACGTATCGACGAGGACACGAAAGGTTCAGTAGGCTGTTTGCTTTAAACGAATGGTTATTGTCATGGTGTAAAGAACAGAAACTGCTCTTTGTAAATAATTGGAATCTTTTCTGGGAGCATCCTAGGCTTTTCCGTGCTGATGGCCTGCACCCCAGCAGAGTCGGAGCGGAACTCCTGTCAGACAACATCACCAGAACGCTACGTTCCATTTGACTAGTAAGACAATTCTCAAATGACTTTTGTTCTACCCACTTAAATGATAGAAGTACCCGCGTTGTCCAATCTATACAGACTGTGTCTGTTTCCCGAATAGCGAGGTCAAAATATAAATTTAACGCAGGATCTAGAAAAAATCTGATCGTGATTAAACCAGAAAAACACAAAATAAATGAACAAAAACAATTTTTGAAGCTTGGGCTCCTAAATATTAGATCACTCGCACCCAAAGCAGTTATTGTAAATGAAATAATCAAAGATAATAATTTTGATGTACTCTGCCTGACTGAAACCTGGCTTAAACCAAATGAATATTTTGGTCTAAATGAGTCTACTCCACCAAGCTACTGTTATAAACATAAGCCCCGTCAGACTGGTCGTGCCGGCGGTGTTGCAACAATATATAGTGATATTCTCAATGTTACTCAGAAAACAGGATACAGGAGGTTTAACTCATTCGAAATACTTCTGCTTAATGTCACACTGTTAGATATGCAAAATAAATCTCTCCCATCTCTTGCTTTGGCTACTGTGTATAGACCGCCAGGGCCATATACAGATTTCCTAAAAGAATTTGCAGATTTCCTCTCAGATCTATTGGTTAATGTTGATAAACTGCTAATTGTCGGAGATTTTAACATTCACGTTGATAATACAAATGATGTGCTAGGACTTGCGTTTACTGACTTAATAAACTCTTTTGGAGTCAAGCAAAATATCACCGGGCCCACCCATCGTTTTAATCATACGCTAGATTTAATTATATCGCATGGAATTGATCTTACCGATATAGATATCGTACCTCAAAGTGATGATGTTACTGATCATTTCCTTGTATCGTGCATGCTGCGTATTACTGATATTAATTATATGGCTCCGCGTTATCGTCCGGGCAGAACTATTGTTCCAGCCACCAAAGACAGATTCACAAATAACCTGCCTGATTTATCTCAACTGCTCTGTGTACCCATAAATACACATGAACTAGAAGAAATAACTAGCAACATGGGCACTATCTTCTCTAATACATTAGAAGCTGTTGCCCCCCTCAAATTGAAAAAGGTTAGAGAAAACCGTACTGCGCCATGGTACAACAGTTATACCCATTCTCTCAAGAAAGAAACTCGTAATCTTGAGCGCAAATGGAGAAAAACTAACTTAGAAGTTTTTAGAATTGCGTGGAAAAACAGTATGTCCAGCTATAGACAGGCCCTAAAAGCTGCCAGGCTAGAGCATATCCACAAACTCATAGATAATAACCAAAACAATCCAAGGTTCTTATTTAGCACAGTGGCTAGATTAACAAATAAACAGACACCGCCCGATCTAAATATTCCCTCACAGTTTAATAGTAATGACTTTATGAATTTCTTTACTGATAAAATAGATAACATCAGAAATACAATAACAAATGTAGATTCTACTGCGTCTAGTATTTCAGCTTCATTCATCACACCCAAAGAAAAACTGCAGTGCTTTACAACTATAGGACAGGAAGAGCTAAATAAACTTATTAGTGCATCTAAACCAACAATGTGTTTATTAGATCCTATACCCACTAAACTACTGAAAGAGTTGTTACCTGTAGCAGAAGAACCGCTTCTCAATATTATTAACTCATCGTTATCTTTAGGTCACGTCCCAAAACCATTCAAGCTGGCGGTTATTAAGCCTCTTATTAAGAAACCACAACTAGATTCTAATGAACTGGCAAATTACAGACCCATTTCAAATCTTCCGTTTATGTCAAAAATTTTAGAAAAAGTTGTGTCTGCTCAATTGTGCTCCTTCTTGCAAAAAAAATGATCTCTATGAAGAATTTCAGTCAGGTTTCAGGCCTCACCATAGTACAGAAACTGCACTTACTTCTTGCTTCAGACCAAGGCTGCATCTCATTGCTAGTGTTACTTGACCTTAGTGCTGCGTTCGACACTATAGACCATGATATACTCATAGATCGACTACAAAACCATATTGGTATTCAAGGGCAGGCTTTAAGGTGGTTTAAACCATACCTGTCCGATCGCTACCACTTTGTTCATTTAAATGGAGAGTCATCACAATTATCACAAGTAAAGTATGGAGTACCACAAGGATCAGTCCTAGGTCCTCTTCTATTTTCAATATACATGCTGCCTCTTGGTAATATTATTAGAAAATACGGGATTAGTTTTCATTGTTATGCTGATGATACTCAACTATATATCTCAACAAAAGGGGCCGGTAAATCCAGGGGTGGAGGAGTATGTTTCATGATCAACAAGAAATGGTGTGATCCCAGGAATATCTCCATTCTGTCACGTTCCTGCTCGCCTCATCTGGAACATCTTTCCATTATTTGGCGCCCATTTTATCTGCCCCGGGAGTTCTCATCGATCATTGTTACTGCTGTGTACATTCCACCACAGGCGGACACCAGCTTGGCTTTGTCTAAACTTCACGATGTGCTCAGCGGCTACATTAACAAACATCCTGACGCTGCCTTTATCATCGCGGGGGACTTTAACAAAGCCAACCTCAGACAGGTCATGCCGAACTTCCATCAACACGTATCCTATCCAACTAGAGGACCAAACACACTGGATCATTGCTACACTCAGTTCAAGGATGCCTACAAAGCCCGCTCACTACCAGCTTTTGGCAAATTGGACCATGCCGCCATTTTTCTAACACCGGGATACAAACAAAGGCTCGTTCAGGAACCTCCGGTGCAGAGAGTAGTGACGCGCTGGTCCTCCCACTCAGAGACTATGCTGCAGGCGGCGCTTGATGACGTCGACTGGGACATGTTCCGGGCGAGTTCTTCTGACGTCAGCGAGTTCACGGATGTAGCATTAAGCTTCGTAAACACGCTAACCGAGCAAGCTACAGAAACAATAACGATAAGGACATTCTCCAATCAGAAACCATGGGTGGACAGAACAATCCGTGCCGCGGTTAACACACGCACTGCCGCTTACAATGAGGCTCTTCTGTCTGGGAATACGAGCGAGTACAAAGCATCTTGCTATGCTCTCCGTCGTGCAGTAAGAGCCGCTAAACACAGATACAGAGAGAGAATTGAGTCTCATTTCCAGCTCAACGACTCTCGACGGATGTGGCAGGGACTGAGGACCATCTGTGACTTCGGAAACAAATCCTCCACGGAGGTGAGAGCAGATCCGTTGCTGGCCGACGAGTTAAACATCTTCTACGGCCGCTTCGATGGCAACGGCGGCGGCGCGTCTCTGCCGACCAGCGCGTCAGGAAGCAGCAGGCAGAGCAGCGATGATCCTGTAATCACCGTGTCGGAGGATGAGGTTGGGAGGGCGCTAAAGAGAGTGAACGTTAGGAAAGCAGCCGGACCTGATGGGATAACCGGCCGTGTTCTGAGGTCCTGCGCCGATCAGCTCGCTGGTTTGTTCACGTCTATCTTTAATGAGTCCCTTGCTACCTCCGTGGTTCCCACTTCATTCAAAAAATCCATTATTATCCCTGTGCCAAAGAACAATAAACCCTCTTGCCTGAATGACTATCGCCCAGTTGCCCTCACATCTATAGTCATGAAGGTTTTTGAGAGACTTGTAAAGAGCCACATTTGCTCCTCCATCCCTGATACTCTGGACCCTCTTCAGTTTGCCTATCGCCCAAACAGATCCACGGACGATGCCATTTCTCACGTTCTCCACTCTTCCCTCACACACATGGACCTCAACAATGGGAATTATGTAAGGCTGCTATTCATTGACTATAGCTCAGCTTTCAACACTATAGTCCCCATCAAGCTGGCATCTAAACTCACAGACCTCGGCCTAAACTCCTCACTCTGTGACTGGATTCAAGACTTCCTCACCGGCAGACCTCAAGTGGTGAAAGTTGGCCAGTTCACCTCAAACTCCATCACTCTGAACATAGGAGCCCCAGAGGGCTGTGTCCTGAGTCCCCTGCTCTACTCTCTCTACACGCATGACTGCGTGTCCTCTCACAGCTCCACATCTATTGTCAAATTCGCTGATGATACTGTGGTTCTGGGCCTCATCTCCAACAACGATGAGACCGCATACTTGGATGAGGTAGAGAGACTCTCATCATGGTGCCAGGACAACTGTCTCTCTCAGAATGTGGGGAAAACTAAAGAGCTGATCATGGACTTTAGGAAGAGACAGCAGCAGCCCTACACTCCTCTTATGATCAGTGGGACCCCTGTGGAGAGGGTGAGTAGCTTCAAGTACCTCGGTGTAAACATCTCCGAGAACCTGACTTGGACTACACACATCCAAACACAGGTCAAGAAAGCCAGGCAAAGACTGTACCATCTGCGACAGCTGAGGAAATTCAGGGTCTCACCAGCAATCCTGAAAACTTTCTATTCAGGGACCATAGAAAGTGTATTGACTCAGTGCATCTCAGTGTGGTATGGAAACAGCTCCAATCAGGACTGCAAAGCACTACAGAGAGTTGTGCGCTTAGCTGAGCGCATCTCAGGGTCTGCTCTCCCCTCTCTGCAGGACATCTACCTCAAACGCTGCAAAAATAGAGCTGTTAAAATCTTCAAGGACTCAAATCACCCTGGTAACCGTCTATTCACTTTGCTTCCATCTGGTAAGCGCTTCTGTAGCCTGATGGCAAAAACTGAGAGACTTAGGAGGAGCTTCTTCCCCCAGGCCATCAGGCTCCTAAACTCTAACTCTGTGTCATAACATCACTTGACTCCATGTAAATATCACCATATCAATAAGCTATTCATAATTTTTCTCTACCTCATATTGCTGCTATTTAAATACCCTGTACAACTTTTTTGCACATTATTTTTGCACATTCCTCTTATTACTATTTAAGTCAACAACATACTGACCTGCACATTTATATTTATATTTTTTATCTTATCTTTTATTTTATTCTTTTATTTTATTTTATTTTTCTACTTTTCTTCTCTTAATATTTGTATTCTATATAATTGCACTGTCCTTGGAGCGGACCTGACCTGAATTTCACTGCTGGTTAGACTCTGTATAATTGTGTATGTGACAAATAAAACTCTTGAATCTTGAATCTTGAATCTTGAAAACCAGATGAAACTTCTAAACTAAGGTAATAGATTGTGTAAAAAATGTAAAAGATTGGATGACCAATAATTTCCTCCTATTAAATTCAGATAAGACAGAGATATTACTTATTGGACCAAAAAACAGTACACAAAATCTCTTGGATTACAATTTGCAACTAGATGGATGCACTGTCACGTCCTCTAAAGTCAAAAATCTGGGTGTTATATTAGACAGCAACTTGTCCTTTGAAAATCATATTTCCCATGTTACAAAAACAGCATTCTTCCATCTTAGAAACATTGCCAAGCTTCGAAACATGCTACCTGTTTGTGATGCAGAAAAGCTAGTTCATGCATTCATGACCTCTAGACTGGACTATTGTAATGCACTGCTAGCTGCTTGTCCTGCATCTTCAATAAACAAGCTACAGATAGTCCAAAATGAAGCGGCTAGAGTTCTTACCAGGTCAAGAAAATATGATCATATTACCCCAATTTTACAGTCTCTGCACTGGCTACCTATTCAGTTCCGTATAATTTACAAAATATTATTACTTGCCTATAAGGCCCTAAATGGTTTAGCTCCTGCGTACCTAACTAATCTTCTACCACGCTACAATCCAACCCGCTCCCTAAGGTCGCAAAACTCTGGACTTTTGGTAGTACCTAGGATAGCAAAGTCCACTAAAGGAGGTAGAGCTTTTTCACATTTGGCTCCTAAACTTTGGAATAGCCTTCCTGATAACATTTGGGGTTCAGACACACTCTCTACGTTTAAATCTAGATTAAAGACACATCTCTTTAGCCAAGCATTCACATAATGCATCTTATAATCTTGTACTGTAGTATATCTGTCAGGGAACTGTTGTGTGTCTGTCATGTGTTCCTGCCCCTTGTGCCCATATTTGGTTTGTTTCCTGTCCTTGTTAAATGTAATCATTAGTTTATTCGTGTCTAGCCGTGTCTGTTAATTTACCTGTGTATATTAGTCCTGTCTGTTTAGTTAAACTTTGTCTGGTCTACTCGTTAATCCCGGTGTGTGATGTCCTTGTCTGCCTTGCCTTGTCCTGCCATGTCTTGATGTTCAGTAAAGTATGTTATTTGAGTTTCTATCCTCGTCTGCGTGTTCCTGGTTCCTCCCTCGTGTGTGCACCGTGACAGAAGACCAGACCTAAACCGTAAGCGGCGCCCCTTCACCTCGTTTTGTTTTCAGTTTTTGAAAAGTCTTTTGTTTGTTCCGGTTTTGTCTGTCTCTCGCGGCATGGAAGTCGCCACTCGACATCCCGCCTTAGCCCACTGCAAGTCGGCGTGGGAGTTCGGCAGGATTACCGCAAGTGCCGCGAGTCCGCTGGCCGCGATCCCTCCAGCCTGCCGATCGCGGGAGAAGTTCGCCGTGGTCCGCGGCTCAACCAAGCCCGCCGATCGCGGGAGATGTTCCGCCACCGTCGGCGGCTCCCCCTGTTCACGCCGCCGTCCGCGGCACACCGAGCCCGCCGTTCGCGGGAGTTCACGCCGCCACCTGCGGTTCACCCAAGTCCGCCGTCCGTGGGGAAAGCCAACCCACCGTCGGCGGCTTCACCGAGCCCGCCGTTCGCGGGAGATCAACGCTGCCGTCCGCGGGGAAAGCCAACCCGCCGTCGGCGGCTCCCCCTGTTCACGCCGCCGTCCGCGGCTCCCCTGTGCACGCCGCCGGTCCGCCTCTGACTCAATGCCCGCCGGTCCGCCTCTGACTCAATGCCCGCCGGTCCGCCGCTGACTCAAGCCCACCGGATTGCCGCTGACTCAAGCCCACCGGATTGCCGCTGACTCAAGCCTGCCGGTCGCCGATACCCTCTCCGTGGATCAAGTCCACATGTCACGGCCAGGAGAGCCGTGTTTGTGTTCGTTGTGCCCACAGGAACATTTTAAACTTACCTTGTCGTGTCATGTCTTGTCCATGGAGACTCGTCTGGGGCAGGCGGCTCCTTGAGTTGTGGCCATGGAGGCCAGTCGCAGCCGCTTGCCCCCCCTGTCGCAGAAGTGGAGGAGGTCGCTGAGGGCCCCTGACTCCTCGTCATGCCCAGAGGAAGACTCAGCTTCCTAGCCAGCCCAGGAGGGCTTCTGGTTCCTGTGGGATGTCCTGTCGTGTTTGTCTGACCCTGGAGGGTTTCTGTCGTGTCTTGTACTGTTTTGTCTGTCTAGCCCCGGAGGGCTCCTGATACCCCCTGGATTCCCCATGGAAATTTTGGGGGGGGGTAGTAGAGCTCTGGGTGGAGTGGGTGGGCCGAAGAAGGATGCCATGGCCACAGTTACCACCTGCCATGGCCTCCTGAGCTCCCTGCTCCGCCATGGGTCCTGTCTGTCTGTTCCGCTCTGGAGGTCCCCGTCCTGTGGTCCGTGTCTGTCCTGAGAGGCCTCCAGAGCGCCCACCCCCCCTCCCCGATGGAACTGTTAAGGCTCGGGACGAGCCTTTCGGGAGGGGGGAGTTATGTCAGGGAACTGTTGTGTGTCTGTCATGTGTTCCTGCCCCTTGTGCCCATATTTGGTTTGTTTCCTGTCCTTGTTAAATGTAATCATTAGTTTATTCGTGTCTAGCCGTGTCTGTTAATTTACCTGTGTATATTAGTCCTG
The DNA here is from genome assembly GCF_936440315.1 of Barbus barbus. NCBI lineage: Eukaryota > Metazoa > Chordata > Actinopteri > Cypriniformes > Cyprinidae > Barbus > Barbus barbus. The sequence continues at coordinate 264,771 of NC_136730.1, forward strand.
TCTGTTTAGTTAAACTTTGTCTGGTCTACTCGTTAATCCCGGTGTGTGATGTCCTTGTCTGCCTTGCCTTGTCCTGCCATGTCTTGATGTTCAGTAAAGTATGTTATTTGAGTTTCTATCCTCGTCTGCGTGTTCCTGGTTCCTCCCTCGTGTGTGCACCGTGACAATATCTGATCAAATGTACATTATTATTATTCTTTAGCTTGGGTTGAACAAATAATTTTTTTGCTTAGATGGAACAGCAGCTATGCTAATTATGTCTCTATTTGTTTCTCTGTTGATTATCATCACGTGGTAACTAGGAATGACAGAAGCTTCAGTCTGGATCCAACCCCTAAATGATCTGAGATGACCGAACACCTGAGAAAAGATAATGCCAACCCCTCAGAGGATTTCGGAGAATGCCAACGCTCAGACAACATACAGAATTACCAAATGACCACTGGAACCAGTTGAGACCTTACAATCTGACTTTGCTGCAGTTGGAATTGAACTGCTGGTTCGTTTGGCCAGAGGAGAACTGGCCCCCGACTGAGGCTGGTTTCTCCCAAGGTTTTTTTCTCCATTCTGTCTCTGATGGAGTTTTGGTTCCTTGCCGTTGTCGGCTCTGGCTTGCTTAGTTGGGGACAATTCATTTCCAGCGATATCATCGACCTGATTGCAATTTTGTTTCTTTTTTCATTTTACACTATTGACACACTATTTCCTTTTTTTTGGGATATTGTGCAGTTGCTTTGACACAATTTACATTGTTAAAAGAGCTATATAAATAAAGGTGACTTGACTTGACTTGTTAGTGTGTGTGTGTGTGTGAGAGAGAGAGACTGTGAGACTGTGTGTGTGTGAGTGTGTGACTATGAGACTGTTAGTGTGTGTGTGTGTGTGTGAGAGAGACTGTGAGACTGTATGTGGGTGTGTGTGTGTGTTGTGTTGTATTGATTGTTTTGTAATGGGTCTGAGTGTGATTTGGTGATTTGAGTCATCAAACATGTCTAAACAAACAGCACTATGAAAGAAACGGCAGTTTCAGAATCAAATGCTCCAAACTAAATAGGTGTGAGAACGCCTGAAGATTAAACTATTCAAAGTGAACAGTGAAGTGTGAGTTCTATATAGGAGTTATCTTGCTTTGCAGCTTAAAAATGAAGAGAGTTTCACACACTTTCTAGTCAATTTCTAGCGATTTATCAATTTGATTTCGCAGATACTATTTAAACTAAACTGTGCTAGACAATGACATCTCTGAATTCAATAATGAAATGCATTAACTGAAAATTGAGTGTTTAATCTTATTTTTATACATTACTGACACTCTGTCCTCCAATTTGATACTGTTAAGTGCTTTGACACAATCTGTATTGTTAAAAGCGCTATATAAATAAAGCTGACTTGACTTGACTTGACTTCTATTAAGATAAAAGACAACAGGCTTATACAAGAGGAGAAGATATCCTAACACAAACATACAGCGCATGCTTGCATGGGCACCGTATCAATTACTGCCTTACACACACCAGCAGCTTCTCTTCATTACTAATTTCTAATTAACTTGTGTACTGATGCTTGTATCTCAAATAGCAAACAATGTTGCTTTTATCTGGGGTCGTGACATTTCAAGGCAAACAAAGCAGTGGTCTGATGTACGACTGATGCGGTCGTGATGACACTGGCATTTCCACGCCTCTCTGATTTATCTGCCTGACAGCGTCGCTGCCGATGTGATCGTGAAGGCATCATCACCTTCACGCTTGTTAACAATTCACACACCTCTGAAACGTGTACTCTTTCTCTTACTCTTTTTTTAGCTGTACACAGATCTTCCTCCTTTTGTCCACCAGATGATGAAAAACAGGCCTGAGCGTGTAATCTGGTGGCTGATCTGAGTGCAGGTACGAGAGCATGGAGAAAAACACCTGGGTCATTTATTCTGCTGACACTGTAGCAATGCGAAGCTGATTGAGAATTTTCAAACTTGTACTTTTCATTACATTGAATCCACTTGCATTTGTAAACTAGAAGTTTACATAATCCTTTTGTGTTAGAGCTACATGAGTTTTTTTCCCCTCACAACTGAAACAGGACAGTGGATTTTCAGTGATGAGTAAATGTTGAAATGAAGTGTTATTTAATGTGCTTCTGATTAAAGGGAAATACTTGGGTTAAACGCAGAGCACCAATTTCGAGTATGGAATACGTCACGACTTCACTTCACTTCACTTATTTGTATTTATCATTCAGTTATGATGGCGTTTTGCTGTTTATTTATGAGAGCAGCTTGTGTTATATTCGGGACGGAAATTACCTCGAAGGTACAGTATTGGAACTGTAGTATTGTATTTTATTATTGACAACTGGCGGTTGTTCGATTTGTCAATGGTGAAGTCAGATTAGTATTGGGAATTTCCACAACAGCAGCTTGTGCATGACCGTTCATGATGGTTTGTTCAGTGATCTGTAGCTGTATTTATACCAGCGCAGTCGCTGCTAAACAGACCCTGAAACATTTGGATCCTTCATTTCTTCTTATGGACGGCCGTTCCAAACAGCACTCTATACAAAGCTGACAAATAACTCATCTGGATACCTCATATAGAAAGACTGTGTGTATGTGTAGATCTATAGATGGCACTGAAATAAAATCATTGTGTGTTTTGTAAAATAAACTTTAATCTGTTTGTCTTTCTTTCTCCTTCAGATGCTCCTCATTTGAACTGTATATAACTTTGGACAGAAGCATCTGCTAAACAAAAAATGTAAAAGTGCTGCATGAACACATTTTTAAAGATAAAAATAAGGATTGTACAAATTTCAAGTGTAAAGCAAAAAAAGTATTTTACATTTATAAACATATGCATTTGAGAGTGTTTTTTCTTCCATTTGGACCCACACAAGATTTTCTTTGAACTTCATGTGACACGATCACTCTCCTGTTGAGAGCTGCCAGCAGCAATAACAGGCGCTTGAGATGAATGTGGGCATATGTACGTGAGCAAGTATGCGTGTGGGTGGCTGTGTTGCTTTTGGCCGCGGGGTTTGAAGTCTCTGAGTCTCTTCGAGCTCTAGTTTGTTTAATTGCCTTCCTCAGTCATTGATCAGCCGCGGCTCGGGTGGCGGCCATTTTGTTGCAGCGACTGCAGTGCAACTGTGAACGGCAGGGGCTCCAATCTGTTACACCGCGACTGTCCATCAAAGTCATGCTCCCAGGCAACCCTGTCGCCTGGCAACCTTCACACAGAAAGAGAAAGAGCATCTCTCCACAAAACCTCTGTCTGTCTGAGCTTTCCACATCTCACATTAAGGGCAGTTCGGTCTTTCCTGCATGTCATTGTTGTAAAGAGTCTTCAGTCTTTATCAGTAAACATCCGTGTTTCATATTTCTATGGAATTCAAATCATACGTTAGCAGGTCTAGAGTACTACCTAGAACGCCAGTTTTCCGTCAGTCTTTCATGTTCACAATCAAAACTTTAGCCTAACCTCACATGGAAAATGCACTTTATTTATGCTTTTTCCTGAGACGTTGTGACGAATCCAGAGTAGGTAGTGATATAAAGGCAGCTCTGACAGATATTGCAGTGGTGAGTGTTGGATCAAGCGTGTGTGTGTGGGTGTGTGTGCGCGCTGATGGAATCTGAATTGCGTGCGGGGCATCAGGGCTTTTACACACTTCAGCCGCAATTACCTGCTAACAGCTGGTTACTGCACAGCAATCAGCAAACCATTAACACTCAACATCCAACCTGACTGATAGCTTTTTCTCTCTTTTACACGTGCTTATCCCCCCTCCTTTTTCTCTTCACAGAATGCTGCGGTTTTTCATAGATCTTTAGCAAAATCAACAGTTATCCTATGTGCGATCACACATTTCCAGACAATGTACTTATTTTAATCCTTTTCTATTTCTTTTGTTGTTTTTCATCCTAATTTCTCTTAACTTGGGATTCCTGAGGGTCAGGGAAAAACTGAAGTGTCTTATTGGCTTTGTTTCTTAAGATGATGAGTGTAGAAATGCATGATGGGAATATGGTGTAATATAGGGTGATTTAAGGTGATTTGGGACATTTTGGGCACTTTCAGATTAGTGCCCAAAAAAATCTGACTAAAAATATAATAAAATACCTAACTACATAATACTACTATTGTTACAATTTCTAACAATAAAAAAAAAAAAGAAATATAATATATTGTAAAGGATTAGCCCTTATTTTAATTTAGCTTTTAGGGAATCTATTCTTAAGATTCGATATTGATATTTACATGATTAATCGATATTAATCAAAACGTCCAACTTATACATTGTTAACGATACCTCATTAACGACTTGTCCAGCAAGCGTTAAAATCAGTACGATATCTCTTAACAATTCAGTTTTATTCCCGTGGCCACAATAATAACACAGAATTGATTAGGTAATTTTGAGCATAGGTAACGCAATCTTTGGCAAATAGTTTAAGGCTTGAAAATCACACAGCACCAGACAGGTGAATTATTATAGGTATTTTATTATATTTTTAGTTAGATTTAATCATCTGAATAACAGAAGATGGAGAAGTTCATGTTCGGTTGTGGAGGAAATCACTGTATGAAAGTAGGGAAAGATGGAGAGCATCTGCTAAAGTCCACTGAACAAATATATCAGTTGATTCCGTGAGAGAAATCTGTGGACTTACAGCACAATGTAAGTCCACAATGTAGGGTGGTGATGGCGCAGTGGATAAGACACATGCCGTTGGTGTGAGAGACCCGGGTTCGAATCCACTGTGAGACACCAATGTGTCCCTGAGCAAGACACTTAACCCCTAGTTGCTCCAGAGGCGTGCGACCTCTGACATATATAGCAGTTGTAAGTCGCTTTGGATAAAAGCGTCAGCTAAATGAATAAATGTAAATGTACAATATATATAGAATTTTTGACCATTACCGCCGGAGATCTCGTATGATGTGATTCTCCTGTAACATACACAGCCTATGGTGATCACTACAAGTCTTTTGACCTCAAAAGTTAATTGTAACTTTATTTCTTACAGTATGACTTTCTGTAACGATGTTTCTCTAAAATTTTTTAATTAAATTTAAAATTATCAGTAATATTAGATTTAGGGAAGGTTTTAAAGGGTTAGTTCACCCCAAAATGAAAATTATGTCATTAATTACTCACCCTCATGTTGTTCCAAAACCGTAAGACCTTTATTCATCTTCGGGACACAAATTAAGATGTTTTTGATGAAATCGGAGAGCTATCTGACACTCCAAAGACGCAACTGCAACATCGCAAATGCAATGTTCCCAGGTCCAGAAACAAATACAACAGTAAATACATCAGTGGCTCAACTTCAGTTTTGCAACGCTACAAGAATACTTTTCTTTGTGCAAAGAAAACAAAAATAACAATTTACTCAACCATTCTTGTCGTCCGCCAATTTAGAGAGTATCACAACGCATACACACGCTTTTGCCTGAGCATAAACAATGCTTAATACGCAGATTACATTCATGTGCGCGCTTTCCCTGAAACGTAAACAATGCTGATTACATCAAATACATCAAGCACTCTACCAAGAAGGCACAAACTTTTGGTATAATTTGGCAAAGCAGGTAAAACCATAAAAAAATATTTTGTTACTGAAGAGAATAGAGAGAAAGAAAAAAAGGTGCAAGAGTGTCTTTTCAACCTTCTTTAAGTCAAGTCACCTTTATTTATATAGCACTTTTAACAATACAGATTGTGTCAAAGTACTTAACAGTATCAAATTAGAGGATAGAGTGTCAGTAATGTATAATAATAAGATTAAACACTCAATTTTCAGTTAAATGCATTTTATTATTGAATTCAGGGATGTCATTGTCTAGCTCAGTTTAGTTTAAATAGTATCTGTGAAATCAAATTGACGATAATCGCTAGAAATCAAGTGTCCCCAACTGAGCAAGCCAGAGGCGACAGCGGCCAGGAACCAAAGGTCCCTCTGTGACAGAATGGAGAAAAAAACCTTGTGAGAAACCAGACTCAGTCGGGCGGCCAGTTCTCCTCTTGTCAGGATATTATTGTTTATTTATTGTTTAATTCTTGATTTAATTAAAATTTTAAATGTATAAATATTGTAGAACTTTGTTGAAACAAGAACACACACACACACACACCTATTAACAGGACAGCACATTCCGGAGAAATTTGCTCTTTTCACTATCTGTGGCCGTAAAATTAATTAACGACCAGCACCGCGCCCAAGCATCCTGCTCTGCTCTCCTTAATGTCTCACGAGACCCCTAAAACAAAGGATATATGTGTGGAAAAATCTGGAATTTATTTAAAACAGGACTTCACGGTTGTTTCTTATTACTTAAACATAATTCAACCAGAAACAGGACAAAGACCTCTGGATCTGGACACAACCTCCTGACTGCTTAACATGTAATTCAATGATTGTATCAACCAGGAGAGACGGTTTTACAACCGACGTCCGAGCTAAGCAAAACACCAGATCTCCATGAAAGTGACATTCCCATGACCTCGCGTTTCACCCCAAATGTGATAGTCTCATGTTTCATACAACTCTCCTCTCTCCTCCTCACATTCCAAAGGAAACGCGCCTTTTCTTCTTATTAACAGACAAAGAGACTCAAATCTTTGCTTACGTATTTCAAAAAGGACAAATTATAATTGTTGCTGCTATTAAAACAATATATTCAAAAGCAATATATACAATATATTTACAATATATATTCAGGTTGTGTTATTGGAATCTATGGCATTGTAATCTTTTGATGTCTAATTTTTCCCGATCACTATTGTTTAGTTTCACATGCTTTGTGTGATTATTTAGAACATAGGTCACTAACAGGCGGACCGCGGTCCTGATCCGGACCCAAAAGCTGTCCCATACGGACCCGTCTACAGCCAAAACAGAGGGTTAAGATTTAAACCTGATGGGGCGCTTCTATTTCAACTGGCACAGCTTTTAAAGTCTTTACGGTAGTGGGGTCGCCAACTGGCAGAAATTCCTGAAGGCTTTTGAGATAAATAATGAGATAAATAAATACCAAACGCTAATTTAATAAATCAAATTTATATTAAGAACATCAAGGTCAGCTCTAGAGCCATTTGGGTGCAGTCGTGCGTGCAGTGATGAGAGCAAAGAGCGGTGCACTGCATGTACGCAGACAGATGAAACTTTCAGTGAGTGAAAAACGATGGCATTTTCAAAAATTAGGAAAGTTGACGCGTCCTTAAAAAGTCTTAAATGGTACAAGAAAGTCTTAATTATGATTTCAGGAGGTCTTAAATGTGGGGACCGAAAGACAAGAATTGCGATTAAACTTAAAAAGGCTATTTATTCAATAAATATGAGTGCTGCACGTTTCAGATTCAGCTGGTGTGCTGCTTTGTGGAGTCTGTCTCTTGGGCTTGTGTACTGCCATTCCGCTGGAAGAGGATGATTTTCCATTCTTCTGTTGTCAAAGATCAATGTGAAAACAACCCATGATTTTAAGCTGCAAACACGCAGGGTTGTAAATGTGAACTGGTGGATCAACAAGAAGATAATGTGTTGTAAAATGTAAACAATTAAGGCAGTAAAACATATTTATATATGTTATTTAATTAATATAATACTTGATTGTTTTTGTGAAAACCTGCATCTGAACTGTAAATCATGCTTTTTACAGTAATTTTATTTTATTTATTTATTTTATTTTTGTGCAGGTCTTAAAAAAGTTCTTTAAATGTCTTGAAATTAAGCTTAAATATCTTGCATATACCCTGGCCTGGCAAAAACCATCAATTGTTTTTTAGAATTGTCCAGACCTCGGCTGGTGGGGAGGGGTCTTTACTGGACCTCAAGCCATTTTAGTTGAAGACCCCTGATTTAGAAGGTAAGATGTTAATCGATGCATTAACCCATGTAGTATATAAAATTAAGGTATGTACTTTGTGTATGCCAAATACCTAATGTTTGATGTTGAACGAGAGCTGATTTCATCAGCAATAATCTGGTGTGGATGAAAGTTGACTTTTCTTATCATAATGCATGATTAAAACACTTATAGGAGTCAGCTAGGATATGTTCTTTATTTTATGAAATAATGCAGCAAAGGATTTATGCACGGAAAACTGAGCCGTGCGGTGCGGGGCTCCGCCCTACATCCAGCAAACATGTGACGTCAGAGAGACGTTCAGATCATGTCTGTATAACGTCTGTCAGTTCAGAACCACTTTTGGAAGTCTACTGGACGTGCAAAACTGGTTCAATATCTGAACGTCTGATGGGGACCCATTTTGTACGTCTGTGGACATGCAAAACTGGTTCAATATCTGAACGTCTGATGGGGACCCGTTTTGTACGTCTGTGGACGTGCAAAACTGGTTCAATATCTGAACATCTGATGGGGACCCCTCTTGGACGTCTTCTGGACATGCAAAACTGTTTAGATATCTAAACGTCTCACTAGGGATTTTCTTGGACGTCTTCTGGACATGCAAAACTGTTTAAATATCTAAACGTCTCACTAGGGATTTTCTTGGACGTCTTCTGGACATGCAAAACTGGTTCAATATCTGAACGTCTCAAAAGGACCCATCTTGGACGTCTGTGGACGTGTACAACTGGTTCAATATCTAAATGTCTGATGGGGACCCGTTTTGTATGTCTGTGGACGTGCAAAACTGGTTCAATATCTAAACGTCTCAAAAGGACCCATCTTGGACATCTGTGGATGTGCAAAACTGGTTCAATATCTGAACGTCTGATGGGGACCTGTTTTGTATGTCTGTGGACGTGCAAAACTGGTTCAATATCTGAACGTCTGACGGAGACTTTTTTTGTATGTCTGTGGATGTGCAAAACTGGTTCAATATCTGAACGTCTGATGGGGACCTGTTTTGTACGTCTATGGACGTGCAAAACTGGTTCAATATCTGAACGTCTCAAAAGCACCCATCTTGGACGTCTGTGGACGTGTACAACTGGTTCAATATCTGAACGTCTCAAAAGGACCCATCTTGGACGTCTTCTGGACATGCAAAACTGGTTCTCGGTTTCTGGGCACCACCATATCTCTCAGGACCTGAAGTGGGACATTCACATTGACTCAATTGTTAAAAAGGCCCAGCAGAGGTTGTACTTCCTTCGCCAGCTGAGGAAGTTCAACCTGCCACAGGAGCTGCTGATACAGTTCTACTCTGCCATCATTGAATCCTCTGCACTTCAATAACTGTTTGGTTTAGCTCAGTTATCTCAGTTATTAAATCACTGGTACCCTCCCCACTCTCCAAGAACTGAACTCATCCAGAGAGAGCAAAAGGGCTGACGCTACAGAGCTCTGAGCACCAGAACGGCCAGCACAGGAACAGTTTCTTCTCTCAGGCAATCTATGAACAGTTATCTTTACAATAAATGTGTAATACACAACACTATTTATACATTTATTTAACACACTTTATTTACATTTCCTAGCATTGTACATAACATACCTGTACACACAGATACCATCTTAATATCCTATTTTTTTGTATATTGTGTATTATATATCTTTTATTTTTTTGTATATATTGTAATTTCCTATTTACATATTTTTGTTCTTTTTATTATCTGTGTCTTGTCACTGTCATTCTGTTTGTGCTGTGGAAGCTTCTGTCACCAAAATATATTCATATTCTTATGTGTAAACATACCTGCCAATAAAGGTCTTTCTCTCTATTATCATTACATTTTTAAATCACAGTGATAATGTTTGCTTTAGTTATACAAAGCCTAAATGTCAGTACCCCTCATTAATTCCCATGGAGTGCACTTAAATATTCCCAAAAATTGTGCAACCCTATACATATGTATTTATTTCACTAAGACCCAGATTTTGCATAAACTGGCATAGCCATGAACCAAGCAGATGTGTTATGCTGCAAGACATAGGCCAAATGTTGTAAATAATATTTGGACCAAAATGTACCCGGTCTTGTCCCAAATATTTCAAATATTTTAATTTAGGTGTTTTCATACAGTCAGATAGCAATAAGTTCCATCATTCCAGCATCAAATAAGGTCAACAAGTTTAGTCTATTTTCGCTTTTTTTGAAGTTGTTTGAAGTCTTACAGGTTATGCATAAAGCCAAAATGATATACATTCATGGCCATACAATGGGTGTTAACTTTAATCTCAATTTGTATTTGCAGAGAACATGCTTTCAAAATGTAAAAAAAAAAAAAAAAAAATATATATATATATATATATATATATATATACACACACACATACACACATACAGACAGAAAAAAAAATACACATAATTGGCAAATATTTTATTTAGTCGGACTCTTATCCAGCAGCGTATCAAAAACGATTCATAATCGCCACGTCAGTGACGTCACACGTAACGTCAACTGAAAAGAGATTCTGCAGATGTACGATCGACAGACACCGCCGAAAATTTGAATGCAAGCAAACAGGTAAGTAAAAAAACAATAAATTTTGTGTTTTCCAGTTTCAAGTTTATGACATTAGATGCTGATGGCGGCATTTTGCGTGGGCATTCCAGGCCCATCACATTAACACAAATATCCCGATCCAGTGTCTAGGTTTCAGCATGTTTTGAAATTTGTACTCTAAATATGATCGTAACCAATTGGGGTTAACCTTCTATGAGACTTTGCGACCGCGTGGACGCACATTTTGCAGGTTAAAATTTCCATGGTTAATATTATATCTTGTTAGTATCAACGCCTAGGTCTGCATGATAATGAATAATGAATCATTGCGTCATATAGTCGGACAGAAGACCGAAAATTAACAATTATTTTTTTAATGCCTATTATTGTTAAGTAATGTTAACCAAAACAATTTAAGGCGCTTTAAGTGTTTCCAGGAGAGTAACTTAACTTATTGGGTTTGCCGCCAGTTGTGGAGTGCAAAATTTTAAATATGGAACGCTTAGCAGTGCAAGTAATCTTGAAATTAATCTGATTTATATAACTGTTATTTCATGTCAGAGCGATATATCGGAGTATTTCTCATTTGATCAACAAAGATATAATTTTATATAATTAACGTTAGTTTTGTAATAACGAATATTCTTCTTCATCTCTTTCAGGTTGAAGCACAAGGCTTAAAAAGGTAAGTTTCTGTTCAAGCAGAAAACCTTATATATATGAAGAGTTCATAAGCAACAGCCTCTAAATGCCGTCTGAAATTTTCAAATATTTTTAAAATTAGCATTTCTATCAGGCTCCTAGGTTCAGTAATAGCAATGTATAGGCAAGGCAAGGCAAGTTTATTTATATAGCACATTTCATACACAGTGGTAATTCAAAGTGCTTTACATAAAAGAAAGTGAAATAGACATTAAAATCAATAAAAACATGGAAATAAGAATAATAAAAACAAGGAATTTTAAAATGATATAGAAAATGATTTAAAATAAATTTAAAGAAAATGATTATACATAAAATGTATTGCAGTCAGTTCGGACATACAGCACAGTGCTCATTCAAATGCACAGTTAAACAGGTGAGTTTTGAGTCTTGATTTAAATGTTGCTAATGTTTTAGCACATCTGATCTCTTCTGGAAGCTGGTTCCAGCTGCGGGCGGCATAATAGCTAAAAGCAGACTCCCCTTGTTTTGTGTGAACCCTTGGTATTTCTAACTGACTCGATCCTAATGATCTGAGTGGTCTGTTTGGTTTATATTCAGTGAGCATATCAGCAATATATTTAGGTCCTAGGCCATTGAGTGACTTATAAACGAGTAAAAGTACTTTAAAATCAATCCTAAATGTAACTGGAAGCCAGTGTAAGGACCTGAGGACTGGTGTGATATGCTCAGATTTTCTGGTTCTAGTCAGAATCCTGGCAGCAGCGTTCTGGATGAGCTGCAGTTGTCTAATGGTCTTCTTGGGAAGGCCGGTGAGGAGACCATTACAGTAATCCACCCTGCTGGTGATAAAGGCATGAACAAGTTTCTCCAAGTCTTGATTGGAGACAAAACATCTAATTCTTGCAATATTTTTGAGATGATAGTATGCTGATTTAGTTATTGCTTTGACATGACTACTGAAACTAAGGTCTGTCTCCAGAATCACCCCAAGATTTCTGACTTGATTTTTAGTTGTTTGACCCCTAGAGTCAAGGTATGCATTCACCTTGAGAACTTCATCTTTGTTTCCAAATGCAATGACTTCAGTTTTCTCCTTGTTTAACTGAAGAAAGTTCTGGCACATCCAACTGTTAATTTCATCAATGCATTGGCAGAGGGAGTCAATGGGGCTGTAGTCATTTGGAGATAAGGCTAGGTAAATCTGAGTATCATCAGCATAGCTGTGATAGGCAATTTGGTTCTTCCTCATTATCTGACTTAGTGGGAGCATATACAGGTTAAACAAGAGCGGTGCAAGAATTGAGCCTTGTGGGACTCCACATGTCATGGCCGTCCACTTAGACTTATGCTCTCCTATACTCACATAATAACCTCTCCCTTCTAAGTATGACCTGAACCATTTGAGTGCCATCCCAGAAAGCCCGACCCAGTTTTCCAGTCTCTCTAGAAGTATGTTATGATCGACAGTGTCAAACGCAGCACTAAGATCTAGTAGTACCAGCACTGATATTTTGCCAGAATCAGAATTGACGCGAATATCATTTATTAGCTTAATGAGTGCTGTCTCTGTGCTGTGATGTGCTCGGAAACCAGACTGAAAATTGTCCAGGTATCCATTTGACTTTAAGTAGTTGTTCAGCTGATTAAAAACTACCTTTTCAATAATCTTACCTATGAAAGGAAGATTTGATATGGGTCTATAGTTGCTCAACATGGTGTTATCAAGATTGCGCTTTTTCAGAAGGGGCTTAACAACTGCAGTTTTGAGAGAGTTTGGAAAAGTCCCAGAAAGAAGTGAGGCATTCACCACTTCTAAGAGATCAGCCTCTAAACAGTTAAGCACATTTTTGAAAAAGGATGTGGGAAGTGTGTCAAGATAGGAGGTTGAAGATTTAAGGTGCTGTACTATTTCTTCCAAAATTTTGTTATCAATTTCTTTAAAAACACACATAGTCACTTCTTTTTGAAATTGCGGTCGAATCTGTGTGACCTCTGCATAACTTGAGGATGTGCCAATCGCCTTTCTGATATTATTGATCTTCTCAGAAAAGAAGGAAGCAAACTCATTGCATTTGCTGTCGGAGAGCATTTCACTGGGAATCTGACTTGGGGGGTTTGTCAGTCTCTCAACAGTCGCAAAAAGAGTGCGAGTGTTGTTTAAGTTACTGTTTATAAGGTTTGAAAAGAAAGTCTGTCTAGCTGTGGCTAGTTCCACATTGAAAGCATGAAGGCTGTCTTTATAGATGCTATAGTGAATTTCGAGTTTCGTCTTCCGCCACATCCGCTCAGCTTTTCTGCATTGTCTTTTCATGCTCTGAACTGCTGTTGATTTTCTCCAAATTGATTTCTGTTTCCCCGTCTTCTTGCTGACCTTTATCGGGGCAATATCATCAATAACATTCTTAATTTTTGAGTTAAATGACTCCAGGAGAAGATCAACAGAGTCTGCAGAAATGGTTGGTGTTAATGATATTGCCTCCATAAATAGCGCACTAGTGTTCTCGTTAATGCATCTTTCTGATAGAGACAGATCTAGATTCAGTGGTGACCGAGATCAATATATCAAAGAAAATACAGAAGTGATCAGATAGTGCTACATCCTTGATTACAATGGATGAGATGTTTAGACCTCTACTGATGAGTAAATCTAGGGTGTGTCCACGATTGTGTGTGGGTCCGTGCACATGCTGACTCAGGTCAAAAGTGTTTAAAACAGTTATAATTTCTTTTGTAGTTTTGATTTCTGCATTATCTATGTGAATATTAAAATCCCCTGCAATAGCAAAACAGTCAAACTCTGAGGAAATCATTGATAACAGTTCAGTGAAATCATCAACAAAGGCTGGAGAATATTTTGGAGGCCTGTAAATAATGATAAACAGGGTGCGTGGAGCACCTTTCAGCACAATACCTAGGTATTCAAAAGATGAATACTGACCAAATGACATTTGCTTGCACTGATAAACATCTTTAAACAGAGCAGCTACACCTCCACCTCTCCTAACAGTCCTGCAGACACTTATAAAATTAAAGTTAGGAGGGGCTGTTTCATGAAGGACTGTTGCACTGCAGCTGTCTTCTAACCATGTTTCATTTAAAAACATAAAATCCAGGTTGTTTGTGGTTATTAAATCGTTGATCAGAAGTATAGGTCATTTTCTATGCAATTAAAGTAAAATAGCTTAATATAAATATAGGAGCCTGATAAAAATGGCCATTTTAGAAGAGAATTTCAGATGGCACTTGGAGGCTTTTGCATCTGAACTCTTCACACATATGTTGTGTGTGATACAATCAAGTTACACAATGCATATCATGATTCTGACAAGTGTCAGCAAATGGGTGTCCTCAAATATAATCAATGACATCTAATTGCAACTTAAATTGAAATAAATAAATTGTGCACAGTTTTAATAAACTTAAAAATTTTTTTAATGTATATAAAGATTTGAAAGATTTGAAATGTTCTGTGTAAGACTTTAAGGATTTTTAATAGAGTTTCTTGGTAAGTAACACAGCACTTTAAAAGTTTTCTCAGGTAAATTTAAATGTGCATCATTTAGTTACATCAAGGGTCAAATCAAATATAAATACCACATCATAATTAAAAGTTACACTCTTTTTCTGTGTTTGTGCATGCTGTACAGGTCTGTTATATAGAATGTTCACCCAATAGAGAATAGTTTTGTTCAGCAAGAAAAAATAATTAAGGAACATTAGAGGCAAGTCAAAAAATCTGTGCGTTGCACTCAAGTCGAACCTGAGATGGGTGGCCAAAACCAGAAAAGAAATCTGGCCTTGAATCTTAATTTCAATGGCAACTGAATGCTCAAAAAAGCTTAACTAAGAAAAATATTCTGTTAGTGTTATTATAATAAAAGTATACCTAATTGGATCTTGGACCTTTTTTTTTTTTTTTTTAATGGTAACCTATTGGACAAACTTCAAATTCAAAAGCATTAGAGTTTAGCTCCAACCCTTGGAAAAAAAACAACTCATTTGTCTGTAGCCTAAAGCCTGGGACACACCAAGCCGACAGTCGGCCATTGGGCCATCAGTCCGAGTCTGTCGGGCTAGTTTGTTTGGTGTGTTCCACTCAGCTCTCATCGGGCTCACGTCAGCGGTAGTTTGCCTAATTTGACATGTTGAATCGGTGTCGGGACTGTCGGTAAGAGAGAGAAATCTGATTGGGTGCTCAGTTTAGCGAACAAGTCAGTGCCCGAGAATTAAAGTGAAAGAGATGAAAATTGCCAAGTAAATGAAGGCGGCACAGACAGAGGACTGTTCATTTCAAACCCTATATACATTTAGCGGAGGATCTTCAGGGAAAACAAATTATTCAGTTATACATGTATTTTGTACATTTATTAATTTCTCTGAGAAGTATCTAAACATTTCTCTGCAAAAAATATATTATTGGTCTGCATATATTAATGGTTTTGCCCACTGCAAACCTATTAATAAGTTGGTTTCTTTACATATTTGTAATTTTTGTTTTTGTTCAACTCTTGCAGCTGCAGTCATGAAATGGGACAAAGAAGCTACAGAGGCTACAATAAAGCATCTTGCAGCAGAACATCTCAAACATGCACCTGGGAGGAAGGGAGATGGAGGGCATACAGGAGTGGAAAATAACTGAGGACTTTTGAATGAGTACTGTAAGGCATTTGTGTTTATTTCCATTGTAGAGGAGAACTGACCCCCGACTGAGCCTGGTTTCTCACAAGGTTTTTTTCTCCATTCTATCACAGAGGGAGTTTTGGTTCCTTGCTGCTGTCGCCTCTGGCTTGCTCAGTTTGGGACACTTAATTTCTAGCGATTATCGACAATTTGATTTCACAGATACTATTTAAACTAAACTGAGCTAGACAATGACATCTCTTAATTCAATAATGAAATGCCTTTAACTGAAAATTGAGTGTGTAATCTTATCATTATACATTACTAACACTCTATCCTCCAATTTGATACTGTTAAGTGCTTTGACACAATCTGTATTGTTAAAAGCGCTATATAAATAAAGGTGAATTTACTTGACTATAGGGGACTTTATACCCCCTCCCCATTTCAGACCAAATATCTTTGTCTTGGGGGATTTTTTTGTTGTTGTTGTTCACTTGAGAGTTAAATTTAGCTTTTAGAATTTAGTTTTATCAGCTTGTTAATATTTTGCTGAAAAGGTCATTAAAGATGGTTAAAAAGTGCTCACTTGTCGTTTCAAACTATTTATTTTCTGTCCCTTTTTAATTGATCAGATCACATATTTCCAATTGCAAATAAGGCTACTAAAATGTCTTTGCACACCTATATGTCTTGGACAAGTAAGGGGTATTAATTTATTATTAACAATTTTAAAGCAGTACTTCTGCACACTGCCTTTACTATGACTAGAATGAACGTCGATGTCGCAAAAACGTTCATTCTGGCCCCTCAGAGGACGTCTATTGAACGTTAAATATTTATGTCATATGGATGTTAATACTGAACGCTACAAAGACGTCTAAAAAAGACGTCGCATAAACTTTCATTCTGGCCCCTCAGAGGACGTCTATTGAACATTAAATATTTATGTCGTATGGACGTTAATACTGATCGCCAAAAAGACGTCTAAAAAAGACGTCGCAAAAACTTTCATTCTGGCCCCTCAGAGGACGTCTATTGAACATTAAATATTTATGTCGTATGGACGTTAATACTGATCGCCAAAAAGACGTCTAAAAAAGACGTCGCAAAAACTTTCATTCTGGCCCCTCAGAGGACGTCTTTTGAACGTACGATAAAGACGTTAAATTGACGTCGTTTGGACGTGTCTTTGCTCAGTGGGCAGAAACACTTGTGATTGGATCAAACAGCAAAAGGGGCAGACTGAAATCAGCCCAATAAAGACAGACACCCAACTTTGGTGCGTGGCTCTCTTTGCTTGCTCGCGTGCTGACCTGGTGAAACTTTGGCTCCTGCTCTGATCGCGCTGTTAAGCACTCCCAGCCATTAACATCTGGCCGAGCATTGAACAACTATCAAGACTTAGTCAAACTTCTAAAGAAACTTTAACATCTGAAGCCGTAAGAACTGAAACAAACTTCCTAAGAGCGTCATCACTCCACAGAGAAACCAACCAATTAAAGGGTATTCCCCGTGACACCACGCGACGACGACACATCAGCAGCCAATCCACACCTGGGGTTCCCTCAACCAGGAAAGGAACGGAAACTCAACTTAAAGCAAGTAATATCAAACAAATCTCCTTAATTCTGCTGGAAACTGGTTGAAGTAATTTAAGAGAAAAGACAGACAAGTTTTCTGTTTAAAATTCCCTCAGGGCAAAGTTTTCAGTAACTAGCAAAAGAGTGCTGGTTTAAGCTTTCTTAAAGTTCATTGCCTGCAATGTGTGTCTTTGTGTGTTTACGTATTCTGTTTTGTGTTATTTAGCTTAGTATTATTGTAGAGTAGTAAAATAAACATTGATTTTTGTAAAGGAATCTTTGTCTGGTGCTGTGTGATATTCAAGCCTTAAACTATTAGCCAAAGATTGCGTTACCTATGCTCAAAATTACCTAATCAATTCTGTGTTATTATTGTGGCCACGGGAATAAAACTGAATTGTTAAGAGATAACGTACTGATTTTAACGCTTGCTGGACAAGTCGTTAATGAGGTATCGTTAACAATGTATAAGTTGGACGTTTTGATTAATATCGATTAATCATGTAAATATCAATATCGAATCTTAAGAATAGATTCCCTAAAAGATAAATTAAAATAAGGGCTAATCCTTTACAATATATTATATATATATTTTTTTTTATTGTTAGAAATTGTAACAATAATAGTATTATGTAGTTAGGTATTTTATTATATTTTTAGTTATTTTGTTTTATTTTTAGTCGAGGTCTTCACTGGGGATATGTCCCCGGGCTAATCCAGGTGTCCGGCCTCTGCCGACGATCAAGGCCGTAGACATCATCTCCCAGCACTGATCCACCATCTGATCCAGACACGGACTTAGAAACAGAATAAGAAAGAAACAGATAAGGTTCCGGTTGACCTAATTAATGCAGCCTAACAATCCTTTAATGGATTTGAATAATACAAGTGTAGTAGTGTGTTATGTGTAAAACAGGTTAAAGAGATGGGTCTTTAATCTAGATTTAAACTGACAGAGTGTGTCTGCTTCCCGAACTGTGTTAGGTAGATTGTTCCAGAGTTTGGGTGCTAAATAGGAAAAGGATCTGCCGCCCGCAGTCGATTTTGATATTCTAGGTATTATCAAACGCACAGAGTTTTGAGAACGCAGCAGACGTGGAGGACTATAATGTGATAATAGCTCGCTCAGGTACTGAGGAGCTAAGCCATTCAGGGCTTTATAAGTAATTAACAAGATTTTAAAATCTATACGATGTTTGATAGGGAGCCAGTGCAGTGTTGACAGAACCGGGCTAATATGGTCATACTTCCTGGTTCTAGTAAGGACTCTAGCTGCTGCATTTTGGACCAACTGTAGTTTGTTGATCAAGCGTGCAGAACAACCACCCAGTAAATCATTACAATAGTCTAACCTTGAGGTCATAAACACATTAATTATTATTTCTGCATTTGACGTTGAGAGCATTAGGGCAGTTGTGGCCTAATGTATAGAGATTTGGACTTGGAACCCGAAGGTCGTGGGTTTGAGTCTCAGGTCTGGCAGGGATTGTTGGTGGGGGGAGTGAATAACCAGCACTCTCTCCACCCTCAATACCATGACTGAGGTGAGACCCTTGAGCAAGACACCGAACCCCCAACTGCTCCCCGGGCGCCGCAGCATTGGCTGCCCACGGCTCCGGGTGTATGTTCACTACTGTGTGCGTGCGTGCGTGCACGCACTTAGATGGGTTAAATGCAGAGCACAAATTCCGAGTATGGGTCACCATACTTGGCCACACACCACTATTTTATTTTTTTTTTAAATGGAAAAAATGCAGTTTTACAGATGCTAGAAACATGGCTTTCAAATTAAAGATTGCTATCAAACAGCACACCTAGGTTCCTACCTAGGTATACTACCTTTTCTAGTATCTTTGACAGAAAAGGGAGATTTGAGATCGGTCTGTAATTAACTAGATCTTTGGGGTGTGGGATTATCTAAAGTGCTAGAAAAGAGAGAGTCCATAGTTTCTGTTACATCATCAAGTTTTTCTGCGCTGTTGGATATAGGGCTGGGTATCGAGTGCGATACTTTTTAGGCACCGACCGGATTGCGTCGATACCACCGAGTATTGAAAACCGTCTTGTCGTTCGGTACCAAATTTCGATGCCTAAGGGGTTAATCTCATCAACGTCAGTGAGGCAATAAGCCTGCAGGACTAGGGGTGTATCGCGAGAGTACATACTGCTACTATTAAAATTATTAAAACTTTATTTTTGTTTTAGTAATGATCACAACATTTCTTCCATGTTTTATTTTTAATAGTAAACCCCCTTTGTTTGCCAAAATAAATAAATAAACTTTGATTTTCAATAATTTAAAGATAAATTAAATAATTTTTATGCCTTCATTTGAAAACCAGATACAGAACTCAGAATTTCTAAAGAAAAATAAAACATTTCCTAAGGCTATTTTAAGAATAACTTTGAAGAAACTAAGTTGTTTTTATGCATTCAAATAATTAGACATACTACACCATTATTTAATAACCATAAAACATATGGTGAAAGAAAATAAAACACCCACTTATGAAAGTGGATAAAGATTTTCAATTTCTTGAAGTCTTTAACAACCTTGAATAAATGAACAGAAATTATGATTCTGTCTGAGCTATGTGTTTTAAAACGAACACGCACTAGTGTAAATGTGGCCTAACAGATGTGTAAACTGAAAACTATTTGAACTTTCTTAAAATTATTTGCACTGATTTATTGTGTTGGATATATTTTGTTCCTTTGTGCAGTGGCTCAGGAGATGAGGCTTTGATTTTTTTTTTTAGATAATGTAATCTTGTTAAAACTGATTTCATAAAATTGGTATTGAAAAAAGTATTGTTCAGGAACCGGTATCGAACTCAAGGTATCGGTATCGATATCAAAATTTTTGAACGATACCCAGCCCTAGTTGGATATGCCGAGGAATTGAGATAAATCAGGAAGATTACTTACAAAGCAGTCTTTTGTAGTAGAAGTGATGATGGTTCTACCATACTTGTAACAAGGTGTAGAATTTACAGTTTTAGCTATATAGAGTTTACATAATACTAGAAAATGATCTGAGATATCATCGCTTTGCTGCAGAGTTTCAACACCACTAACATCAATTCCATGTGACAGTATTAAATCTAGAGTATGATTTCGACAATGAGTAGGTCCTGAAACATGTTGTCTAACCCCAATACACTGAAAAAATGGCAATGGGCAGATTGTTGAATTTGCACAAATGCATTTCGTATTTCCTACATGATTATTTTATGTTTCTCATCTAAACATATTTTAGTCTTGTGCCATTCATTTAATGCTGAAGGATGTTCAACCTTTTAGAAATAATCATGTTTAAATTAAAGAAATTAGTTATGTTTTCTCTGGAAACTCCGCCCCCTGCGAACACTCAAAGGAAAAACAGTTAACTGCTCTGCTGCTGCCTGCTGGCCAGTCCGCCATTTTCTCTCTCGCTTTGGAAGGTGGAAGCTGCAAGTTATCGTGGTGGAACGCTAAAGCCTGAAGGTAATTAACATTTTGAACTGAAATGCCATTGAGAAACAGTTAGTAGTCTGTTTGAACGTATTTTCACCGAGGTAACGTTTTTATGTAAGATACCTTACTGATTTTATGGAAAGGCAAAAGTTAGTGCGAATGTTTAACGGTGGTTACCGGTAACAGTAACCCCTGTTTAATATATCATGACTTGTATTAACGTTTTTCAAATTGTGTACAGTCCTTAAGGCATATGTATTCGTATTTTGTTCTGTGTATGACAACTAATTCGCGTCAGGGAGGGATGGCGCCAAATACTTTTGGGTGGAGGAGAGGATATTACTTACAGAACGTTAAAAGGCAGTCTGGCTGAACTGTATATCTTTTAAACTTGATCACAAAGAAAATACTTGTTATTCTCCATTTATTGCGAATTCTCTTTCAAAGAAAGTAATTTCACTCGGCGCCTTAATTGCAATGAATGGGAAAATCCTGTCAGGGAGTGACTTGAGCCAACTGGGTGGGGGAGGGGATGTTACAGAACGTAATCGACTTAAATTGGGAAATACTGAAATTTCATAAAATGCATGCCACACTCAAATTTACTGTCATATGTCAAATCCGCAGAAAAATCTTACATGGTCTTAAAATTGTGTTTTATGCTGAAAAAAAGTAAAATGTAAAAAAAAAAGCTTTAGGTTGGCCCAGCCAATACCCATGCGGGACTCAGGACACTGTTTCTATGGCAACTGAAGCCTCTAGCTCCAGTTGCAGTGACATTCTTGGCTCTCTAATGCTGCCTTCACGTGCTATCGGAGTTAAAATAAATAATAATAATCATAATTTTGTGTGTATGTTTCCATCCGTGCATGGATATGTGAAAGAGGAATCAAGTCGGAGTTCACGGAAACGTGCCTCTATGTGTGCGCGCCTCGGTTGTGTACGGCTGTGCGCACAGATAACAGCGCGCGAGTATTAAATTCTCTTTTGCCTCTTCCAGCGCTGGAATGGTTTACAGTTTATTGAATATGTAAACTATCAAGACAAAACTTGTGCAAATGATAATCTTTCAGGTCTATGGCGGTTAAACTTGCAAGTAATCCGCAAATCACATGCGTGCCGAAAGCCTAGTCAGTACGAATCACGGATAGACTATGATCTGTTAAAAACATTAACTACTGTTCACTAATGAAAGCTCATTGTAAGCCTTATTGTTAACACTGCTACAATAAGAATTTGTCAGTTTATTTATTTTTTTATTAAGAAGGAAATGTGTTCAATTCTCTAAAATCCTTAACTAGCCTACCTCTGGGATTATGTTATTGCTTTAAAACTAATGCATTATTTTTTATATTTTACAGATATCAGATTAATCTAGTCAAGTGCAATTTGACTTGCAAATGCTCTATAGTAGTGGTGAGTATTTTTGTAAATCTACTGCAAGTAGAAAAAACACTTAATAATGCACGTCGGTACATTATTATTGGTTATAGTCTTTTACTGAACTGATATCAAATCTTCCCTGTGTGTATTGTAGAATCGTAGAATTTCGACACCCCTATTGCATATGGACATATATTTTGAGGTAATCATTCCACATTGTCACATAGCATGTTTTATTGAATTAGGTGTAAAAAAATACTAGTAAAGTTTCAGAAAGCACAGATCCAACAAACCATTCTGTGATTATCCATCTGCCTGCCGTAAGGTTGCTGACCACTGTACAATTGGATATGTTGGATCTAAACTTGTAGGACTACCATCCACAATCCTAGAACTGAGGTCTAACAGTAATCTCATTTTGTCTGTGCATTCTGCAGGATGGGGACGAAGCCTTCATTCAAAAATCCACAGAGGAGACCACGGTGGGAATCTACATTCTAAAATTCCGTGACAGATCAGATGACATCGGGATTATCCTGGAAGGCCAGAACATCTTGCAAGGCTTAGACAACTTTGCATTAGCTACGGCAATGCTTTTTGGTCTTATGTATGCCTTAAATCTCAACTACCCACCTGAAATGAAAAGTACATTTGAGGTACTGCAGAAGATAGTCATGGAGCTGGAAGGCTCCACTCTATCCAAGAAAGCACAAGTTCTCAGAAACAGACTCTATGAGTGAGCTGTTTCCATGGTACGGCAGGATGGACACAAGGTAGTTTCCAACCTCTTGCAATAAGGACAATTTCCTTTTCATTTCACACACAAAGAACTTGCTTTGTTAAAAAGTTTAATCTGTTTGATATGAGTAGGTTGGCCACTGTTTTTATTTTATTTTTATGGTAGTTTTAACATGTGCATAGTTTTTTGGTTAAACCTATTGGTTAAAAGGACACTCTGATAAGAGTAAAGTGGTAAGAGTAAAGTGGTATGAGTAAAGTGGTAAGAGTAAAGTGGTAAGAGTAAAGTGGTATGAGTAAAGTGGTAAGAGTACAGTGGTATGAGTAAAGTGGTAAGAGTAAAGTGGTAAGAGTAAAGTGGTATGAGTAAAGTGGTAAGAGTAAAGTGGTATGAGTAAAGTGGTAAGAGTAAAGTGGTAAGAGTAAAGTGGTATGAGTAAAGTGGTAAGAGTAAAGTGATATGAGTAAAGTGGTAAGAGTAAAGTGGTATGAGTAAAGTGGTAAGAGTAAAGTGGTAAGAGTAAAGTGGTAAGAGTAAAGTGGTAAGAGTAAAGTAATATGAGTAAAGTGGTATGAGTGAAGTGGTATGAGTGAAGTGGTATGAGTGAAGTGGTAAGAGTAAAGTGGTAAGAGTAAAGTGATATGAGTAAAGTGGTATGAGTGAAGAGGTAAGAGTAAAGTGATATGAGTAAAGTGGTATGAGTGAAGTGGTAAGAGTAAAGTGATATGAGTGAAGTGGTAAGAGTAAAGTGGTAAGAGTAAAGTGATATGAGTAAAGTGGTAAGAGTAAAGTGATATGAGTAAAGTGGTATGAGTGAAGTGGTATGAGTGAAGTGGTAAGAGTAAAGTGATATGAGTAAAGTGGTATGAGTGAAGTGGTAAGAGTAAAGTGGTAAGAGTAAAGTGATATGAGTAAAGTGGTATGAGTGAAGTGGTAAGAGTAAAGTGATATGCTGTCATTGTTCATTGACATTTGTTCATGGATTTTAAGCTATTTTTAACACGGGGAACTACTTCTGTAGCCCATACTCTGAAAAATTTGTTGTACTTTTAAAAGAAATACATCAATTTAACTTCTCTTATGCTTTTAAAATTGACAACAAAAATGTCAAGGTATGCTTTGGAGTACTTGATACTCATACTGTTCACCTTTTCCTCTACACCTGTTTGACTGTGTCTTTGTCTTTTACTTAATGTTTGTTTTGTTGCAGTTTACTGTATCAGAATGGTCATTACTGTTCACCTTTTCCACAACATGTTTGACTGTGCCTTGTCTTTTTCTTAAAGTGATATGAGTACAAATATGCTGTCATTGTTCATTGACATTTGTTCATGGAATCTAAGCTATTTTTAAAATCCACTCAGAAAGCTTACTTCTAATAGCACTTACTGTGTAAAAAATGTATTGTAACTTTAAAAAAGAATATTTGCTTGTCTTACTGCTTTTAAACTGTACAGTAATGTTGTGAATGTACTTAAAACTAGTGGATGTAAAAAATACATTTATTGATTAAAGTCAGCTTATAGTATTCTAAAACTTAATCAGGTTAGTTTTATTGGTAACACTTTATAATAACGTCCAGTTATAAGTCATTTATAAGTGATTAGTTAATGATTAACTAATCATTTACAAAACATTCATAAGAGATTAATAAGTGATATGCTAACAATTTGTGTATGTTTTGTTAATTAATTTAAAAGTCATTTACAAGTAATTAGCTAATGATGAACTAATCATTTACAAAACATAACTATACATTCACAAATGATTAAGTAATATGCTAACGATTTATAAATCTGTCATAAGTTATCTTTATAAATAGCATCATGAAATAATTAAACATCCTTAATGGTTAATAGTTACTAGTTAATATATTATTAATCACTTATAGATCATTGAAATGTCAACATTGTACTATTATCTCAATAAACATTATAAATCATTTACAAAGCTTTCTGCATCCCCTAATCTAAAGTGTAAACTACTCATCAGTTGTAAATGTTTTACAAACCTTCCAGGTTACAGGTTGTTTGTGAATATATATATATATATATATATATATATATATATTTACGCACACACGACTGGAAACCATAAAGTTTGTAAAACATTTACAACTGATGAGTAGTTTACACTTTAGATTAGGGGATGCAGAAAGCTTTGTAAATGATTTATAATGTTTATTGAGATAATAGTACAATGTTGACATTTCAATGATCTATAAGTGATTAATAATATATTAACTAGTAACTATTAACCATTAAGGATGTTTAATTATTTCATGATGCTATTTATAAAGATAACTTATGACAGATTTATAAATCGTTAGCATATTACTTAATCATTTGTGAATGTATAGTTATGTTTTGTAAATGATTAGTTCATCATTAGCTAATTACTTGTAAATGACTTTTAAATTAATTAACAAAACATACACAAATTGTTAGCATATCACTTATTAATTGCTTATGAATGTTTTGTAAACGATTAGTTAATCATTAACTAATCACTTATAAATGACTTATAACTGGACGTTATTATAAAGTGTTACCGTTTTATTTATTGAAACCACAGCATATATGAATGGAAAAACATAAAAATCATGTTAGTTTAACAAGCACAAATTATGTATCGTGAACATATATAAATCATGTTTATTTAACAAATTAATTATGTATCTTTAACATAAAAATCATGTTCGTTTAACAACCACAAATTATGTTGTGTAAACCTAACTTTATTATGTGCAACCGATGTACATGTTTTTTTTATGTTAATCCAACAGGTTTTTTTTTTCAGTGTAGAGTTCAGAATGTCTATGAATTCTGATCCTAATGCATCTTTAAGTAACATAAAGGACCAACGTCTTCAAAAAGTAAAACATAAAAAAAATGTTTTTGCTACGAGAGAGAGAATCAGTGAGCCTTGGCTTTCATTTCCACACTTCTGGAGCTCTAGATTATTTCACACAGACAGAACTAAACACACACACACAGAGCTACACAAGACAGAGACGCTGAGCATCGCCAGGGTTAGCAGATCATAAAGCAAAAAAATGGTTGCTATAAACTAAGCCCAGTTGGTTGTTTCACGTGACTGTCAGGGGTCAGATTTACACAGGTGAAGCAGTAAAACATACTGTTGAGTTTTATTTAGCTTGACCTGCTTTCCCTTTTAAACCCTCAACCATTTTTTTTTTCTGGCTCTAGCCATTTGCTCCATGGTTTTCTCTAATCTTGACCTTTTTGATTTGATTCTGTTTGAGTTGTTTCATTTATAGAGCAAATTGCTTTGGGTTTGAGTGAACACTTCTTTGTAACTCACTTACACTCTCTTTCTCCTATAGGCTGTAGCTGTTAATAGGCAATAATGCATAAATAGTGTGGTTTAAGGAAGCGTGGCCCGGGACTGCAGCTCTATTAGCTGGATTAGAGCAGTATAGACGGAGGACAGGAGTGGCCGACCGCTCCGATGTTGATGTCTGCAGAGACAGGCAGTAATAAGAGATAAAGACCTGGCTATGGATCATAGGATTCACTGGGAAATGTGCTAACTTCTGCATTAGCTAGGTGCCTGTTGAAAATGGACTGAGTGTCTGTTCTGTAAATGGTTTCAACTTCAGTGTTTTAAATGGGCAATGTCAGTTCACTGAATGGAAAATCTGTCTGCTTTAAGTGGACTAGATTTCTGATGTGTATGAGATGTTTGATGGAGTTAGCAGTTTTAAAAGCATTTGTGTAGCAACGTTTGGTGACTCATTACATGTCAAGAGATAGCGATTGGGACTGACATATTGGAGTATACTATAGTAATTGGTGTTGAAGACAAAATCACACACTCACAACCTCATTCCTGCACATTTTCCAAATGTAAAAGAGAGATTGGCAGCTATAATGTAGGCTTTCAAATACCATCTTTTTTAAAATGTTAATATCTTTACAAATTTAAATTTTTGCTCCACACTACGAGATTCAGCATGTCTAACCACATACAATAACATTAAATATATCAATATGAGTACACAGAGAGTGAATGAGAGAAGGGAACAAATCTCCATCACTGACATTAGCTTTGACTTTCAAACTCTTCTGTTGCATGTCAGTGACTGTGTGAAATTATGATCGACTGCACACTGAAATCCCTCAGCCCTGGTAAACAATTCATAAACACCAACCATTCGCCAAAAATGCCTTGCAATTTTGATTGCACTTCGATCTGGACATTTGTGTTAGCTGAAGCAATTACTATGTCAGACTGATATGAACAGAAACAGGCCACTCTGAGACGAGAACACCTACTGACAGCCCCATTAACGTCATGCTAATGTCAGCGCTTTGCTAACCCAATGTATGCATATGACTCAAAAGCTAGCAAATGCTCAAGCCAGTCAGACAGTAATGGATGCAAAGGCTTCCAGATTCCCCTTTCTAAGAACATTTCAGACCGGAGAGTTCATACTTGTAACCCAGTAGAACAAAATTCTACAGGTATTGAGTTTCTATTTCTATTCATTTTTGTAATTATTTTTGTTTTGCTCTAATCCAGAACTAAACTGTGACTGAGGTATAGGTCATTATATTGAGGTAATCTAATTGTGTATCTGCTCCTTTAAGAGCGCGATCTTATGTCAGGTTTGATTGCTTTACACATGTGAAAAACGTGGTTTTAACAAGCAGGTTAGGTTTCCTGTATTTCTATTGGTTTTTTAGTGTAGAGTCCCGCCCTCAATTAGGGGGTGTGTAATGTGATTGGTGGTTGCAAGGGGGAGAAGAGGAGAGAAGGGGAGGGGTGAGACGCGCTGCAGGTGGTAATCAAGTAATTCATAATTTTTACTAGTTTTAAAGCTAAAAACTGTAATATACATCCCTTGGGAAACGCAATTTTTGATTCGGTTGTTTACTTTGAGCTCGTCGCGAGACGCGAGTGTTTGGTGACATCCTGGTGTCCTTAATTGGCCAGTCAAGCGTGATTACAGATGGTTGTACTATCAGTTCATATATTTACTCATCTGTATCGAACTCTGAGTTTACGGAGAGTTTAAACCGTACGCGTTTAAAAGATTTAAAGACTGTAGACGTGGTTGTTTCCTGCACGACGATGGAGACGTTGAGGACCAGATAGCGCCCCAAGTACCCGCGTTATTTGGGGTTCCTCTGGCTACGTGGGAGGTGCGTTTCGTCGGACGACGACGGAGAGAGAGACCGAGGTGCTGCTGGAGGCCTAGGATCCCCGATCGCGGTTTTCATCACACACAAAATTGAGGTATCATTGTGGATTTGTTTGTGATCAGGAGAGTGAAGGGGACAATTTTCAGTTTCTCTGGCCACCACGAACACGAGCTACGATCCAGGCCTGCAACGGGGTGGGTGTTAATGACTGGTTTGTGTGTGTGTGGGCCCACAAGTGTTTAATACTGGTTCATATGGTGTTATTCAACGCGTTTAAATTACTGTGAATATTCAAAATGATATTCTGATTCTCAAAGTGAGCAAGTTAGTACATTTCATTCCATGTGAGTTAAGTTGTTCAATTCATTCCGAGTGTTTTTGATACTTAGATCAATTCAGTAACTCTGTCTTCTGAGATATTACCTTTTTAGGGGCTGAACTGTGTTAAAATCAGCACAAATGTGAGTGTGTGAATATCTTATATTCTGAAATTTCCTTCTTTGAGCTGTTTTGACGTTTCTAAATCTATTCTAATTAAATTCTTTATATTTTATCACTTATTTAAGAGTTTTATTATTAAATAAGTCATCAGCCATCAGCACTGGCGCCCCTCAGGGTTGCGTTCTCTCCCCACTGCTCTTCTCCCTCTACACGAATGACTGCACATTAAAGGACCCCTCTGTCAAGCTCCTGAAGTTTGCGGACGACACTACAGTCATAGGCCTCATCAAGGACGGTGACGAGTCTGCTTACAGACAGGAAGTTGAGCAGCTGGCTGTCTGGTGCAGTCTTAACAACCTGGAGCTGAACACGCTCAAAACTGTGGAGATGATAGTGGACTTCAGGAGAAACCCCCATGCTCTCCCCCCACTCACCATCATGAACAGCACTGTGACTTCAGTAGAGTCATTCAGATTCCTGGGAACCACCATCTCCCAGGACCTGAAGTGGGACAATCACATTGACTCTATTGCGAAAAAGGCCCAGCAGAGGCTGTATTTCCTCTGCCAGCTAAGAAAGTTCAACCTGCCTCAGGAGCTGCTGAAACAGTTCTACTCTGCAATCATCGAGTCTGTCCTATGTTCTTCTATAACTGTTTGGTTTGGTTCAGCTACCAAAACAGACATCAGAAGACTACAACGGACAGTTAGGACTGCTGAGAGAATTATCGGTGCCCCTCTGCCCAGCCTCCAAGAACTTTACACCTCCAGAGTGAGGAAAAGGGCTAAGAAAGTCACTCTGGACCCCTCACACCCAGCTCACTCTCTCTTTGTACTGTTGCCCTCTGGCCGGCGCTACAGATCACTGAGCACCAGAACAGCCAGACACAAGAACAGTTTTTTCCCCCAGGCCGTATCCCACCTGAACAACACATAACACACCCCGGTACTGTACATCTGTAAATAACCCATCAAACCTTCATCTGTACATAGGACACATGCACATTCACAGTTCTGTCTATGGTCATGTCTCTTTTCTGTATATTTTTATTTTTATTACTATTGTTATTCTTAAGTATTGTATATTCTCTTCATTAGTGTTCTTTATCACCTTAATTATATGTTGTCTGCACTATGTTTGTACTTTCTGTACTGGAAGCTCATAACACCAAGACAAATTCCTTGTGTGTGCAAACACACTTGGCAATAAAGCTCTTTCTGATTCTGATTCTGATTTCCTAATAAGTTTGACAATTTAACTTTCATAGTTGAGTAAAGTTCTAAATGTACTTCATTTTGTGACATCAGAGGGGCCTACTACAACATTTCTGTAGGCATTCAGTTTATTTGAACCTGGTGCGCTACCCTAAAGTAAAATAACACGTAGGGGGCGTTACATACTTTTTAGAAAATGGCCAGGCCATTAGATGTCATTAGATAGTGAATGTGGTACGTATACATCACCGCTAGCTGACGGCTGCGACTACGCTCCTATGAACTTCTGCTCACATTCAGCCAATTTACTTTGGTTTTCTGTGCCATAAATGTGACGGACTGCTTGATATATGATATCTATGTAAAAAGCTGTTTTTGCTCCACGCGCAGGAGCGGTAAGATGAACCTTCCCCTGATGCATAAGCAGAGCTGGCGTGAAGGCTGATGGTTGAATATGAGGGAAGCGTACAGCGTCTGAATTTCACACGAAACGCAGCCACCCGTGTCCGCTGCTCTCTAAAAGCTTGACTTCTCTCTCTCTGCGAAGCACCTTGAGTGAAAGACTGTCTGGAGAACGGGGAGAAGAGTGAAGGTTTCGGTCCGTGTGATTGGCACAGCCTGACATTACAGAATGAATCCAGGGGTTCGAAGGGTTGCTGCTCTGTCTGCCACTCGTCAGTTTGCATCGCTAGCCCACCAGGCCTCAGCGCTCATGCTGGGTAATGAGTGATAACTGACTTTGTTGTACCCCCCTCCGCGAGTGATGCTTATTTCTCGTGGTGGAAGCCCTGAGTCGACATGCCCATCGAGACGTTTTCTGAAGGATTCTGCTTAAATGTTTGAAATGTGTTTTGTACATGATATATGAACTTCTCTGCAAAACTGAAAAATGAAATTGAATGTGATTGGCGCCGATAGCCTGGCGGGCAGCTCGCTGACATATGACGCTGTTGCATTACAGGCGTCCAGAGTTCAAATCCCAAGTCGAGGACCTTTCCTGTTGCCCCCCCCCCTCTCTCTCTTACTTCACTTCCTATTTCCCCTACACTGTCCTATCAAAATAAAGGCAAGGATGCCGAAAAAATTATATTTTGGGGAAAAAAGAAAGAAATTGAATGTTGTTTAAGTGAAAGAAATGCATGATCACACATGTTTAAAGTCATTAAGAAGTTGTTTGACGAATGTCCACAATCTAGAGACAGCAACTGTAAAGAATATGAGATTACATTAAACATTTTTGTTCACTTGAGATGACTAGATTATTTCTATTCATCAGAATTGATAATAATAGTAAGGATTAAGATGGTGTGTTGATGTCTTTGACCGGCCTTGTATCTCGTTAGCCTTCGGATTGTTTCCTACCAAGCAGTAAATGGATTTGTACTGTTAGAGTTCAAATCTTACAGCTTTGTCAAGTAATGTCACTCCTGTCTTCTCAGTCAAATGCGAGGTGATGATTTCTTTCTGTTACCTTTCTCTGTCAATTAGGATCAGCAGAGGAGAGAAAAAAGGTTGAAGAGACTCTTCAGAAACACACAGCGCTTGACTCCAGCGCTGCCTCATACTGTGAGTTGTCAATACAATTAAAGTGCCATACGAACCCCAGGAGATGAGCTGCTCCGACACCCCTTAGACCTCGTCCTCGTCCCCACTGAGAGCTGACCAGAGCCTGGGCTCTCTGGAGGAGAGACTCACTCAGCGGTCAGAGGGCTGGACACACCAATCATTCTTTACTACTGTTATAACACGTGAACAACAGTCAGTTAACCAGAGCCCTATTCAGACGGTACTTGTTTCTTATAAAAAAAAATTCCCATGGCACCTCAGCGCTGAAACCCATGGATTTGTTTGGATGGCTATTTATTCACAGTGGAGGCACACTATAGTTTTCTGTCTCTCAAAATTATGGATGTCATTAAAATGTGGATATAAGTGCAGAAATAAGTTAGTGCAACCTCTTACTTACATGCTTGGCTTATATTTTTATGTATATAATTGTAAAATTTTTAATTGTATAATTGTACCATTTCACATGTTTATATGCTTTTATTTGTTCTTAACAGCTCCAACTTGCTGTGGTGGAGCAGTTATGAAATATTGTTCTTGTATACTTTCCAGCTTTTCAGATGGGAAAAAAACACTGACATTCTGTATTCGGACGACAATAAAATCACTGACTAACCCCTGTAAATGTATAGTCAGAATCGGGTTTAGGATCAGGTTTCTTTTCACACATTGATCATAGGAAGTTCTTGCCACCTCAGGTTGTCCCATGACAATGTCCCTGACTCTGGACATTTGCGCGTCCTTTGACACATGATGTCTCTGAGACTTTTCTGTCATTCCTGTTCCTATCTGGAGTGATGACTGGAGTCGTCCTACATGAGCCTGTCCGACTGCATCCAAGCATCCTAATGGGTTTCTTATGTAGCCGCATGTCCTTCCTGAGTTACGTTCTCTGTTTCCTGCTCTCAGACTGATGCTGTCAAATGTGACCCATCTCCGGTTGTGCTGTTTGTGGCTGCTGTCTGATTTTGCTTCGTTTCCATGGGTTGATCGAAGCATGTGGTGTTTGATTATATGAGAGACGTTGCACTTGCTGGACATTTCATTTGTATTTAATGAAATCTCATGGATAAAAAAGGTTATGTTCTCCTATTTAGTGAGATGGCCACGGTTAAACAGGATCCATTTCCACCTTGATCAATTTTTGCACAGACATTTTTCAGCCGAGGAACGAGTGCATCAGGACCTGCGAGTCAAGGAGCTTATTTGCTAATAAAATCCCTCCGAGGGGTTTCAGCATCCATTGAGCTGAAAACAAGGAGCTACATCAATTGGCCACAAAAACAATTTTGAACCATTAACATTTAAACGGCTTCCACGATTGATTGGCCATTTCTAAATGGTGAATTTAGCACACAAGTGATTCATCTCTGCTGTGCTGTGTGACAGTGTGAGATCAGGCCTTAACATCACCTTCTCCACACACACAATACAGCCAGCCACTGAATATTATTTAATGCTCTGAGCTGCATGAGTTGGTTTTAATATATAGTCAACATGTGCACAAATGTATGTCACTTGTAAAACAGCAGACATATTTAAAGATTCTATTGCTGTAGTAGTTTGGGTAATTATGTCTTTCAGCATAAAAAAACAAATAAGGTGTAAGACGTACCAATATGTAGGTCATGTTTAATTGTCATAGAAAATCACATTGAAATAGCTTTTGGAGACTGACTGTATGACTTTATGCCATTGTATTAAATCATTGCTTTGCAAGCTTGATCTTGTGAGATTGTGTTATTTATTTTCCTGACATGATCAGTCATACTTAATCTTTTATTGGCTGCAGTTTCAGGGTTGACATGGTCATTTTGTGTGTTCTGTGTGCAGTTATTCTTTCTTGCCACACGCACATCTCTAACCCTCTAGAGTCTGGAATGATGGTGATGTCTTGTTCTCTCTGTCTTTATCTCTCCTGAGGACGGACACAAACCAGGCATTTCCAGGCTCAGTGGTGTGTCAGTGTCCTCTCAAAATGGCTCCATTAGGGTCCTACTCTGAGACAGACATTCCCTCCTTCAGCCCAACAAAGAGACATTTGATTTCCTCCCCATAAATCCCAGCTATCGGTTTCTGCTTTTCATTAGGTGGAAGCGACAATGACTGTTGCAGGTGGACTGGATGCGACTTCATTGACTCTTTCAAACTGCCGCTGAACTAGAGGAGTGAGAGATACAAATTAACATTAAACAAGACATGGACTGAGCTTTTGGATACTGTTCATTATTCTGAAACTGCTGAAAACAGCCTGAGATATCAGAATGATGGGAAGTATTTCATCTAGATGATGAGTGGGTGTGATTTACATTAAATATACCAGAAGTGGTAAACTGGAACATGATAAAGTTATATATAGTGAGTGTGTGTATGTGTGTGTGTGGGGGGGGTCTGCATTGCGTTCCTTGTGTGTATGAGCACACTTGGCAATAAAAGCCCTTTGTGATTCTGATTTACAGATGGTGAGCGACAGAGGGAAAGATGGAAAGAAAGAACACCTGAAGAGAATAAGAAGCAGAAATATGAGGTTTGTCATCTTTGTTTGATGACATCGCTCTCAGCCGACGAGCACGGTTCATTCTGTCCCAGCAGCTAAACGCAGACTTGGAAATGATGAGAAACTCACAGTTTAAAAGCACTTGAGTGATATGTAAATGAGTCTTCATATAGACAAACGCTCTTTATCAGTGTAGATGCAGCCTCACAAATGACCTAGAGAAGAACCTCGTCTTGCTAACAGAACTAAAAGAGAACGATTTTTCACAAGTTCATCTGCTTTTCCTATAGAATTTTTCCACACTCATTCCTCTTTTATTTCATCATCATAGGCTTTTCAAGCAATACATTTAATTTCCAGACTTGAAAGAGGAATGATTTGTGATGTTCACACAGGTGAGTGTGTGTATTATAACATGTTTTAAATGTTTTGCACACCTTAAGAGATGCATACCCAGATGAATAATGAGTTGTTGACAAACCAGGAAAGCTAACAAGGATGCAGACGTCGCCCACTAAGTGTCTTTTAATAACAGCTATTCAGATTCAGCATAATCAAACGCTGCATAATACAACCAGGATTCACTAACCTTCAGTGTGACTCTTAATATCACAAAGCCTGTGTTGCAGAAATGATTAAATACATTTGGCTGTATTCTGGAAGTAAGCCGGCACAGTGTTTCTTTACTCGGATGGTCTCTCTCTGCTGCAGGAGCTGACAGGTGGCATATCCGGATGAAGGTAAATAGGGGTCCTGAGAGAGGAGAGGCGTGGATGACCCTCCGGCTGCCTGACTAGATTAGGCCTCTCTGTAATTCCATTAGGGCAGCGCTACAGTCAACATAGACGCCTCCTTCAGGGTCTTCATAATCAGAACAGATGGCTTCGTTCTAGGAGGCCCCACACTTTGAGCCCACGCTGTTTGCGATATGAATCTGTCAGAATCATCGCCGTATGACCGTACACGTGGCCAATGGAGTGTACCATGGATCCGAAAGGTTGAGCTGACGTGTATGAAACACTTAAACTCGTGAGTAAATAGAAATATGCTGGTGGTCCAATCTTCCCTTAAAATTAAATAAACATCCAACACAGCCACATTTTATGGCTCAACTGACCTGCATTAGAGATATATTTCATGAACTGAGAAATGTGGTGTTTCATTTCCAAGTAGCCAATTTGGTTTTTGTTTTAAAGGGACGTTTATGAGTGGTTCAGGAGCCTGAGATTTGGGCCCAGTGTTGATAGTTCACAGGATCAGCCTGTATGTCTACAGCACTCTAGTGCAGCACTTCTCATCCACTCTGACTCCCACAATATTCAAGGCCCCATGACTTACCAGTTGTGCATCATTTCCTGGATAAATATTAAAAATAAATATTTGTAAAAATATTACTTAATTTACGTGACTTAATACAATTTAAATGACTTTTCCAAGTGTACAGACCCACTTTAAGGCTTACTCATATATCAGGTTATAATGGTTTTCAAAGAGAAAAACTGTTGTTGAGGGGGTGAATTAAAATAAGAAATGTTTTGAATATAGTGATATTGGCTTATTTTAATGCTTGTTTGGTCTTATACTAACAGGACAGGGAGGAGACGCTGAATGAGATGCTGTGTGAGCCATGTATCTGAGAGAAGAGTCCGTCTGTGGAGTTCATGTATGCAGTAGCAGCACTGAGCTCTATTTACAACCGAATGTGTCTTTTAAATTCCAATTCAGTTGTTGAATTTGAATTGAGGTGCAAGCAATAAGCAGAATTGAATTTCATTATTAAGAATATTGCAGATTCTTTCATTCTGAATTTTGCACAGAACTGTTACACAGACAAACCAGTTAAAAATATTTTGAGTCAGTAATTATATTGACCTTTATTGACGGTGAAGTCTGAAGTGCTGTTTTTTTACATTTGTGCTTTTCGAGAGGATTTTACCAAGCTGACAGTTCACAATTTACTAAAGCTCTCTGTCAGCGTGCTAAACCAACTCTCTGCCAAGTTTGTAAATAGATCCTCTTTATAGCACAGCCACTACATATATTAAAACTAAACAAGAGAACATCTAGATGAACTCACTGATGCACCTGACTAATCGGGCAATAATGAAAAGTAGTGTAATGAAGTAGATTATCATATGCATGTTCTTTTTTTTCAGGTTACATCTGAGTGACTTAACGGTGAACAAACGCATTAATTGAAACCCTGTCAGATCAGTGCAGTCTGTTCTATCTGTCCCAGAGAGAAAGAAACCTCACCGCTCGGCATATTCCTCATTGTTAACTGGGCGAGTCGACATCAGTTCCTGTTAGCGATTGCTTGAAAATTACGCAAGAAGTAGGTTAGCCTGTGCAGAAGAAGCTCTGATGCCCATTATTTTATGAGATGACAGCAACCATACGTGGCTGCAGAGAGAGAGAGTAGAATCTGCTGGCTAACCTAACACAGCGCACTAACAGTAGAGAAGCCTTCTCTCTACACTCTCCAGAGAAGCATGTTAGCATCGTTATTAGCCTATTAGAGTGTGTATGTGTATGCTTTGAGCGGTGAGCCTTTCTTCACTTTACGGGACTGAAATTAATCTTTTAATAAGGTGTAATGTGGATGCTGTCTGCTGCTGCTGGGCAATGCTATCACTGTGAGCCCTTCCTACATTCCCAGGGTCCTACACTCCCCAGATTTTTCTGGCACATCATAACAAACACTTGAAAAAAGATCCTGCTGTATGTTCGCAGGGTTAGGGTTGGAGTCAGGGTTGCACAGGAGCACAGGGTTAACACTTGAACATGGTTACGCTCTTGGCGAACAGCATGGCTTTAGGTTAAAGCAGCTGAAGGAAATTCATGCAGGTCTAACCTTTATCAGGCCGGTCGCACCCGTGTTAAAGCGTGATCTGTGCAGCTCTGTGAAAGGAAGCACAGCTGTTGTCAGACTGCTGAGGGCAGCAGTGCCTCGTGCCGCTCGCTGCTGAACTGCTCTGAGATCTGATGGGTTTAACCTTGAGCAAAAGACGAATGGCTGGATTTGACAGGAATCACAGAGGAAACCACCTCACTCACTCATTCTCATTCTCTCACTCTCACTCACTTACTCTCTCTCTCTCACTCTCAGTTCAATTCAATTCATATTGCTTTATTGGTATGACATACTAGGGGACATATTGCCAAAGCATTGTACACAGCAGAAAAAAGACAAACATACATATAATATACATCCATAAACAAAATACAAGTAAAACATATCTATATATTTATATATACATTAATGGTACTACTCATGCAGAAGTGTTCAGTCTTTACTTCTTATTTTGTGGCATTTATAAATATTTTGTGCTACCAAAAAGGAAGCAGGTCCTTCACCAAGTAATATTCTTAATTTATAATTTTCATGCAGTAACTGGAACTCTTACTATAACTCTCTGTTGTTTAAAGTGATAAAATGTAACTTAATTCCCTCCATATTTCTGATATTATCTATCAAACTAATCTGACTAATTTGATCGTTCGTTTTTAATCTAAAACTGCGAGTGTAACGCGTATGCCACGTTAACATTCGTTAGCCGGTTAGCTTGTCATTCGCGTTTCCACTTGCATTTCTATTCAAGCCTATTATTGTTTTCTTTTTTCTCGCTCCGTTTCATCTCTCTCTCGCTCCGTTTGAACTCATGAGTTCATCAAACAACAGTGGTAAGTAAATCATTCATCTATCATGGTGAGTAATGGCTTCTCCTTCTCTTGTTATTTGCACTTCATGTCAAGTCAAGTCACCTTTATTTATATAGCGCTTTTAACAATACAGATTGGAGGATAGAGTGTCAGTAATGTATAATAATAAGATTAAACACTCAATTTCAGTTAAAGGCATTTCATTATTGAATTCAGTAATGTCATTATCTAGCTCAGTTTAGTTTAAGTAAAAAAAAGTACTGATTGATTTATTTCACAATTTTATATAGACTGCTTTATTTAATTTTCTATTAGCACACATTTTTATAATCCTGCAACCACAAATACCTGGAATTTTCCCAAAATAACCACTATTTGGAGTCAAGATATATATTTGTTGTTGATATGCTGACGAGAGTGATGTAGTAGTTCACTGTGAAGCTTATGTAGTGGGTTAAAAAAAAGAAAAGAATTGATGGGTATAAAATGCATTTGTGTATCTAAAGAAAAAAAGACACCCCCTTTAAAGGTCATATGGTATGTGTAACATTAATTTTTCTGAATGTTTAAATTCATTATCCTCTGCATTTTCAATCATCAATTCATCATTATCTTTTTTTGTGAGGAAAAAGATATAGTGTTGTTCTGTTTGCCGCCTGTAGAGGGCGCTTAGCGCTATTGATTCGGGGTATTACAAAGGGCGAGTCAGAATCAATTAAACATTGACAAAGACTGCAGCCAGTGCTCGTGTCTCACCTTGTCTCTTCTTATTATTCTACAGGTGAGCAAAATCGATTCAAAAACTAAGTACAACTAATGTAATACACTGTATTTCAAAGAAGTATGTGTTCTCAAGATGGCGCCGCTGTGTTCGGACGCCGTTCGGGTCGCTCCGCTGAGATTTTGCTTTACCTTTCTTTTTTACTTACTTTTACTTTCTCTTTTTACACATTTCACGTCGGCACTGATCACCTACAACATAGAAACACTTTTGGACATTGGAAACCGCTACACCAACCTGCTTCAGGACACTTTATCCTGATGGGTGGTGATGGCTCAGTGGATAAGACACATGCCTTTGGTGTGAGAGACCCGGGTTCGAATCCACTGTGAGACACCAATGTGTCCCTGAGCAAGACACTTAACCCCCTAGTTGCTCCAGAGGCGTGCGACCTCTAACATATATAGCAATTGTAAGTCGCTTTGGATAAAAGCGTCAGCTAAATGAATAAATGTAAATGTTTATCCACGAATCCTGCGTGGCCTCTGGAGATTCTTCGGAACGCGGAGATATATAAACAATACCCCGACGCGACGGATCAAGAAACACCGCGGGAAGCGCGCTGGAATTTGAGTCAGATTCAGGAAAAGGGCTCACAGTCCTCCTCTTCCAAGTATTCTCCTCGCTAATGTCCAATCCTTGGAGAAAAAGATGAACGATCTTAGAGCCAGGATTAGTTTCCAATGGGACATAAGGGACTGTAACATCCTTTGTTTGTCAGAAACGTGGCTTTCGTCCTCGGTCCCGGACACTGCTGTAATGCCGAGTGATAACTTCTCTGTCTTTCGGATGGACAGAACAGCAGAGGCCGGTAAATCCAGGGGTGGAGGAGTATGTTTCATGATCAACAAGAAATGGTGTGATCCCAGGAATATCTCCATTCTGTCACGTTCCTGCTCGCCTCATCTGGAACATCTTTCCATTATTTGCCGCCCATTTTATCTGCCCCGGGAGTTTTCATCGATCATTGTTACTGCTGTGTACATTCCACCACAGGCGGACACCGGCTTGGCTTTGTCTAAACCTCTGTCACGGGACGCCGTGAAAAGCACCGTGGAAAGATGAGGTCAGGGTCCAAGTGCAGGTATGGTGCTTCCTTTAATGAGCAACAAAAAGGCCAACACGGCACAAAAAACAAAACAACTACCTTTCCCAAACATACACATGAAATCACAAATAACAATTAATGAACCCAGGCAGAGTGGTGAGAGAGGGGAGACTATATAGTCCGTGGCAATGGGGAACAGCTGTCAAACAAAGCCAACCTCAAACAGGTCATGCCGAACTTCCATCAACATGTATCCTGTCCAACTAGAGGACCAAACACACTGGATTATTGCTATACTCAGTTCAAGGATGCCTACAAAGCCCACTCACTACCGGCTTTTGGCAAATCGGACCATGCCGCCATCTTTCTAACACCGAGATACAAACAAAGGCTCGTTCAGGAACC
Organism: Barbus barbus; assembly: GCF_936440315.1. NCBI lineage: Eukaryota > Metazoa > Chordata > Actinopteri > Cypriniformes > Cyprinidae > Barbus > Barbus barbus. The sequence continues at coordinate 304,418 of NC_136730.1, forward strand.
TCCGGTGCAGAGAGTAGTGACGCGCTGGTCCTCCCACTCAGAGACTATGCTGCAGGCGGCGCTTGATGACGTCGACTGGGACATGTTCCGGGCGAGTTCTTCTGACGTCAGCGAGTTCACGGATGTAGCATTAAGCTTCGTAAACACGCTAACCGAGCAAGCTACAGAAACAATAACGAAAAGGACATTCTCCAATCAGAAACCGTGGGTGGACAGAACAATCCGTGCCGCGGTTAACACACGCACTGCCGCTTACAATGAGGCTCTTCTGTCTGGGAATACGAGCGAGTACAAAGCATGATCAGTCCTGGAGTACAAAAAACTCCAGGACTGATCATTATTTCCAAACAGAGAGAGGGAGGAGTGAGACACACGCCGTGTGATTGGAGAAAAATGGCGGCACCTGTCTTGAGTGGTTTGGAAGGCTCCACTCGTGTGCTAGGATTTTATAAATCTTTTAAAATTGCCATCAGATATTTTTTCAGCCTACTTTTTAAGGTAATTGTTTGGCCTTTAAACAATTCGCAGCAAGGTAGTGTGAAACAGAGCTGTAATAGTAAAGGCAAACACGAGCAAAGCAATGCCGGCATGTATTTGATCATCTGTGGCATTTTAGTTTTGCTGCCTGTTTTATTCACGGGCAATTCACCAAAGACTCATTTTAATCATCCTTTTATCATTGATCCACTGGGCATTTTATCAGAAAAACCACAACTATATTTCTTTGGATTTGGTTATGTCGCAGCCTTTACACGGATTTTGAAGAATGGCAGAGCCCTGGTTTTTAAGCCAGCGTTCAAAATCACAAGGCGGCGTACAAACAGCTTGTCTTCAGCCAAAATATTGCTGCTACTGCTGCTACTATCGGGAGATGTTCATTTGATTCCTGAACCACTTTCTCACTCAGAGCCTACCTCAACAGCGCATGATATCATTCAGACGCAGTCAGCATCACCTGCAGTGACACTCCAGTCCGTTATAACATCTAAAACATCTTCGTTACTCACCCTGGCTCCGATGCTGGAGAGTGTTTCTTCCGGTGGGGCTGCATGCGCCGCCCCTGGGTGTCGGTTGGTCAGAAGGGGTTCTCGTGGACGTGGTTCGCCGGGGGATGCATTGTCGAGTGGACGGGCGGGTCCGGCCGTCTCTGATGGAGATGCGGAGCCGGGTGGTAGTGAATCAACAGGTGCTCTGGAGGAGCAGGATGGACTCAAGCAGTGACTAAAGTTACAAACTCCGGGCTCGGAGTGTCTGACGGGAGGGGCAGGAGCGGCAGCAGTGTTTGATCAGTCTGGGACCACTATCACGGACATTGGGGTGAGTTATGAACCTCACACTGATCTACGTACACCAGCTACAAACGATCGATTTCGTGACGGCCCGTCAATGACGGTGGAGAAAAGTCAACAAAGACCGAGTCCCGTGAGGGTCAAAACATATGGAACAAATCATGCAATGCTGAAAGAGTAAGTCAAGACTTTTTCAAACTGTTAATCATGCTAAAATCATCTGGAACTTTTAAACAAAACCCAAAGGAATATTGGGAGGACATATGCATATTGCCGAAAATAGACCAGATACATCATTTACTTATTGATTCTAATTTGGATTTCTTGTGTATATCTGAGACTTGGTTAAATCGAAATGTTCCTACTGATCTGATTAATATACCAGAATATACTTGTTATAGGAGAGATAGGGTCAAAGGAAGGGGAGGGGGTGTTTTAATTTATATTAGGGAGCATTTTAAAATTTTGGAACTTGATTTGAAAGTAAACATGGAGTGTTTGGGATTAAATGTAATTCTTTCTTCAAACATGAAATTTAATATAGTTGTGCTTTATAATCCTCCATGTTATGATGTGAATTTGTATAACCATTTGAGAAATTTTCTTGTTCTTGTTGACAATCGCTGTGAATGTATGATATTTGGGGATCTTAATATTAACTGGATGGTTAAAAGTGGTAAATTACAACTAAAGGCATCCATGGATAAATTTAAATTCAAACAGCTGATTGATAGACCCACTTGAATTACTAGAAAGAGTGAAACTCTTATAGACCTGATTTTCACCAACAGGCCAGAGAGAGTAACAAAAATATATAATCTCATTACTGGCCTTTCAGATCATAACATGACACTGATAGTGAGAAAGTTAACCAAAAAACGTTTAATTCACCATATTAAATCAGAAAATCCAATTATAACAACAGGAATTCCAAAATCTAGAGAAATACATTTTGAACATGATTTAAAGGAAGTTAATTGGGAAAAGGTATTTCAAGAAACAGACTTGAATAATAGTATAAGCAATTTTAATTCTGTTACATGATCTAATAAGTAATCATACTAAAACTTGGAAAAAATCACCTAAGAAATACTCTTTACCATGGTTTAATAGTGACATCCTTCAGATCACTAAAAAGAGAGATATTGCTCTTAAAAAGTCTCTGTTAACAAAAACTATTACTGACCACCTTATTTATACAGGCTTGAGGAATAAAGTAGTAGCAGAGTTGCGAAAGGCCAAGACTAATTATTTTTCTAAACTAATAGAAGAAGCTAGTGGAAATAGTTCTAAATTGTGGCAACATATAAATAGACTATCCAATTCAAGTAGAAAAAACACTCACAAATAAGTGGTCTTAAAGTTTGTCATGATTTGATTCATGGTGATGAGGCTATTGCAAATACTTTTAATACTTTTTTTATCAAATCTGTACAAGACTTTTATCTCAATTTACAGCTGAGGAAATTCAGGGTCTCACCAGCAATCCTGAAAACTTTCTATTCAGGGACCATAGAAAGTGTATTGACTCAGTGCATCTCAGTGTGGTATGGAAACAGCTCCAATCAGAACTGCAAAGCACTACAGAGAGTTGTGCGCTTAGCTGAGCGCATCTCAGGGTCTGCTCTCCCCTCTCTGCAGGACATCTACCTCAAACGCTGCAAAAGTAGAGCTGTCAAAATCATCAAGGACTCAAATCACCCTGGTAACCATCTATTCACTTTGCTTCCATCTGGTAAGCACTTCCGTAGCCTGATGGCAAAAACTGAGAGACTTAGGAGGAGCTTCTTCCCCCAGGCCATCAGGCTCCTAAACTCTAACTCTGTGTCATAACATCACATGACTCCATGTAAATATCACCATATCAATAAGCTATTCATAATTTTTCTCTACCTCATATTGCTGCTATTTAAATACCCTGTACAACTTTTTTGCACATTATTCTTGCACATTCCTCTTATTACTATTTAAGTCAACAACATACTGACCTGCACATTTATATTTATATTTTTTATCTTATCTTATCTTTTATTTTATTTTATTATTTTATTTTATTTTTTCTACTTTTCTTCTTCTTAATATTTGTATACTTTATAATTGCACTGTCCTTGGAGCGGACCTGACCTACATTTCACTGCTGGTTATACTCTGTATAATTGTGTATGTGACAAATAAAACTCTTGAATCTTGAATCTTCATTTTTGTTGGATTACAGAGTAAGAGTGTTTTGTAATAATGAGTCATGTATCAGACATAAGAGGGACAAATATGTAAGTGCGATGTGAAATATGATAAAATGTATGTGTTAAATGAGTTCAGGGATGTTTTTAAAGAGTTTGTAATGTTGTTTGTTGTGGGATGAGCAAGTTTAAATGAGTTAAATGTGCATTCGCAACTGGAAGTTATCTAGAGTCAAAATGGCGGTGCATGTATGCAAGCCAAAATGGAGACGTATCTGTAAAACAGAGAATAGCGTTTTCATCAGTATGACAGTCTAAAAATGAGACTAATTGTTTCGTGAATGTTATGGTGATGTGAAATCCTGGATATTTGATTGAAAACACTATGAAAGGGGAATGTGTTGTGCTAGATAGTAATGTGTCATACAACTTAAAACAAATAACTTCTGAAAGGCCTTTATTAAGTTTATTAAGTAACTGTCTTTATTGAAGTGTGTTGTTTCAAAAAGAAAAGAACAAGTAATTGTTGTTAAGTAAAGTTAAATATGTTAATGATGTTCATGCATTGAAATCAAAGAAATGAGTCAGAATCAATTAAACACTGACAAAGACTGCAGCCAGTGCTCGTGTCTCACCTTGTCTCTTCTTATTATTCTACAGTACTGGCAAGTGTTGTATATGCAACTTACCCACTCAGGCTTCCCAGACTCGAGGCAGGTAACACTTACACTGCCATGTACCTGAGGAAATATTTGTACCTGCTTTCTCTCAAGTTAGCATCAGCAAGCTTGTGAGCTAGACAGTTGGTATCAGCTAACAATATTTACCTATTTTCAGTATGGTTATGAATAAACATTCATATCTGTCTACTCGGCTAGATGATCTAAACAATATAACAATTTATATTGTTGATAAACAATATAAATACTTGAGTTATTTGGGTGGAATAGGTGTCTCTAATAATTTTATATCTTACTAATGTTTTTATCTACTCGTTTGTTAGTTGTTTGTTTCTGCAGCACATCACTTTATAAAAGTCAAAGTATACTTCTTATACAGTAAAGCATAGTCGTATGCACAGCCTTGCAAAGTATACTTCATTTGACTCTTACATGTACACAGACGTTCAACGCATGCACTTTGCGCCAAATTGCAATACCTCTCCTGGCTTAACGGGGCCAGTGTTTGCGCAATCTCTCACCACGAGTTAAAACCCATATACAGTAAATACCTTTGTATTCTTTCATGCTACGGTTGTACAAATGAGGATGTTTTCTAACCTGTTCACACAATCTCTCGTCTATGTAGGCCTCCATACAAAGTATGTGCGGTTACAAAAATCCGGCAGTGTGTATACAGTACGCGCGTACTATTCTGATGATGAAATTCGCGTCACGAGCACTGTACGCTGTCCCTCGCATTTGCGTAAAAAGTGAAATATACTTTAGCCTTAAATGAACACAAACACTGATGTGGCCTCCATGTTTACTTCTGTATTGTCAGCGTAATGTGTGTCATCTCTGTTATTTTTATTTTGCGCATGTGGGTCAGTTTAGGACTGTGGTCATTTACATTCAAATCTTAAATCAGAATTAAGCACTAGGGCAGTGTGAACATACTGTAGCCCGCGAATCACACACACACACACACACACAGATTCATCCGTTTGCTTCTGTGTTTCTTCATCTTCACACAGGTCACAAGAGATCTGGTTTGAGGAAATACTCTTTGGCCTGTTCTGGCATGCTGCATCAGACTCCAGAATAATGTCCTATTATTCTACGTGAGATATTTTCTCTTGTTAAAATATTCAGGATGATGACAGTTTTACGAGTCCTCCAGCTATATGAGCTCTCATAGTGCGGCACAGAACAATCTGTGAAGATCTGGAAAGTACTAAAGCTCTCAGAGGCCGTTCAGTCTGCCGTGGAAATATTTCATATTTCATACACACTATATCAGACGGCAGGATTTTGTTAGCCGCCTTTCTAATGTCCTTTTTCTCCTTTGCTTTGCAAATATGAAATTTCAGACCCAATTTTTTATTCAGTGTTGGGGAAAAAAAACTGTGTGACGGGCTCTTTCGCTGAAAAGCCCCTGCAGCTCTCAGTGATATCGCGCTCTCTCTTGTGAAGATAAGTGCTCGCCAATTTTCTCTTTCACCCGGGAGCACGGGCCGTTCAGACTTTATTTAATTCCAACGTTCACATTTTTGGTTAAAAACACTGAACATGAAAAAAGCAGATATTCTGGATGAGAGCGATCGGCTCACTGATGTGAATGCAGCAATGACTGCAGAGAAGATCTCTTCTGTTTCTGTAAAGATTCAAACTCTTTATGTCGAATGAGCAAAAGACCTGTGTGTTACAGGCTTTACAGTGCAGGAGAGTGAGCTGGTCGTCACTGTGTAGAAAAACTGGATGAGACATTTCTGACCAAATACTCACACACACACACACACACACACACCACACACACCACACACACACTCTCTCTCTCTCTCTCTCTCTCTTCTCACCTGGGAGGGCAGGCAGCCTGTCTTGCAGTCTGTGTAGTGGCTGACAACATCTTCAACACACACACACACACACACACACACACACATAGCATCTGTCTGCTTGATCAGTGATGCGTTTCCGGTCTAGCTGTTGTGTTGTGGGACAATAAGATGCATCACAGTGTCATCTCTGTCTGTCTGTTTGCCTGTGCAGCTGTCTCTCTCTCTGTCTGTCTGTCTGTCCGCGCACACACACACACACATACACACACACACACACACAGACAGACAGATAGACAGACAGAGTGAGAGAGAGAGAGAAAGAGTTTTATTATTACAGGTATTTGTGTTATAGGCTTTTTAAAAAAAAGAAGGGCAAAAAATGTCTGCCTTCTTTCGAAACAAGCCTATAACACAAATGCAATAAGTGTGTGTGTGTGTGTGTGACTACAGCATTGTTAGGCTTTGGTTTAGTCTGAATTTACAACCTGAATTGCAGAAATGTTGGGATGTTTTTAAATTTGAATCAAATGAAAACTAAAAGCCTTTCAAATCACATGAGCCAATATTTTATTCACAATAGAACAGATAGATAACATAACAAATGTTAAAACTGAGAAATTTTACAATTTTGTAGACAAAATTAGCTTGTTTCAAATTTGATGCCTGCTATCAATTTGATGTCTCCTCTTCTTTTCAAAACGTTTGAAGAAATTACATAAAGTCATTACTGCTGTGCTCTTGGGAAATACCAACACCTGTTGATGCTTTATTTTTCGCAAATTTAGTGACTGTATTGAATAAATGCCGGGGATTATGTTTGTTTTCTTCTAGAAGAGACAAAGAGTAATCAGATCTAGCAGTTTTTAATGCTTTTCTGTAGGATAGGGTACTTTCCCGCCAAGCTATACGAAATACCTCTAGTTTTGTTTTCCTCCAGCTGTGCTCCATTTTCCAGGCTACTTTCTTTAAGGTGCGAGTGTGCTCATTATACCACGGAGTCAGACTGTTTTCTTTGATCTTCCTTAAGCGTAAAGGAGCAACTGTATCTAAAGTGCTAGAAAAGAGTCCATAGTTTCTGTTACATCAAGTTTTTCTGCACTGTTGGATATGCTGAGGAATTGAGATAAATCAGGAAGATTACTTGCAAAGCAGTTTTTTTGTGGTAGAAGAGATGGTTCTACCATACTTGTAGAATTTACAGTTTTAGCTATGTGGAGTTTACACAAGACTAGATGATGATCTGAGATATCATCGCTTTGCTGCAGAATTTCAACACCACTAACATAAATTCCATGTGACAGTATTAAATCTAGAGTATGATTTCAACAATGAGTAGGTCCTGAAACGTGTTGTCTAACCCCAATAGAGTTCAGAATGTCTATGAATGCTGATTCTAATGCATCTCTTTCATTATCGGCATGGATGTTAAAATCGACAACAATTAAGACTTTATCTGCAGCCAGTACTAACTCAGATAGAAAATCAGCAAATTATTTAATAAAGTCTGTCTGTGTGGTGCCCTGGTGGCCTGTATACAGTAGCCAGTACAAACATCACAGGGGATTTATCAATAGAACGTGTTTCTCAGGATAATGTTATACGCAGCACCATAACTTCAAACGAGTTATACTTAAAGCCTGCCCTCTGAGAACTACTCAGAATATTGCTATAAATTGTAGCAACGCTACCTTCTGGACGTGGCTCATTTTTATAGCAGTAATCTTGGGGGGTAGACTCATTTAAAGTAATGTATTCATCTGGATTTAGCCATGTTTCTGTCTCAGCAGAACGGCAGACAGGAGCAATCGAGGAAGTCTGCATGTGTTTCTCAGTACTGACACTATGTCTCTCTGTCTCTCTCTAAGACACTCTCCAGTCACTCTCACAGCTCACTACAGCCAGCAGCCTGGAGAAAGAGCTCACCTTTGACCTGCGTGATCGTCCATCTGTATTTTGTTTTGGCTGCTGTCCATCTGCACTTTTAATCCCATCAAACAGAGCTGCGCGTGTGTTGCGCGAGGGACGAGTCATTGACTTCTGCTCGCAGTAATTGATGTAAATGGACTCTTTATGTCCTGCCTGTGATGACTTACTACATGATTTGGCTCTTCTGCCATTTCAGATAATACATTTACATTTATTCATTTAGCTGACGCTTTTATCCAAAGCGACTTACAATTGCTATATATGTCAGAGGTCGCACGCCTCTGGAGCAACTAGGGGTTAAGTGTCTTGCTCAGGGACACATTGGTGTCTCACAGTGGATTTGAACCCGGGTCTCTCACACCAAAGGCATGTGTCTTATCCACTGCGTCATCACCACCCCATGGAGCATGGAGATGTAAAAGATGGAGAAGCAAATGATGAGAGGCACCAGCTGCTGCTAAACCAGATCCTCCATCTTCATTGAGCTGACCCGTCCACGGCCGTCCAGCGACACCAGTAAGACCAACAGAGATGATAACACAAGCTTTCTTCAGCTATTATAAGCTCCTCGGCTCTGAACCTGAAATCGATTCTCCATTCAAATAAGAACTGACTTTGCAACCTTTGTCTGTTTGCTTTACATGTAGAGTGAACGTGTGTGGTATGGATGAAATCTGGACAGCCTGCACTCATGTTGTTTTTGTCACAGCAGACCAGCATCAATTTCGTTTCACTGTCATTCACGACTCCTATCCCGTGGCCTTATGTGTTAGGAAAGTCAAGTAGTAGGTCATCCTGGTACTTTTTGCCTGCTGTTTAATGAATATGAATTTAGACATAATATTTTTTAGGCCTACAATATAGTAGGGAACTAGGCATATTCAGACACAGGGTTGATCTGTTCAATAAAACCACTGTTTCCACTTCAGATTATTTCAAGAAAACTGCCTCCCCGTATTTCACAGCCGACATTTCCCAGCATCCCTAGTGGTGAGGTTAAAGGGTAAGTCATGCTCAGAGATCAGCAGCTCTTTCTAGGTTTCGCTGGAGACCTGAGGGTGTGATTTGCATGCGTCTCTGAGTACATATTGTAATAAATGAAATGAAAGTCTGATAGTGAACACAAATGGCTCGTTAAACTCGTTTTGTGTGGATGATGAGCTCATGCAGTTAAAGCTAACGTTGTCGTTTTCCCTGTGCATCTCCAAGCTGAAATGATGATGAATCATCATAGCTGATATTACTCTTCACATAATATTCACTGGATTCATGAACAGTGTTATCTCAGCTGTTTTCTAATTTGGAAAATTTATTTTTCATTCTGTCTTCCTGCTTTCCAATTAGCTCTGAAACAGCCCAACAGAATTCTCTCTCTGTCACAGCAAAAATGTGGCTTCCTGCAGATTTTCAGACACACACACACATGCACTCCTGAATTCAGGTCCCATTTTCTCCATCCTGAACTTAATTAACAGTACGGCTCAGCCATTACAGGCTGATATCCCCTGTTACAGAGACACAAAAGTCGCCCTTCTCTCCCTCTTCACCTGCTACCCTCTAAATTCATGCTGCCGCATGAGATGAGGTAACGAACTGCACAATGCAGCCTGTCGGATCGGTCTATTCTGTGCTTTAATTGGTTTGTCTCTCCTGAGAGTAAACTCAGATCTACAGGTCCTTCTGTGTGCAACGTTTGCAGATAAACCTGAGGATGGTCAGCCGGAAAGCTGCAGATTTCAGCTCAACAGCACAATCATCTGCTGGAGATAGTCCACTCTGCTGAAGATGATGTAAATCGACCTCAGTTGTTTTGCGATGTTAGGTACAGGTAAATCTGAAATCACAAGTATCTCTGAGTGAAGTATGTTTATATTAACATCCTCCTAAACCTGAGAGTATGCTTCTGTCGTCTGCTTGAACTAAAAAAAAAGTTCATAGCAATGCTTTTACAACAGAGTAACAGTAAATGTATAGACCGAAGTTTAGAAATGTGAAGCATGTATTCCAATGTGAATGTTATCTGAAACTCCTCTTACAGCTCATGTTTCTCACAGCCCTTCCTCAGTAGAACAGCAGGAGTTTGTGGTGGTTCTTCTCCTTTGACTTCTTTAAAAATATGCACAGTTGCAATGCCTGCCTTGTTTATTTATTTTTAACTGTCAACTGAAAAGCTAAATGATTGTCAAGTCAAGTCACCTTTATTTATATAGCGCTTTTAACAATACAAATTGTGTCAAAGCAACTGCACAATATCAAAATAGGAAAATAGTGTGTCAATAATGTAAAATGACAAGATTAAACACTCAATTTTCAGTTAAAGGCATTTCATTATTGAATTCAGTGATGTCATCGCTCAGTTCAGTTTAAATAGTGTCTGTGCAATCAGGTCGAAGATATCGCTGTAAATGAAGTGTCACCTTTATTTATATAGCGCTTTTAACAACACATTGTGTCAAAGCACTTAACAGTATCAAATTGGAGAATAAACTGTCAGTAATGTATAATAAGATTAAACACTCAATTTTCAGCTAAAGGCATTTCATTATTGAATTCGGAGATGTCATTGTCTACCTCGGTTTAGTTTAAATAGTATCTGTGAAATCAAATTGACGATAATCGCTAGAAATGAATTGTCCCCAACTGAGCAAGCCAGAGGCGACAGCGGCAAGGAACCAAAACTCCCTCTGTGACAGAATGGAGAAAAAAAACCTTGGGAGAAACCAGGCTCAGTCGGGGGGCCAGTTCTCCTCTGGCCAGGATATTATTGTTTACTTATTGTTTTAATTAAAATTTTAAATGTATAAATGTATTACATTTCTATTTTTATATTGTTGCAATTTCTAACAATAATAGTATTATGTAGTTAGGTATTTTATTATATTTTTAGTTGTTTTGTTTTTAGTTTTATTGTATTTTTAGTCGAGGTCTTCAATGGGGATATGTTCCCGGGGCTCATCCAGGTGTCCGGCCTCTGCCGACGATCAGAGATCACCTCCCGGCGCCGATCCACCATCTGATCCGGATACGGACTGAGAAACAGAATAAGGAAGAAACAGACAAATATTATCATAGATGCCATTCTTCTTATGATGTAACGACTACATCATGTGTTATGGGGAGTGTTCCTGGTTCCGGTTGATCTAATTATTTCAGCCTAACAATCCTTTAATGGATTTGAATAATAGAAATGTATTAGTGTGTTATGTGTAAGCCAGGTTAAAGAAATGTGTCTTTAATCTAGATTTAAACTGACAGAGTGTGTCTGCCTCCCGAACAGTGTTAGGTAGATTGTTCCAGAGTTTGGGTGCTAAATAGGAAAAGGATCTGCCGCCCGCAGTCGATTTTGATATTCTAGGTATTATCAAACGGCCACAGTTTTGAGAACGCAGAGGATGTGGAGGACTATAATGTGATAAGAGCTCGTCAGGTACTGAGGAGCTAAGCCATTCAGGCTTTATAAGTAATTAACAAGATTTTAAAGTCTATACGATATTTGATAGGAAGTCAGTGCAGTGTTGACAGAACCGGGCTAATATGGTCATACTTCCTGGTTCTAGTAAGGACTCTAGCTCCTGCATCTTGGACCAACTGTAGTTTGTTGATCAAGCGTGCAGAACAACCACCCAGTAAAGCATTACAATAGTCTAACCTTGAGGTCATAAATGCATGAATTAGTATTTCTGCATTTGAGGTTGAGAGCATAGGTCGCAATTTAGATAGGTTTTTGAGATGGAAAAACAGTTTTACAGATGCTAGAAACATGGCTTTCAAATTAAAGATTGCTATCAAACAGCACACCTAGGTTCCTAAATGATGAAGAAGGATTGACAGAGCACTCGCCAAGTGTTAGATAGTGTTCTAGGTTATTACATGTGGGGTTTTTAGGTCAGATAATTAACACCTCTGTTTTTCCAGAATTTAACAGTAAGAAGTTACTAGTCATCCAGTTTTTTTTATATCGACTATGCATTCCGTTAGTTTCCCAATTTGGTGTGTTTCACCGGGCCGTGAATAAATATAGAGCTGAGTATCATCAGCATAACAGTGAAAGCTAACACCATGTCTCCTGATAATATCTCCCAAGGGTAACATGTAAAGCTTGAAAAGTAACGGCCCTAGTACTGAGCCTTGAGGTACTCCATACTGCACTTGTGATCGATATGATACCTCTTCATTCACTGCTACGAACTGATGGCGTTCAGATAAGTACGATTTGAACCATGCTAATGCGCGTCCACTAATGCCAACAAAGTGTTCTAGTCTATTTAAAAGAATGTTGTGGTCGATAGTGTCGAACGCAGGGCTACGATCCAGTAGAACTAATAGAGATACAACCACGATCAGGTGATAGAAGCAGGTCATTTGTAACTCTAATGAGAGCAGTCTCAGTACTATGATACGGTCTAATTCCTGACTGGAATTCCTCACAGATGCCATTTTTCTCTAAGAAGGAATATAATTGAGAGGATACTACCTTTTGTAGTATCTTTGACAGAAAAGGGAGATTTGAGATCGGTCTGTAATTAAATAGACCTTTGGGGTCAAGTTGTGAATTTTTAATGAGAGTCTTAATAATAGCCAATTTGAAAGTTTTGGGGACATATCCTAATGACAATGATGAAGATGGTTAGATCCAAGATGGCGGCGCGATCAGACGCAGTGGCTGCTCCGGGTCCAAAAGAAGTTGCTTTTATGTCTTTTAATGTCATCTGTTCGTCTCAAAATAGTGTCAATTTACCGCTAACTCATAAGGAAATCACACCAAAACTCATCTATCAGCAAAGCACACAAAAACCAACTCTCGCCGGTGGCTACTGAGAAGCTACGAGGCCTTTGTTTACTGCTGAAGCCACACCTAGAGACCGCGGCCTCGGCTACTGACGCTACCCGCACAAGGCAGCGTCGCAAGCGGTGTGAGAGGACAGAAGCACGGTAAGCGCGGAGGTATACGAGCTAGGCTAAGAGCTAACCCCACAAGACCAGCTCGTCCAACACTCATGCTCTCAAATGTTCGCTCTCTGGAAAACAAACTGGACTTAATTCAACTCAGTCGGTCTACACAGCATGAGGCAAGGAATTGTTGGGTGTTTGTTTTCCCCGAAACATGGCTAAACGACAACATCCCGGACTCCGCCATTCAACAGCACGGTCTAACCAGCTTCCGAGAGAATAGAGATTCATCACTGTCCGGTAAGACCCGCAGAGGTGGCTTGTGTGTGTATATCAACAAAGACTGGTGTAACAATGCTGCGGTATTATCAAAACACTGTTCATCGCTGGTGGAATTTATGTTTGTGAAGTGTCGACCATTCTATCTGCCGCAGGAGTTCACGGCCATTGTTATTGTCGCGGTTTACATCCCCCCCCCGTGTGCAAACGCTAAGGACGCGCTTCGTGAACTGTATAGCGCCATCAGTGGACAACAAACAAATAACCCTGACAGCTTTTTCATCATAGCCGGTTTCTTCAACCACGCAAACTTAAAGACAGTTTTGCCAAAGTTCTACCAACATGTGAACTTTGCATCAAGGGGAAACAACACGCTGGACTTTGTTTACACAACAGTAAAGAACGCTTACAAGGCTGTACCCCGCCCCCACCTCGGGTACTCGGACCACATCACTGTTATGTTAATCCCAGCATACAGACCACTTCTCAAACTCGCCAAACCGGTTCAAAAGCAGATCACAGTATGGCCAGACAATGCTACCTCAACACTACAGGACTGTTTTCAGTGCACAGACTGGAACATGTTTAAAGAGGCAGCCACCTACAACAACCACACAGACCTGAATGAGTACACTGAAACTGTGACTGCTTGCATCAAAAAGTGCCCTGATGATGTGACAGTCACCAAGGCCATCACCACACGTGCAAACCAGAAGCCACGTATGACAGCAGAGGTTCATTGGCTGCTAAAGACCAGAGATGAAGCATTCAGATCAGGCGATAAAGCAGCCCTCAAAACAGCAAGAGCCAATCTGTCCTGTGGCATCAAAAATGCAAAACGGTCATATGCTCAAAAAAAATAAATAAAAATCACGTCACAGACAGCAGAGACACACGGAGCCTGTGGCAAGCCATTCAGACCATCACTGACTACAAGCCCCTACCACAGGCCTGTGATGAGGACACATCCCTCCCCGATGCACTCAACCACTTTTATTCCTGGTTTGAAATGCAGAATGACACACCTGCACAAAAACTGCCCACACCTCCCAACGACCGGGCGCTCTGTCTGTCTCCAGCCGACGTAAGGAAGACCCTATCTAGGATTAACCCACGCAAGGCTGCGGGTCCTGACAACATACCTGGCCGTGTTCTGAGAGACTGCGTTGCACAGCTGACAGATGTGCTTACAGATATCTTCAACACCTCGCTGAGCCAGGCAGTCGTCCTCACATGTCTAAAATCCACAACAATAATACCGGTACCAAAGAAAATCACCTGTGTCCTGTCTAAATGACTACCGTCCCATAGCACTGACTCCAATCATGATGAAGTGCTTTGAGAGGCTAGTCATGCACAACATCAAAACCAGCCTCCCCAACACACCCGACCCGCTCCAGTTTGCATACCGTCCAAACCGCTCTACGGACGATGCAATTTCCTCCACACTCCACCTGGCTCTTACCCACCTAGAAAATAAAGACTCCTGGCTCTTACCCACCTAGAAAATAAAGACTCCTGGCTCTTACCCACCTAGAAAATAAAGACTCCTATGTTAGAATGCTGTTCATTGACTTCAACTCGACATTCAACACAATCCCACAACAGCTCATAAATAAACTAAACCTGCTGGGCCTTAACAATTCCCTTTGTAATTGGATCCTGGACTTTCTAACCGGAAGACCTCAGTCAGTCCGTGTCGGCCACAACACCTCGAGCACTACCACACTGAGCAGAGGTGCCCCACAAGGCTGTGTGCTCAGCCCACTGCTCTTCACACTGCTGACCCACGACTGCACTGCCAAGTGCAGATCCAACCACATCAAGTTTGCTGATGACAACAGTGGTAGGTCTCATCAGCAACAACGATGAAACGCACTACAGAGAGGAAGTGGATCAGCTGGCTGTATGGTGAGGCACTAACAATGTGTCCTTCAATGTGGATTAGACAAAGGAGGTTGTGATGGACTTCAGGAGAAACTCCGTTGACCACCCCCCACTGACCATCGACAGCGGAGGGAGTCAACAGCACTAAATTCCTGGGGGTGCACATCACAGAGGATCTCACCTGGACCACCAACACCATGTCACTCTCCAAAAAGGCACAACAGCGCCTACACCTTATCCGCTGGCTGAACAGAGCAAGTCTCCCTCCATCCATCCTCACCACATTCTACAGAGGCACCATTGAGAGTGTGCTGACCAGCTGCATCACTGTCTGGTACGGGAACTGCAGTGCTGCTGACTGCAAGACCCTCCAGCGGACAGTGAACACAGCTGCTAAGATCATCGGTGTCCCTCTCCCCTCCATCCTGGACATTTTCCTTACACGGTGCTCCAGCAAAACCAACAGCATCGTGAAGGACTCCACCCATCCCTCCCACAATCTCTTCCAGCTCCTACCATCAGGAAGACGGTACCGGCTCCGCCAGACTACTCAACAGCTTTTTCCCCCAGGCTGTGAGAGCCCTGAACTCAAATCACCCCGCCCCCCTCTGAAACCCCATGCAAACCCCTACCTCCTGAAACATGTCCTCTATGTGCACTAGACACCCACACTCTCTATGGACACTTTACACACACTGCTGCGTGTACACAATCCCACAAAAGACTCAGAAATATGTATTTTTACATGTTCATGCACTACAAATCATCCTGCACTGCTCCCAAACCAGCTGCTTGACTCGAAATGTTTCTCTTTGCACATGTACAGTATTTGTGAAGAATTCGTATAGTTTGTATTTTTTCATCTTTTTAGTTTGTATAGGGTAAATATTTATATATAGTATACTTAGTTCAAATCTGTCAGTAGGTTAGTTGTGTATAGGTTTATAGTATGTTTTACTTCATTGTTGTATGTCTGTATTTATGTAGCACCGTGGTCCTGCGAGGCATGACATTTCGTTCCACTGTATGTCCCCACATGTAGCGGAACGACAATAAAGCTCAACTTGACGAATTAATAATAGCCAAAAGAGGATCTATGACTTCTGGAAGCAGCTAGTTTACATGGAATAGGGTCTAACATATATGTTGTTGGTTTAGAATAACAAATTTATACAATTATTCCTCTCATATAGTAGCGAATGAGTGGAATTGTTCCTCAGGGGCTCTATAGTGCATCTGATGCGATACTGTAGCTGACGGCTGCATGGTTTCAGTTTTATCTCTGATAGTATCGATCTTGGAAGTAAAGTAGTTCATAAAGTCATTACTGCTGTGCTCTTTGGAAATGCCAACACCTGTTGAGGCTTTATTTTCCATTAATTTAGTGACTGTATTAGATTAGATTAGATTAGATTCAACTTTATTGTCATTTATGCAGAGTACAAGTACAGAGCTAATGAAATGCAGTTAGCATCTAACCAGAAGTGCAAGAATATAGTGTTTTATATACATATAAGTGCAGAGTAAGTGAAGATATGATTTACAGAATATACAGTGGAATTGCTATATACAGTATTGAGCAGAGTATATACAGAATATAAAATAGGAATGCAGTGTAGGGATTGTATGTACATTATGAACAGAGCAATGTAGATTATATAGATTACAGATTATATATACACATTATGAACAGCAGAAACGTGAGAACAGTGGTAATAAATAAATACAGCTGGATGAGTGTGCAAAGTATTGATAGAACAATGTATTCTATGCAAAATAGCAGTAGTGCAATATTTTATAGAAATAGTTTACTGTGCTTGTACAGTAACAACTTTAAACAGTTTATAGTGTAATGACTTGAACGATGTGCAGTCTGTGCAAAATATGAGTAGTGCAAATGCATGTGTTTAAAGTACTGTGACCAGTGCAGTAATAAGCAGGTGCAGGTTAGATTGGTGGTGTGGCGTTCAGAAGTGTCACAGCTTCGGGGAAGAAGCTCTTCCTGAGCCTACTGGTGCGAGAGCGTAGGCACCTGTAACGCCTGCCGGATGGAAGGAGGGTGAAAAGTCCATGGTTAGGGTGAGAGGCATCCTTGATGATGTTTCTTGCCCTGCCCAGACAGCGCTTATAATAAATGTTCTCAATGGAAGTTAACTGGGTGCCGGTGATCCGTTGAGCAGTTTTCACCACCCGCTGGAGTGCTTTGCGGTCGGATGCGGAGCAATTGCTGTACCATACTGAGATGCAGTTCGTGAGTATGCTCTCAATGGTACAGCGGTAGAATTCCACAAGGATCCTGGGATTCAGGTGAACTTTCTTAAGGCTCCTTAAGAAGTAAAGGCGCTGCTGTGCCTTTTTGACCAGAGTAGAGGTGTTATGGGACCAGGTGAGGTCATCAGAGATGTGGATGCCAAGGAACTTGAAACTTGACTTTTTAGTGTTCAGGGTGATGATGGAGGAGGAGAGGTTATCTAACTTAACGGACTGAGGTCTGTTAGTCAGAAAATCTAGAATCCAATTGCAGATGGGTGTGCTGATTCCAAGCTGGCTGAGCTTGGAGATCAGCTTGGAGGGGATTACTGTATTAAATGCAGAACTGAAGTCTATGAACAGCATTCTCACATGTGTGTTTTGACTGTCCAGGTGGGTGAGGGCAGAGTGAAGTGCTGTTGAGATGGCGTCCTCTGTTGACCTATTGTGGCGATAGGCAAATTGGAATGGGTCTAGTGTAGCAGGGAGACAGGATTTTAAGTGGGATGCAACCAGTTTCTCAAAACACTTGGCAATGATGGGGGGTGAGTGCAACAGGACGGAAGTCGTTAGGGACCGAGGCAGTGGAGTGTTTCGGTACTGGTACGATGCTGGAGGTTTTGAAGATAGTGGGGACAGATGTTTGGGCCAGGGACAGATTGAAAATGTCCGTGAAGACCCCAGCTAGCTGCTCCGCACAGGCTTTAAGCACACGACCAGGTATTCCGTCAGGGCCAGCTGCCTTCCGTGCATTCACCTTACGCAGAGTGGAGTAAACATCTGATGGAGAGAGTGAGAGGCAGTTCACTGGGTTGATGCTCAGCTTTGAGTGAGATCTCCTTATTATTTTGATCAAAACGAGCATAAAAGTGATTGAGCTCGTCTGGGAGGGAGGCAGAGCTGGAGGGGGGCACAGAGTTAGGTGGTTTGTAATCTGTGATAGATTGTACGCCTTGCCACATACGCCGGGGGTCTGAAGAATTGAAGTGTTCTTCAATCTTCTGTTTGTGTGTGAGTTTGGCCTGGCAGATACCCTTCCTCAGGTTGGCTCTGGCTGAGCTGTAAGCCTCCTGGTCTCCGGACCTGAAGGCTGCTTCTCTTGCTTTGAGCAGGAGGCGAACCTCTCTGTTCATCCAGGGCTTCTGATTGGGGAAAATTTTTATTTTTTTGTGTGTGGTCACTCTGCTCACACAGCTTTTGATGTGCTCCATGACAGAGTTGGTATAAATGTCAATGTTAATCTGAGAGTTTGTGGTGGCCTGGACAGCAAACTCACTCCAGTCTGTGTGCTGGAATTGATGTTGAAGAGTGGAGTCAGCACCTTCCAGCCAGATTTTAACAGTCCTTATTGTAGGTTTCACACGTTTGATGACTGGGGTATACTTGGGGAGCAGGAACAAAGAGAGGTGATCAGACTGACCCAGGTGGGGGAGGGGTGTGACTTTGTAGGCATCACTCACATTAGTATAAACGTGGTCCAATGTTTTATGTCCTCTTGTAGTGCAGGAGACATTTTGATGAAATTTAGGGAGAACAGATCTAAAAGTGCAGTGATTGAAGTCCCCCGCAACGATAAAGGCTCCATCCGGGTGCAGGGTTTGTAATTTGCTAATAGCAGCACAAAGTTCTTTCATAGCCACGTTAGCATTAGCGTCCGGAGGCACATAAACTGCAGCAGCAACAATGCAAGTAAACTCACGTGGTAGATAGAATGGCCTGCACTTGATAATCAGGAACTCCAGCTCAGCAGAGCAGTAGGTATCAACAATGACAGAGTCTTTGCACCATGATTTATTTACATAAATGCATACTCCACCACCCTTGTTTTTACCAGCGGTTGCTGCTACTCTGTCAGCCCTGAAGAGAGAGCGTCCATCCATATGCACCACGCTGTTTGGGACATCGTTGCAGAGCCATGTTTCAGTGAAGAACATAACATTACAGTCCATAAGCCATTTCTGTGTGAGGGTCCAGATCTTTAGTTCGTCCATCTTGTTCATCAGAGACCGTACATTGGCAAGGAAGATGCTGGGCAGAGCTGGTCGATGTGGGTTTAGCCTTACTATGTCATACTATGAAAGCAAAAAATAGAGGGACTAAAGTACAAAAATAAAATAAAAACAAGTAACACACTGTCCGTTACAACCTCCCCCTTTACCTTTTGGACGTGGCTCATTTTATAGCAGTAATCTTGGGGGGTAGACTCATTTAAAGCAATGTATTCATCTGGATTTAGCCATGTTTCTGTCAAACAGAGCAAATCTAGGTTATGATCATTGATGAAATCATTTACAAAAAGTGCTTCTGTAGAAAGGGACCTGATATTCAGTAAGCCAAGTTTTAACAATTGTTTCTCTGTATTGTACACATTTTTATTTGTTGAAAATCAGTTAAATTGTTACTCTTAATTTGATTTGGATGTTTTCTGTATTTTCTAGTTCGGGAAACAGACACAGTCTCTATAGTGTGATATCTAGGTGAAGGAGTCTCTATGTGCTGAGAATTAACTGACTTCTGTGACATGAGGCGGCTAGCAGACGGTCGGTTTAGCCAGTCTGTCTGCTTCCTGACCTGGGCCCCAGTTAGTCAAGTACGAACTCTAAGACTATGTGCCATATTTCTAGAGAGAAGAGCGGCACCACCCCAGGTGGGATGAAGACCATCTCTTTCCCAAAAACTTGTCCAGTTGTCTATAAAGTCTATGTTATTCTGCAGGCACCACTTAGACGTCCAGCCATTGAGTGACGCCAGTCTGCTATTAATCTCATCACCCCGGTAAGCAGGGAGGGGGCCAGAGCATATTACAGTGTCTGACATCGTACTTGCAAGTTCACACCCCTCTTTAACATTATTTTTAGTGATCTCCGACTGGCGAAGTCGAACATCATTAGCACCGACGTGGATAACAATCTTACTGAATTTACGTTTAGAATTAGCCAGCACTTTTAAATTTGCCAAGATGTCAGGCGCTCTGGCTCCCGGTAAACAATGGACTATGGTGGCTGGTGTCTCTATTTTCACGTTCTGTACAATAGAATCGCCAATAACCAGAGCACTTTCATCAGGTTTCTCAGTGGGTGCCACACTGAGTGGGGAGAAGCTGTTTGATGTTTTGATCAGAATGGAAAAGCGGTGTTTTGACCCACGACTAGGCTGCCTTACAGTCACCCAGTTGCCCTGCTGCATGGCCTGCATTCATCACATGTGAATCCCTCATCGCCGTCAGAGATAGATAAACGGTACATGTGGCAAACAGTGCAAACAACAATAGCAGGAGAAGAAGCCATTACTCACTGTGACTGATGAATGATACCAACTTTACTTACCACTTACCATTGTTGTTTGATGAACTTGTGAAAGACGGAGCGAGAGAGAAATTAAAATGGAGCGAGAAAAAAGAAAACAATGCTAGGCACGACTGAATCCGCGAGTAACAAGCTAACCGGCTAACGTATGCTAACGTGATGCACTCACGGTTTTTAAAAACGAACGATCAAATTAGTTTGATTAGTTTGATAGATAATTCCAGAAATATGGTGGGATTTAAGTTATATATTATTATTTTAAACAACAGAGAGTGAAAATAAGGTAAAGATTCAATAAAAAAGCGGAGCTTCAATCACAAACCTTTCAGCAGCACAACAGACAGGAACAGACTGAAGCAATCGATCAAGGAGTCCCAAGACAGGTACACTATCTTTCTACATGCACAAATGAATAAAGATGTGATTTAAAGTTCATTTCTAAAGCAAGGAAAAAAATTTTTTTCCTGTGAAATAATTCAGTGTGATTTAATTTGGCTATTTTAAATACTGTCACTCAAGTAAATTTCTAGTCAGAAACTTTAATTACTGATTGCTTTTGAATTTTGTTGTTGTTTCATCCATACAATGAAACTCAATGGGGTTCAATGTTGTTTGATTCCTAACATTCTTCAAAATATATTTTTTTTTGTGTGCCACAGAAGAATGAAAATCATACAGGTTTGGAACGACATGTAAATTATGACAATGTTTATTTTTGAGTGAGTCCCTATAAGCGTTAAGTCAAAACTAAATATCACTGAGAAATATGAACTAAGATTGAATATTGTGAGTTCTTCCTCAGAAGTGCTTATTGCAGCAGTCTGGTACCTTGTACATGAGTCATTTTAAATGACTGGCCTTTTTAATCATAGAGGAGAGTAAAGAGAGGTTAGGTTATACTTCTGTCTGCCTTTGCTGTATGTGTGCCACATTAGGTGCTGATTTGGTCCATAGACGTCTTGTCTGTGCCTGAGATCTTTTGCTGGTGGGATTTCTTCGACCCGTGAAGTAAACTTGGGCTTGTTGTGTGCCGATGGAGCTCAGAGGTTTGTCAGGCACATGTGCCATTCTGCTGCCGTGACATTTTCCCGTTGCTTTGGCATTTCACAAATATCTGAATTTCAAATTTAAAGGAAGCTATTCCTGATACTTCAGCGCTCAAGCAATCAAAATTTGATTGAAAATCAAAATGAAAATCACAGATTTTCTCAAGCGCACTTATTTGTGTTGGAAAAGGAAAAGTCATCATTCTTCTTCTTCAGGTGAATCACTAGAGAGCAAAGGCGTCATGCCCATTGAAAGTGAGGGGCACGTGCCCCCTCAGATTCTTGAGCCAAGTGGATTTTGAATGCAGCTTCCAAAAGACAAAATATAGACGATTAATATTTTCTATATTTAATACAATCACACCGGCGTGATTAAAACATTCAGTGCATCATATCATCAGCTGCTAAATTCAAATATGCGTTCGCTGACTGGCACTGAGCCAGACACAGACGCGTTTTTACAGCACTACGCATTATAACCAATCACACACAATGCTGCTGAGCTTATGAATGCAATGACCAACGTTCGGATGAGTCATCGCTAAAATGCCGGTGTTTTCTTCACTTGCTCGCTGGAAGAGAATACCTCTTTCTGGCAAATTCTCTCATCAGAAACAACAGTTCAAATGTGCAAATGAATAAATTAATTTCATAGTGTAAACAGCTTCAGTGATTTTAATGGGAGTTTTTGAGAGTGCTTGAACTAGACTATCAGTGAAAATGTTCATTGATAATGTAAATGTTATTTGCTCTCTTTCTGTACAATGAAATTATGATTAGTAGCCTAACTTGCAATGTTTTTATTCACCTCAATTTTCAATGTTAAATCCACATGAAATATAAAGTCAGTCGTATTAAAAATATGTTATGTCATGACACCCATAAACAGACATGTTTTTATTAATAGATTACATTATTAGGTTACTTTGCCCCTGCTAGAGAGGACAAACACAGACACTGTTCCCATATCTCTGCTGACCTGTGCTTGATGGGCAATCACTTGGGGTTGGTTAAATTTACTTTTTACTTCATGAAGAGAGAGAAATAAGGCATATTGAAGCATATTGCATATATAGTGCGTCCTGCCAACACAATAAGGGTCTGGCCTTTTTATTTTACTTTCTATAAATATCCAAGATACTTCCCATGACTAAATGATCGGCTATAACGCTACCATTAAGTTATGAGTGACAAAGCATTCTTGCTGGCTGTGTTTGGGCAGAATGAGTTTGTGTATGACGTTTTTCAATGTTTTTGTGCATTTCGAAGCGGCGCTAAACTACTATGTTAAACTGCATGTGGAGAATGATGACTGTGTACTGGGAAATACAAAATCTAAAAACTTATTTATTGTCACGTCACTCAACAAGAAGGGACAACAGCGCCTCCACTTTCTCCGCTGGTTGAAAAGGGCAAGTCTCCCGCCACCTATCCTCACCACTTTCTACAGGGGCACCATTGAGAGTATGCTGACCACCTGCATCACTGTCTGGTACGGGAACCTGCATCACTGTCTGGTACGGGAACTGCAGTGCAGCTGACCGCAAGACCCTACAACGGACAGTGAACACTGCCGCAAAGATCATCGGTGCCCCTCTCCCCTCCATCCTGGACATTTTCCTTGCACGATGCTCCAGCAAGGCCTGCAGCATTGTGAAAGACCCCACCCACCCCTCCCACAACCTCTTCCAGCTCCTACCATCAGGTAGAAGGTACCGGAGTATCAAAGCTCGCTCTGTCAGATTGCTCAACAGCTTTTTTCCCCAGGCTGTGAGAGCTCTTAACTCCAATCTCCCTGTCCCCCTCTGACCCCCCACCCACCCTACTCATTAATACAGTTGACAACTTTTCCTAAGTGCAATTCTGAGTGTGCTACACACAGGTGAGTGGGCTATAAAAACCACCTGTAGTAACGCATTCATCCCACTATATGCACACTAGACACTTTCTATGAACACTCCCTGCTACAAAGACTCAATAAAAAAAATGTTTACTTGAGCATTGCACTACAAATCTTTTTGCACTCTGCGCTGCTTCCCACAAAATCTCTCTTTAATCTGCACAACAGTTTAATGTACAAAATATATATACAATTTTTATTTTTATTTCTATCTTTTTGCACAATATCATGTATAGTATATATGTAAAGTTCTTGTACAGTCTCAGTTTGTGTATGTCTAGGCAACTAGGTATAGTAGTTATAGTATGATGCTCTTTTTTTTCTCTTATACTTGCATTGTTGTATGTTTATCTTGTGTTTAACTAGTATGTAGCACTGTGGTCCTGCGAGACACGACATTTCGTTCCACTATATGTCCACACATGTAGCAGAATGACAGTAAAGCTCAACTTGAACTTTATATTTCAACAGGGTTTTTTCCCAGTTTAGTTTAAATTTGGGGCACCAGATTTCACAACCAT
Source organism: Barbus barbus (assembly GCF_936440315.1). Taxonomy (NCBI): domain Eukaryota; kingdom Metazoa; phylum Chordata; class Actinopteri; order Cypriniformes; family Cyprinidae; genus Barbus; species Barbus barbus. Next base: position 328,391 of record NC_136730.1, read on the forward strand.
AGAGAAGAATGGGTTTTATGATGCTATAGAAGATTTTCAGCCACAGTTTATTTTTGATTGATTTTGATGATTTTTGACTTCTCCATGTTTATCGGTAAGGCCTAATCATTACTGTACTTTTACAAAATGGAGAGGCTTTGGTGCAGCCCCTCTTCATGAGGCGACAGCAGCAGAAGATCGTCTGCATACAGGAGGCATTTGATTTATCTGCCCTCGAGGGTCAGACCAGGACAAGAGGACTTATCAAGTGCTGATGCCAGTTCGTTAATATAGTAAGTATAGATTCTATATAAGATTCTATATATCTTAATATAGATACAGGGCCGGCGCTAGCCATTTGGGTGCCCTAAGCACAAACGCTTGGCGGTGCCCCCCCCACCACCACCAAAGAAATAACTACCATTCAGAATTTCTTAGTTAGGTTCTCTTTACTTCCAAAATAACTGCTGCAAATAAATAATTGGAACAGAACAATGTAAACACAGAAAGTTAAAAGTGCAAAAAAAGTTTAAAGTGCAAATAACAGTATAAGTGTATGAATTTTATGAAGTATGAAAATAATTATACACAGTACACGCACATATATCATGTAGACACAAACTTTTATTTTGGATGCGATTAATCGAGATCTTTTCCCAGCCCTAATAATTTGACAACTCTGTGAATATGAAAATATACAAACACTGAGATTGTGGTTTTTTTTTTTCTAATTTCAGTTTCACCAACAGATGTCGCCCTTGGCCGAACCTCTTGAAAATGACCGCATCGAACAACAACGAAAAAACTTTATCTAAGCGGTCTAATTTGGCAAAATCACATCACGTTCAGTTGCAGGGTTTTTCTAAAGTTCACCTTACCAAGAGGCAGATAGGCATTATATTGAAGCGAAGAAATTACAATAGGGAACGTTCTGCACTAATAGCTATATGCACACACATCTGTAACGTATAGCCTACCTAGGGGGAAAATTAGCTTTATTTGTCATTCAAATATGACGATGAGGACCCCAACGATTGGCCTTCCTTTCCTTCTCAAACAAACTGCATCTTTAACAGCCCAAGTTTCAAAATTTCCCGGGGGAGAAACCCCCGGACCCCGTTAAAATAAAAGACTCAACATGCAGGGCTAAAGCCCCGGATCTTTTGCACTACTAGCGACGCGGACGCGCCGACGCCCCTGGACATGCATACTACACGCACAAAACTAACATTTTTATTTAAAACATTGGCTTACCTGCAAGCGACGCGCGAGCATCATCCCGCTGTCTCTTCTTTTTTCTTTTTTCCGCCCCCGACTCTTGGTGCCTTTTCGAGGCCATGTCTGAGGTCGGTGTCGGCCAAATTTGAAATTGATTGAAGCATAATTGAACAGACCACTGGGAGGTGGGGAAGGGGGGGCACCAGAGGGAGACTGGCACAGAGATTCACCTTTTTCTCGACTAATTTGGTCTAGGCCTATATTACTTTTTGTATTGCTTTTGTATATTAACATGCTAGAAATATTTTATTTGTTATTTATACTAGTAGCCTATATTGTGATGATATTTTCACGACCCAGATTTTTTGGTGCCCCCCCCAAGCACTTGGTGCCCTACGCGCAGTGCGTGATGTGCGTGTGCGGAGCGCCGGCCCTGTATAGATATTAAATAGAGTCGGGCTGAGGCTGCAGCCTTGACGGACTCCTTTGGTCTGACTGAAATAATCAGTTTGTTTGTCATCATACACACTACACACATTCATACAAAAAAACATTCAGCAGACAAAACAAGGAAAAATATTTGGCTGCTTCATTGATTTCCAAAAAGCCTTCGATTCGGTATGGCACAATGGACTTTTCCTAAAACTTATCCAAAGTGGAACAGGAGGAAAGACATATTACATCATAAAGGACATATATATAAATCCAATCTGACAGTTGTTTAGAATTGTGTGTTCTTGAATGAACTGAACTAATCTGTCATTAATAATAGAGCAGAATAGTTTTCCGAGGTTACTGCTGACTGTGACGCCTCTATAATTGTTCTAATTGTATCTCATATATCTCACCTTGTTTAAAAATTGGAGTTATTAGATTTTCTTTCCAGATTTCAGGAAAGTGTTCTGATTTTAATACGAGATTGAATATTTTCAGAATAGCATCTTTCAATTTGGAGCTGCTATGTTTCAGCATCTCATTAGATATTCCATCCAAGCCACAGGATTTTTATTATTTTTTTATTATCATTTTGCCTATTAGTTCATGTAATGCTATGTGTTTGTCTAAATGGTTTAGCTGCTCTTTTGTGGTGAAAACTATTTTTAAACAAGGTGAGATATACGAGCCAAACAATTATAGAGGCGTCACAGTCAGCAGTAACCTCTGAAAACTATTCTGCTCTATTATTAATGACAGATTAGTTCAGTTCATTCAAGAACACACAATTCTAAACAACTGTCAGATTGGATTTATATATATGTCCTTTATGATGTAATATCTCTTTCCTCCTGTTCCACTTTGGATAAGTTTTAGGAAAAGTCCATTGTGCCATACCGAATCGAAGGCTTTTTGGAAATCAATGAAGCAGCCAAATATTTTTCATAAGCTCTTCCGGCTTTGCTACTGTTCGGACGCTCTTGCTTATTGCTCTGCGCTTTGCTCCCTATTTTTGCATTTTTCTCATATCTCCCCAAGATTTTAACTTCAGCAGATCAGCACAGTGCTCAGACAACACATTTTTTGGGGGGAAAATTAAGACTTTCTCCCAGCAGTTTACATTCCAGAGACGGAAAAACACAGCTGTCTACATTCAAACAGACGAGAGAAAATGCCTCTCGTGGAATCTACCTGCTGCATGAACTGCCACAAACTTCTACAAAGGATTGCGGTTCTTGAAACAAAGTTACTTGCTGGACTTCCAAAACAGGCGGAACACACAGCAGACGGTCATCACGGACCCCCTCAGCATACAGCTGGTGAGTCCTCTGAATCTCAAAAGTTTATACAAAGTGTAGAGGAAAAAGCCGAAACAGATCCGACGGCACAAACAGGGAGCGAGACCTAAAGGCACTTGAGACATCAGATTATCACGAGTATCTCGTATTGCTGCCGTAGCATCCTCTACCCCAGATACGGCTATGACAAGACTTGTAAACACTGGTATCTTACCACCCCCTTTACATCTTGAGAACAGATTTGAAGCATTAATGAATGTGGGAGAGAAATCCGCAAATGTGACTAAACACGGATCGAATCAGCCAGCAGCTAACATCGCTACTAACAGGCGATCAAGGTCGAGCAGACAGCGGCTTTCAGCTCAGAGCACAGCCGAGCCCAGGACTCTGATAGTGGGTGATGCTATTATCAGAAACATCAGTAGCAGGACTACAACTACATACTGCCTTCCTCAAGCAAATGTCTCTGATGTGAACAAAGAACTTCGGAACATTCTGATGAAGCACAAGACTGCAAATCGAGTCATCATCCATGTGGGGAAGAATGATATTCGGAAGGAGCAGTCAGAACTCCTTAAGAAGGATTTCAGTGAACTCTTTGAAACGCTTCAAAGTCTTGAAGTTCAGTCGTTCATCAGTGGACCACTCCCAGCAAGGGGAACTAACATGTTCTCACGGTTGCTTGGGCTGAATACATGGCTACAAAGGACCTGCAGTATAAAAGGAGTCAACTTCATCGACAACTTCAATCTTTTCTGGGGCCACAGACAACTGTTTAAACCGGATGGCCTCCACCTAAACAGACTCGGTGCAAGAGTGCTTAAGGACAATATCTATTTCTCCCTCTGTCATCCTTCAGCGGTGTGTGCCAATCTATTCGGCCTGAATGGCACACACACACACCTGGACAGTATATGAGTGAACACATCAAATAACAAATAATGCAACCAGGCAGAGTGGTGGGAGAGGAGAGACTATATAGTCCGTGGCAATGGGGAACAGCTGCGGGTGTAATGGGTGTGACAGGTGTGTAAAATGTGCCAGGTGTATGTAATGTGACAGGTGTATGTGTTTACAGGAGATGAGTCCAGGAGGAAGAGAGATGGTGACCTCTGGTGGTGACAGGGAGAAGCGCAGGGCCCGGACTCATGACATTTCTTTCTTACATTTCTTCTGACCACTGTAGAAAAAATTAATTAATTGTTTTGTTGCTAAATTGATTGTTTTCTTCTCTTCACCAAATGAAGTCAGTAGAAATGAGTCTATCATGTTCAAGATTCAAGATTATCACACTCAAGATTATCACACTCAGTACAATCAAACCCTTATCTAGGTCAAGCAGGTTTTTAAAACATCCGCCTCATCACTTCCTGTGGAAGCTGCCATTTTGTTGTGATGTCTGGGGGGGGAGTTAGGAACAGTTAGTTTTCCATTTAATTTGTTGTTAAACTCTCTTCCGTTATTTTTTTTACATTTACATTTATTCATTTAGCTGACGCTTTTATCCAAAGCGACTTACAATTGCTATATATGTCAGAGGTCGCACGCCTCTGGAGCAACTAGGGGGTTAAGTGTCTTGCTCAGGGACACATTGGTGTCTCACAGTGGATTCGAACCCGGGTCTCTCACACCAAAGGCATGTGTCTTATCCACTGCGCCATCACCACCCCCCACTTATGCACTGTAAATAAATCAGGACGTCATTTCTTTTACCACTCCAACTGGTTGGCCTCCCACATATGGTGTCAGAAGTGGGATCTTCTCACCAGTGAATGACTTGCCTGTATAAATTAATGCCCTGCTGACATGACACCCGAAACGTCTTATTGTTGTTACCAATGAGTGAGCATAAACTCCTGGCCAAGTGGCAAGGCCCTTATCAAATAAAGCGGAGAGTGGGCCCTGTAACTTATGAGATCGAGATCCCATCCAGGACCCCACCCTTGCATATCTATCATGTCAATATGTTGAAGAAATGGTATGCTCGTTCCACACAATCAGACCCTACATCTGAGGAAATGACAGAGCCAGCCACAGTCTTGCTTGTGAGATCCATAGAAGGAGAGGAAGAAAGGGAGGAACAATACCTTCCTGGTCGTCAAAGCAGTGGTTCGCTGAGTCTCGAGCATCTGGAAGATGGACAGAGGCAGGAACTTCTACTGTGCCTTCCAACACAACTTTTTATGGAAACGCCTGGTAGGACAGATGTGATCCACCATCACATCACGCTCAAAGATCCAAAACCCATTCGTCAGCCAGTATACCGGGTCCCAGAGAGACTTCTGCCAGTTATGAGGGAAGAGTTGGAGACCATGCAGAGTCTCGGGGTGATTGAACCTTCAACCAGTGAATGGAGCAATCCCATTGTGCTAGTGCCTAAGAAGGACGGCAGTCTTCGCTTCTGTTTGGATTTCCGCAAGCTCAATAGTGTGAGCAAATTTGACCCATATCCAATGCCAAGGGTGGATAAGTTAGTGGAAAGACTCGGAAGAGCAAAGTATCTCACCACACTTGACCTCTGCAAAGGATATTGGCAGGTCCCTTTAACTCCAGAGAGTAAGGAGCTGACTGCATTTAAGACACCCTTTGGGCATTTTCAGTTCCGGGTCCTTCCCTTTGGGCTTCATGGAGCTCCAGCTACATTCCAAAGGATGATGGACAAAATCCTCCGGGGGACTGAGGAGTTTGCTGCAGCATACTTGGATGATATCGTCATTTACAGTCAAACGTGGCAGGGCCATCTGTATCACCTGAAGGATGTGCTAGTAAGAATCAAGAATGCTGGTTTAACTATCCGCCCAGACAAATGCACCCTAGCTAGTATGGAGACACAATACCTAGGATATGTGCTGGGACATGGGGTAATACGTCCACAGGTGGGGAAAGTGGAAGCCATAAAGAATGCAGCCCAGCCAGTGACCAAGAAACAAGTCCGTTCTTTTTTAGGACTTGTCGGATGGTACAGACGTTTTATCCCCAACTTCTCTGAACGAGCCTTTGCCCTGACTGATTTAACTAAAAAGGACAAGCCAAATAAAGTCAACTGGACCGAGGAGTGTGAAAGGTCTTTTAAAGACCTAAAGGACTCCCTATGCACCGAGCCTGTTTTACAGAGTCCAGACTTTGAAAAGACTTTCACGGTGCAGACTGATGCCTCTGAGCATGGTATCGGGGCTGTGCTACTTCAGGAAGGTCAAGGGCAATTACAACCGATTGCCTACATCAGCAGGAAACTCCTTCCCCGTGAATCTAGGTATTCTACCATTGAGAAGGAGTGCCTAGCAATTAAATGGGCCTTGCACTCTTTAAGGTACTACTTGATGGGACGCAAGTTCAAACTTGAGACTGATCACAGGGCATTGGCCTGGTTGGGCCGCATGAGGGACACAAATGCCCGTATCACTAGATGGTTTTTAGCGATCCAACCATTTGACTTTGAAATTCTGTACAAAACTGGGTCACAAAATTGTACAGCAGATTACCACTCTAGGGCACCCCAGGAGTCTATAGAAGGGGGGAGAAATGTCACAGGTTAACCTGTTGACTCTATAAACTTGGACCTACAAACACACCCATTTCACATGTACTGAGTATTGCCGGCAAATTAACATCTGTATACACACCAGGAAAGAGTTATGGAGTTTTTGTTTGTTTAGTCTAAATTACTGCTGTGTTCTTTTCTACTTTTGACTTTTTATAGTTTTCCCTAGAACATAATTTTTCTAAAAAAAACAAAAGGTCAGGACATACAATACATGTGATAATTATATTTATTTTTCCATAAATTTTCCACAAACCTTGTTGCAGTTAAATTTCCAGCTTCACACTCAGTACAATCAAACCCTTATCTAGGTCAAGCAGGTTTTTAAAACATCCGCCTCATCACTTCCTGTGGAAGCTGCCATTTTTTTGTGATGTCGGTGGGGGGAGTTAGGAACAGTTAGTTTTCCATTTAATTTGTTGTTAAACTCTCTTCTGTTAATGGTTGTTGTTTTACTTGTTGGAAGGTTAAGTCTGGTTGTGCTGGAGGTTTACATTGGTTAATTTGTTTGTTTCAAACAATTTTGTTTGTTGTCTTCCCACTTGGTATGCCCTGTAGGAGGGGCCTTAGCCTATAAATAGGCTTGCTAGCTGAGAGGAAGGGAGTTTTTTGTTTCGCGTTTTGTCTTAGGTTCTGACTGCGGACTGAGCAAGGTTACATACTTGGGCCATTTTGGTGTAGCCAAATTAAGCACATTGTTGCTGTTTTGTTTCTTTTTGTAAAGTTTTATTTATTTTTTTTGTTTCTTATGCACTGTAAATATTTTTGTTTGCTCTCCACCTCCAATAAATCACCAATATTTGATGATTGCACCAACGTTTTGTACAGGACGTCATTTATTTTACCACTCCAACTGGTTGGCCTCCCACAGTGATATTTACATGGAGTTAAGTGATGTTATGACACAGAGTTAGAGTTTAGGAGCCTGATGGCCTGGGGGAAGAAGCTCCTCCTAAGTCTCTCAGTTTTTGCCATCAGGCTACGGAAGCGCTTACCAGATGGAAGCAAAGTGAATAGTCGGTTACCAGGGTGATTAGAGTCCTTGATGATTTTGACAGCTCTATTTTTGCAGCGTTTGAGGTAGATGTCCTGCAGAGAGGGGAGAGCAGACCCTGAGATGCGCTCAGCTAAGCGCACAACTCTCTGTAGTGCTTTGCAGTCCTGATTGGAGCTGTTTCCATACCACACTGAGATGCACTGAGTCAATACACTTTCTATGGTCCCTGAATAGAACGTTTTCAGGATTGCTGGTGAGACCCTGAATTTCCTCAGCTGTTGCAGATGGTAAAGTCTTTGCCTGGCTTTAACCTGTGTTTGGATGTGTGTAGTCCAAGTCAGGTTCTCGGATATGTTTACACCGAGGTACTTCAAGCTACTCACCCTCTCCACAGGGGTCCCACTGATCATAAGAGGAGTGTAGGGCTGCTGCTGTCTCTTCCTAAAGTCCATGATCAGCTCTTTAGTTTTGCTCACATTCAGAGAGACAACATTCTCCACATGAGTGCTGTGGAGCTCGGCTTTATATTGGGCAGGACTGTCTTTATTCCATATAAATTTGGAGGGGAGGTGGTACAGTTTAACCTTCTGCTCTGAAGATGGCAGAAGATTCACTGACCTGTTCAGACTGAGGACTATGTGACTGTGGTCTGATCACATTAGCTGTGGCATCACTGTGAAGTAGTTGACTTTACTTTGGTCTAGATCTGTAATAGCATAATCTCCTGTGCTGCTGCCCAGATAGGAGCAGTAGGTGAGTCGACCCAGAGAATCACCCTTTAAGAATCCCAGAGAATCTGCTTTTGCAGAGTTGCAGGACCTGTTTTCCATGTCTGTTTATGGTGTTGTCATAATTCGGTCATGCTTTAGTAAAACGTTTCTGTTGGTACGTATGTGAACTGTTAATATATTTATCTCCATCTGAACTAATGCAGTCTGCTTCTCTCCCTGTTCTAGCGTTCAGATCCCCCATTAAGAGAACTGGGCCTGGAGACTGAAAGTATATGATCTCTGACTGTAAGGCTGAGAAGATGTCTTCATTGTAATAAGGCGACTCATGTGGGGGGATATATGTGGCACATAGGTCAACCATCAGATCCTCTTGTCAACCTTATTGAGAAAGGGCTTCTCAGGAACCGCACTCCAGTGGTTTGAGTCTTACCTCTCTGATAGGTCCTTCAAAGTATCTTGGAGAGGTGAGGTATCCAAGTCGCAACATCTAGCTACTGGGGTGCCTCAGGGCTCAGTTCTTGGACCACTTCTCTTTTCTGTCTACATTGCATCACTAGTTTCTGTCATTCAGAAACATGGCTTTTCATATCACTGCTATGCTGATGACACTCAACTCTACCTCTCATTCCATCCTGATGATCCGACGATAGCTACTCGCATCTCTGCGTGTCTAACAGACATTTATTGCTGGATGATGGACCATCACCTTCAACTTAACCTAGCTAAGACAGAACTGCTTGTAATTTCAGCCAAACCATCGCTTCATCACAATCTCAGCTTCCAGTTAGGCTCATCTACCATAACTCCTTCAAAAACAGCCAGAAACCTTGGAGTTGTGATTGATGATAAGCTGAATTTCTCAGACCACATTGTTAAAACTGCCCGGTCCTGCAGATTTGCATTATATAATATTAAGAAGATCAGGCCCTTTCTCTCGGAACATGCAACACAACTCCTTGTTCAGGCTCTTGTTCTGTCCAGACTTCACTATTGCAATGCTCTCTTGGCAGGTCTTCCAGCCAATTCTATTAAACCTTTACAATTAATCCAAAATGCCGCTGCAAGATTAATCTTTAATGAGCCGAAAAAAACGCACGTCACGCCTCTGTTCATCAATTTGCACTGGCTACCAATAGCTGCTCGCATTAAATTCAAGGCATTAATGTTTGCCTACAGAACCACCACTGGCTCTGCTTTACTTCAGACTTATGTGCCCTCTAGAAGCTTGCGTTCTTCAAGTGAACAACGAATTATTGTACCATCCCAAAGACACAGAAAAACACTTTCAAGGACTTCTTCATTAACTGTTCCCATCTGGTGGAATGACCTGCCCAACTCGATCCGAGCAGCCGAATCCTTACCCATCTTCAAGAAACGGCTAAAAACTCATCTGTTCCATCTTTACTTGACCCTCTAACTCTAGCACTATCTATTCTAATTGTATTTTATCTATGTCTTTTTATTAAAAAATAACAATAATAATAATAATTATCTGTACTGCGTTAGGCTAACCAAGACTTGTAATAGCACTTGCACGTTGTTGCTCTTTTGTTGGTTTTGATTGCTTCTTATGTCCTCATTTGTAAGTCGCTTTGGATAAAAGCATCTGCTAAATGACTAAATAAATAAATAAATAGGCACAGGTCCTCATCTAAATACAACATCTCTTTAAGTTTTATCCAAATATGTGTTTTTCCCTTTTCATACACTGAATGAAGTAAAACTTTGTCTTCTTTTGTTATTTTTTCGTATTGTTAACTATAAACACCGGTTTCTTTTTGTAAGATGGCCATTCTTACATACGACAGGGCCACTCTTATTTCTATTGGTGCACAATGCACTAACCTTTCGCCGATTTTGAACCCGGACCCATCCTGGCCAAGCGAGATCCTGAGGAGGAACAAAGGACGCGACCCGTACCGGCGTCCTCGAGGGAAACGAGCCGGCGTCAGGAACAGGCTGAGGGCACGCACACACCGCGCTCCCTTACCAAGTGTCCTGCTCGCCAATGTCCAGTCGCTGGATAACAAACTCGATGACAAACTCAGGGCAAGAGTCACAGTGTTTCCCACAGGTTTGAAGGCAATGTGTGGTGGTCAGCCCGGGGGGGGGGTTAGATGTTTGTCCGGGGGGGAGGGGCTGCAGATGAAAAGAACGATTGGATAGGGGATACGATTGGATCCCCTAAAGGACAACATTCGGTGTAAGAGTAAAGAAACGACATAATTTATAACACGTTTATTTGATTCACAGCTGCTACATATAGTGTTTTGACCTCGACAACCCAACTAGGCTAGCCTACATTTTACCGCAAACTTGCGACTAGTTAACTTTCTAAAGAAGGCGCAATCGCGTTTGCTAAGGGTCGGGACTTACAGTAACATCAACACACTGAAACTATTGTATTCAGAATATAAAATATTTTATAGCACTTTTTAATCTGTGATTGTGTGTTAAAAGTGTTCACGAGATACCAACCTTTCGCCAGCCGTCTTCTCTCCAAAGATGATACAGACAGATGTGGTGTGCACGGAGGGGAGGGGCTGTGTGTGTGTGTGTGTGTGTGTGTGTGTGTGAGAGGGAGAGACGCGTGAGTGACAGAGAGATGAAGAGAGAGCAGGGAAAGGAAATGCAGTTGAACGAATTCGCTGCGTGTTTTAAATAGCGTACAAAAGAATAACGAAACGCAATATGTGACGGTCGGTATTGATTTTTTTTTTTTTGGTCGGTGTTGAATCTGACCACAGATTCAACACAGATTCGGTGTTGAATCTGTGGCGGTCGGAATTTAATCTGTGGCGCACCGCCACAGATTCGTCTATGTGTGGGAAACACTGAGTCAGGTTCCAGAGGGACATTCGGGACTGCAACCTTCTCTGCTTCACCGAGACATGGCTGAACCCAGCGGTACCAGACCACGCATCCAGCCGGCCGAGTTCTTCTCGGTTTACCGCATGGACAGAACGCTGGACTCGGGGAAGACTAGGGGAGGTGGAGTATGTCTGATGGTGAACAAACACTGGTGCGACAGCGCGAGCATTGTTCCCCTCTCACGCTCCTGCACACCGAATCTTGAACTTCTGACCATCAAATGTCGCCCTTTTTATCTCCCTCGGGAATTTAGCTCGGTCATCGTCAGTGCCGTTTATATTCCACCTCAAGCGGACACGGACACTGCGATATGGGATTTACATGAAACACTACACCTTCACCAGACACAGCACCGGGACGCCGCATTCATTGTTTTGGGAGATTTCAACAGTGCCAACCTCAAGCGTGCACTGCCGAACTTCCATCAGCACATCAGCTGCCCCACCAGGGGCGAAAGGACATTAGATCACTGTTACACCCCATACAAGAACAGCTACAAGGCACAGTCACAACCAACCGTTTGGGAAATCGGACCACGCCGCCATCTTCCTCATGCCTGTTTACAAAAAGAGGCTGAAACAGGAAGCCCCGGTGCAGAGGGAGGTCCAACGCTGGACGGACCAATCGGTGGCCGCTCTGCAGGACGCGCTAGATGACGCAGACTGGGACATGTTCCGGCGCAGCTCTGATGACGTCAGCTTGTTTACGGAAGCGGTTGTGGGATTTATAGAGAAACTAATGGATGATACGGTGCAGAAAACCATCATCAGGACGTTTCCCAACCAGAAGCCGTGGGTGGATAAAACCATCCGCGACGCCCTGAGATCCCGCTCCGCTGCCTACAACACAGGGCTCATCACCGGGAACATGGATGATTACAAGGCTGCATCTTACAGCGTGCGCAGATCGGTGAAGGAGGCGAAGCAGCGCTACGGGAGGAAACTAGAGTCGCAATTCCAACATGGCGGCTCTAGGAGTCTGTGGCAGGGACTTAGAACCATCACGGACTATAAAACACCACCCTCCAGATCGGGGAATGCGGACGCTTCTCTGGCTGACGAGCTGAACACTTTTTATGCTCGCTTCGAGGCTGCAGCTAATCACGCTAACGGCGCTAGCAGTGCTAACTGCATGCACGCTGAGGAAGCCGGTGAGGACAACGTATTCACCATCACGGAGCATGACGTGAGGAGGGCATTCAAGAGAGTGAACATCAGGAAGGCAGCAGGACCAGATGGCATCACAGGTCGGGTTCTGAAGGCCTGCGTTGACCAGCTAGCACCGGTGTTCACCGAGATCTTCAACCTCTCCCTGGAACAGTCCATAGTCCCCTCATGCTTTAAGCAGTCCACCATTGTTCCTGTCCCCAAGAAACCGCAGCCCACCTGCCTAAACGACTATCGCCCTGTAGCCCTCACATCAGTGGTAATGAAGTGCTTTGAGAAACTGGTCAGAGACTTCATCATTGCATCACTACCAGACACACTGGATCCACTACAGTTTGCATACAGACATAACCGCTCCACGGAGGATGCCATCTCACACCTCCTCCACACCACAACAAGTCACCTGGACTGCAGAAAAGGGAATTATGTAAAAATGCTGTTTGTGGACTACAGTTCAGCGTTTAACACCATAATTCCCTCCACACTCACCTCCAAGTTGGAGGTCCTTGGTCTCAGCACATACTTGTGCCAATGGATCTCCAGCTTCCTGAAGGACAGACAGCAAGCCGTACGGATGGGTAAACACACCTCATCCTCCATCACCCTAAGCACTGGAGCCCCTCAAGGTTGTGTTCTGAGCCCCCTGCTGTACTCACTGTACACTTATGACTGCGTGGCCACTTCCAACTCCACCACCATCATCAAGTTTGCTGATGACACTGTTGTGTTGGGCCTGATCTCAGACAACGACGAGACGGCCTACATACAGGAGATTAAGAACCTGGAGAGTTGGTGCCAGGTGAATAGTCTACACCTGAACATCAGCAAAACTAAGGAGCTGATAGTGGACTTCAGTACGAAGCAGGAGCGGTCATACCAGCCGATCACGATCAACGGGACTCCAGTGGAGAGAGTGGACAGCTTCAGATACCTGGGTGTTCACATCACGCAGGACTTGACTTGGTCCTGTCATACCAGCACCCTGGTGAAGAAGGCCAGGCAGCGTCTGTACCATCTGAGACACTTAAAGGACTTTAGACTTCCCTCTCGGGTGCTTAAGACTTTTTACACCTGCACCATCGAGAGCGTCCTGACGGGCAGCATCACTTCCTGGTTCGGGAACTGCACTATGCAGGACAGACGAGCCCTCCAGAGGGTGGTGCGTTCAGCGGAACGTACCATCCACACCGAGCTCCCTGACCTGCAGGACATCTACAGCAAGCGGTGCCTGACCAGGGCCAGGAAGATAGTGAAGGACCTCAGCCATCCCAACAATGGACTCTTTTCTCTGCTGCGTTCAGGGAGGCGCTTCCACTCCATGAAGGCGAACACAGAGAGAATGAGGAGGAGCTTCTTCCCGCAGGCCATTCGGAGTCTTAACCTCTCTCCACTCTAAGCACATCACCCCACACTTCCACTTTGCACATTTTTCAAATACAATCTGCACTAATTTGTAAAAGGTTACGTAAGGATAAATGAGTGGGACTTACATACCATTTGTCTTTGTCTTTAGTATTCCTTTACTCACTTATACACTTTACTGCACTGCACAGCACACGGCCACTTTATCACTGACATACACTTTACTTTTTATAGAATCTATATAGAATCATATTCTATTTTTTATTCCTCATATCTATTTTTATTCTCATATCTATTTGTTATTTTATTTTGTTGCTAGTTTATTTCTGTATATATGTTTACTGTACTTTTTCTATTTGTATTTTTGTAAACTTGAGGTTTTTCTTAATTTTGTTGGACAATTTGTTGGACAGTCGTACAATACATTTCACTACATGTCGTACTACGTATGTATATGTATGTGACAAATAAAATTTGAATTTGAATATACTGCCACAGGTGGTCTCTAACTATGATTCCTCCTGAATCTCTTCCGTTTTTAACATTAGGCTGTTTGATTGATGGTATATGTAGCTCTCTGTAGTTTGGAGGAGTGTAGGATTTGGAGTCTGAACGACTCCATGTCTCAAGTAATATAATTATATCTGGACTATATACAATATTAATAAAATCTTTTATTAGATTTTCTAATAAGATTTTCTAATTAGAGTTTCCCCAAAAGCTGAAGAGAACATCCCTTGAATGTTATAACATGTTATTTTAAACGATGACATTGAGTATTATTGTAATTACCAGAATAATGTACGAGTTCATGACACAATCATGTAAATATATAGATTAATCAATTAAAAAGGTAATATAGAGAATATAGAGAAATACAGTGAGTGAATCTATTTTACAAATGTTACATTTTAAAAATAAACAATAAATAAATAAGCAAAATAAATGTTAATAAATAAACTAATAAATCATTAAGAAATAATGGCCATTCTTGACTATAGACCCATTGTGTGCTTAAACAAACAGATTTTCACATATAATTTTCAGCATGTTTTTTATCTGGATAAGATCAGTGGAGTCTGATCTACCTCGTCGTGCCGCTAAAGCGGTGTAGCTGTCCGCTTGGCTGCTGGGAAGCTGCTCCACTCTCTCCTCCTGGTCCAGGGCTGTTCAGGGTTGATGCCTTGATGGTTTTTGCAAACAGTCTCATGCCCTCTCGGTGGATGTGGATATGGTCATAGAGATGCTGTGTGACTTGCTGATGGTTGGCTATGTGAACATTCGGGCTTGGAGCACAGATGTTAGCTATCTCTATGTTGATGGCATTGATGATCCTTTGTGGTACATCTCTGTGAGGTAGAAGGCTTGAGATGATGACTTTGGCTCTGGGGTAGTTCCTGCTAGCTGTTCTCACCACGTTGGACACGGCTTTTGTGACGTCCACCCTTCTGGTGCTGAGGTCGTTTGTTTCTGGTGTGAATAATAATGTGTGACGGGCACCTAACACACCCTCTTGCAGTAGTCTTAAAGCAGAGTGTGAGATGGGACACCAGAACTTCGTCACGGATCTCCCCGGAAACAGTCGTCTGGGGTCAAGATCGTGGCCATTGGAGTCGCAGAGGATGACGATGTTGTCTTTTCTCCTCTGTTCTCTGTAGTTGCTCGTGGATGATGATGTTGTAGACGGTGGATGAATCTGAGTGCTGCTGCCGTCTTTCCTCTTGAGGTTCTAATGGGCTTGAGGAGACTGACGGGTTGCAGGAGTGAAGGAGCTCTGAGATTGTGTGCTGACACACCGCTGCTGTTGTATTGTGTGCAGCTGTGTTCTGGTCTCCTCCAGTGTGTGGCCGTGCTGTTCTCTTCTGGCCAGTTCCTCTCTCAACCTCCTCAGCTCCTGGCGCAGCTCTTGATTGTCCTCCTCCAGGTGTCTTACAGCAGAGCAGAGTTGTTGAAGTTGTTGCACACCGGTCAGGTTCAGGAGCTGATGAAGGTTGTTGTCAGTTTCCTCTTTAAACAGGAAGAAGTCCTGCTCCAGCTCAACGACGTTATCTCTCAAAGCCTTTATTTTGGGAGACGCAGGAGTGCTGGTGTGCCCATGTGTTGTCTTGAGCTGGGGTCAGTGATGGTAACTGAGGTTGCGCCGCCCGCATCTTCTGCCTGGCTCTTTACTTCAGGATCTTTCTTAATTTTCTGAACCTCCCCTTTAAGATTTCTGAAGTTCCTCTGGAATTCATTGAGGCTGGTTTCTGGTCCCTGGACCATGACTGTGCCATTGTGATGAAGGTTTACAGTCAGCTTTGTGTCGTCGTCTCCTTCCAGGGTGAGTTGTCTACCTTTGCTGATGCCTTCTTTCCTCATACATGTCATGGTGGAGCAGAGGACGGTGTGCCAGGTTGATGAGTGTTCAGTAAAGAAGAGAAGGTTACACCGGACTCTGTTGTTTTCTCTGTTGTTTTCACTGTAGTCAGATAACAGTATCTCTGTTTTCTCTCAGTATAATTTCTTTCATCCTTTTCTTTTCTTTGGCAGATTTAACTTCTGCTGGATATATTATCTCCAGCTCAGCTTTAGATAGGCCCATTTTGTTCTCAACTGAATTAACTGCCACGGAATGTTAGCTTGGCTAGCAGTCAGCTTGATGTATTGAACACCTGTAGCTCATATACAGTAAATGTCTTAATTAGATTTTTTATTTTTAAATAGATTATATTTTTGGTTAGTTACCCAAACTAATGAAAGTATATTCAATTACTCATCAATATTCTTGAAGTGTTGAAAAATAATTGTTAGTATATATGTTAGTATATCTGCGTTACAGGTGCCTATGCTCTCGCACTAGTAGGCTCAGGAAGAGCTTCTTCCCCGAGGCTGTGACACTTCTGAACGCCACACCACTAATCTAAATCCTGCTTATTACTGCCCTGGTCACAGTACTTTACACACATGCATTTGCACTACTCATATTTTTGCACAGACTGCACATTGTCAAAGTTATTACACTATAAACTGTATAAAGTTGTTACTATACAAAGCACAGTAAACTATTTCTATAAAATATTGCACTACTGCTATTTTGCATAGAATACATTGTTCTATCAATATTTTGCACACTCATCCAGCTGTATTTATTTATTACCACTGTTCTCACGTTTCTGCTGTTCATAATGTATATAATCCTACATTGCTCTGTTCATAATGTACATACAATCCCTACATTGCATTCCTATTTATATTCTGTATATACTCTGCTCAATACTGTATATAGCAATTCCACTGTACATTCTGTAAATCTTATCTTCATTTACTCTGCACTTATATGTATATAAAACACTATATTCTTGCACTTCTGGTTAGATGCTAACTGCATTTCATTAGCTCTGTACTTGTACTCTGCATAAAATACAATAAAGTTGAATCTAATCTAATCTAATCTAATATGAGGTTTCTCCACGTCTTCTTAAACATCGCTAGGCAGATTTTTTTTTTGTTCACCGTCGCTCTTGGCATCAAACTATTTTATTTTCTTTGGTCTTTATTTTCCTATTATTTAAGATGCTTTTGTGAACAATCTGTGTTGTAAAATGTGCTATTTAAATAAATGGGATTGAATTGTTTTTCATTTCTCCCCAGTGCCCTTTTAGCTAAACACAGAATGTCTTTCAAACATAATTTACCACGGTATTTGGGAGATGAATGTGTTTGTGTGTATTTGAGCCACTGCAAGACACCAGGAGGATTGATTGAGGCCAATAAAAGATAATCTGATTGAAGATGAGATTCAGAATGACAGCTGGAGGCTGTGCTGAGGGTCAAATTACTGATTGTACAATTACAACAAAATGTAAATGAATTTTAGACTGAGATACCCAGTAAAATTACAGTGATACCTAAAATAGTCTCAAGAGAAGGAAGCTTTGAAACATATGGTGAATGGAGATGATGATTTCTGAGGCTCAGATTGACACAAAGCGAACAGCAGAAATGAACGAATGATTGAATGTGGTTGAGCAGACGTTCTCTTGGTCGTCTCCTCTCGTGTGTCTCAAGTTCATTCTTTCACTAACCCTAACAGCTTTAGAGGGAAACAAGCTTTAATGTCTTCGAGCATCCAAAGGCAAGGAAAAACTCTGTAAGATGTTTAAGTCGTGAAGAACAAACAAACCTTGAGAGGAGGAACAAACATACTCTTCTGGAGGAGCTCGTCCTCTTCTGGCATTAAATCAATGTCCCCACAGCAGTATCATTTAGCTGTATGCTACGTGTAACACAAGCCGTCTGTTCACCGAGCAGATCAAGCTCTGCCGTCCAGCATGATGAAGGCAGTGATTAAACTGTAAGCTAATGTTTGGTAACCTCTGAGCTTCATCTGAACTGACGATGCGGACGCAGAGGAGCAGCGTCGTCGTTTTACCAGCACTGCACTCATCTGCCTCATCTTCATTCTGTGATTTTAACACTAAATCACCCTGGCAGAACCTATAAACGCTGCTGCAGAGTCGGAGCCAGAGATTGAGGGAACAGATAGCCGTGTGTTTGTAGGACTAGAGCCGCACTTGACAGAGAGAGAGACAGGGAAGCTCACATCAATCACTGTCTCGCTCTGAATGCTATGTCCTGTATATATATGGATGTATGTGTGCATATGTATTTTAGCAGCATCACGACGTGAGATGAACGAGTAAAGGAGGACGATGGGTCACGATGATGAAGCAGACTGGTGGAGAGTCTGTGGCAGAAAGGAGAACGACAGATCTCAGACCTCCTCCTCCATCTCTTCAGTGCTGTTTTATATATTCAGAGAGTAATGAAAAAGTGAATTACTGTCCTCCACAAGGTGAGATATTGACTGGCCTTTAACAGCGGGCAACACCTGGCATGCCCTGTCCTGTGGGCAACTGTCTGAGAGACGGGCGTCTGAAGAGCAGATGTCTACAGCTGACTGCATCTGAACCGGCTCCTGAGGGCTTAAGCTATCAGTCCAGTAGCTGATGACCGCAGGTGTGTGTGTGTCAGTGAACACCAGTGAAGCTGATGGCAGAGCAGCTTCACATCCCCACAGGTAAGCGATGCAGTTATCCAGCCAGCTGACTCGCAGACAGAAACTTACTGGCTGCATAGAGGCCAGTGTCACTAATAGATATGGAATGTTTGACTGTAACAGAGCACACCTGCAGATTCCTCCGGAGCTTTGTTTCATTAGCTTTTGAAAAGAAAGGCATAATTAAGCGTCTCGATTTCTGGAAGCTTTATTTCTAAAGGAGCAGCGCCTCACAAACCATTCTGTCAATCATCAACATAGCTCTTTACATACCAGCACCTCGAGTCATTGGCGTATTGTGTTCACTCGCTGGTGTTCACTGTTTAATTGATGATTTTGCACATTTGAATTGAATGTACCATTGAATGCAGTCAGTTTGGATAAGCATCTTCCAGATGAATAAATATAAAAGTATATGGTCCTCCAAAGTCAAACACAGCCCAGAGATTAGACAGCTTCTCTTCTGTGTGTATCAGAGGTTTCAGTGTGTGTAAACCTGAATAAAGCTTCGCAAACTAATATCACTACCAATGCTGATGTGATGTCCAAACTAATCTCATTTTATTTTATAGTGTTTTCCAGCATAAGTTTGGAGAAGCGAGACTCACCTATCCCATCACAGAGATAATCTTGTGATCTTCTCGGACATCGCAGCCCATCGCCTCAAACTCAGTCTTGACAAAACAGACTTCCTCAAGTTCCTGCTTCTAACTCCTCCAGTCCCTCATCATCATGTTTGTGTGAAATCTCTGTAACCGACTGAACTGTCAGCAGTGCTTTTGTAGGTTTGCTTTATTTTACAGAGATCCAGTTATCTGCTTGCTTTACCACTATGCCACAGATCAGGGGCGTAGATTACGCGGGGGACGTGTCCCCCCCACTTTTTCATTGGACAGTTGTGTTCTCGACATGTTGAGGTTTTAATGGAGCAATGTATATAAATGCAGAATGATTTAAAATTCAAAGAGACAAGATATACATGACGTTTACGTTTCCATGGCAATCAGTCACTCAGTTTGTGACGTCACGACATGCCCAGGCTCGCGCCCGCGGTCCCGCACTGTATCCATCATTCATTAGAGGTCGAGATGAGTTCAACTCTTCACTTCTCTTTTACGAAGAAGTCAAGCAGCGTAAGTTGGCATGTGGGATCCGAATAGTGTTGCACAATGTAGAGTGACTCTGCCTATTGCTCTTGTTGAATAATTAGCAAGTTTGGATGTTCATTATATGGAGAAATAGAAAAGCTGCCTGGACAAACATGCACTTATTTATTTTCAGTGTATTTTTCCGTAACTCTTTTGTAACGTCTTTTATTTTAACACGTATGTATGTTATCAGAGCCCTTCAAATAAGAATAAAGATAATGTTGAACAGAGATTTTACAGCGTTTGCAGCATTGTGACACTCTGCCAATTCTACATGATGTATTTCAATCAAGTATGCAAGCACTGATCTGATACAGGACCGATATTCATTTAGGGGTGCTCTGGCATTATTGCACTAATTTGACGTTTTTATGTGTTGTCAAGAATAAACAAGAAACAGTCAGCCTAGGTTTGTTAGGACAGAATCAGGACGACACACAGTGACCGGTGAGAAGAGTGGCTTTTAACACCTGGCTGTTTTTACATTGTATAAAATCTATTAATACACAAGTGTTTGTAGGATTATATATGGACCAATCATAGAAAACACATAATTAGTCAAATATAGAAAAATAAAAAATAACATTAGTATGATGAACAACTTCTCAGCTATCATTTTTAACTACAGTAGGTAATTATTAGCTTGCATATTGGTTGTTTATTAGTACTTAAGCACATATTAATTCTGTATTCTTCATGATCATATTCTGCATCCCATAATCCTAAACTTAACAACTACAACGACTACTTTACAAGCTATTAATAAGCAGTAAATGAAGAGTTTATTGATGCAAAAGTCATAGTTAATAGTGAATATGTGTTTATCATTCCAACGTGTGTAAATAATAATTTAGGATACAAATGATTGGTTATTGTCCAGCAGTATACTTAATTAGTTATTTTCTTCTGTATGTCACTATTCCCTGTATGTAGATGTTTCAAACACTACTTTATTTGCTATAGACAGAGGCAGAAGTGAGAGTGAATGAGGCAGAAAGTTTCAGTGAGGCTTCAGAGGTAAAGATTATTTACAGCATTGTCTATGATAAGATATGTCTTTTAACATAGACTAATCAGACTAATGTATAATAGAACAGAACAGAATAAAGAAGTATGTGAATGTGCAAGTATCCATTACTGTGTGCCATGTACTCTACATACAACACTCACAAAATACAATCTGAAATATGTAAACAATAGTACCCTTATAAGGACATCTTTGTAACTTATACTCAAAAAGGTGCACATATAGAGTACCAATATGTACCGTAATGTACAACTATGAAACTTTTTGGGGTAAACAAGGTACAAAGATGTGCTTTTAAGGGTACTGTCCCAGTGACAAGCTGTTGTATTTCTTTCTTTCTTTTTCTTTTTTCTCTCTTTCTTTCATTCTGTTTTATAAGCATATATAACAATATAATCATAAAGCATATTAAGCAAAAAGGTATGATTAAAAATAAAACCTGTCAATTAGACAAGGGTTAACTGAAAAAAAAGAACCGGTATAACACTAGACATTCCGTCCCCCCCACTTTTGAAATGATGGCTACGCCCCTGCCACAGATCTTTAGCGTTCTATCAAATATTGTGTATAATTTATCGTTGTGTGTGTGATTTCCTCTGTATCTATGCTAGTTTCACAACACTCCCTCTTTCTTCACAGAGTAAAATCATTTATTAATCTTTATCACGTCCATTTAAGTGAACCAGATGAGTCCTCTGCACAATCTGACTTTGCTGCAGTTTGGAATTGAACTGCTGGTTCGTCTGGTCAGAGGAGAACTGACCCCCCAACTGAGCCTGGTTTCTCCCAAGGTTTTTTAATCCATTCTGTCACCGATGGAGTTTTGGTTCCTTGCCGCTGTCGCCTCTGGCTTGCTTAGTTCGGGACACTTGATTTCCAGCGATATCGTCTACATGATTGCACAGATACTACTTAAACTGAACTGAGCTGGACGATGACATCACTGAATTGAGTTCTTGTCATTTTAGATTATTGACACTGTTATGTCCCATATTGTTCTGGGAGTGTAAAGGAATTTGGCTTATTAAATATGACATTTCCTGATCAACCCTCTGCGGGAACCAACCAGAAGCAGCTGGACAACATAGAAATTGATTTGAATGATCTTTTAGTAAAGGGAGCTCGGCGACGCCAGGATAAGGAGGCCAAGAAACAGGTACGGAAGGAGTGTCGCAAGGGGGCCAAGAAGGGAGCTGCAAGGCCAGAAGATTCTCTTCAAGATGAAGGAAATTCTCAAGTTAATGAGGAAACAAGAAGTGTTGAGTAAAAGAATAATGAAATTAATGAGGGGAATGATTCAACTGTGTGATTTCTCAACTGAATTGCAAATGTTAACAAATGAGTTAGAAGTGATGGAGCTTTAGTCTCCAGCTATAGGACTATAAAGGTCAGGTGTTATGTTAAAAGTATGTGCTGTGTAGTTTAAGAGCACGGGTATCACTTGTTTGAGGTTTTCATTGTCTTGTGCTTAGAAATGTTTGCTTTGCAAAAAACAACGGTTACAGATTAGGAGATGCATCTTGCATGTGTATGCAGGATGGACCTTTTATCCATACTGAAGCGTAAGTGTTGGTTACACCTGTTAGGAGATGTGAAATCAGAATCAGAATCAGAAAGAGCTTTATTGCCAAGTGTGTTTGCACACACAAGGAATTTGTCTTGGTGTTATGAGCTACCAGTACAGAAAGTACAAACATAGTGCAGACAACATATAATTAAGGTGATAAAGAACACTAATGAAGAGAATATACAATAATTAAGAATAACAATAGTAATAAAAATATACAGAAAAGAGACTTGACCATAGACAGAACTGTGAATGTGCATGTGTCCTATGTACAGATGAAGGTTTGATGGGTTATTTACAGATGTACAGTACCGGGGTGTGTTATGTGTTGTTCAGGTGGGATACGGCCTGGGGGAAAAAACTGTTCTTGTGTCTGGCTGTTCTGGTGCTCAGTGATCTGTAGCGCCGGCCAGAGGGCAACAGTACAAAGAGAGAGTGAGCTGGGTGTGAGGGGTCCAGAGTGACTTTCTTAGCCCTTTTCCTCACTCTGGAGGTGTAAAGTTCTTGGAGGCTGGGCAGAGGGGCACCGATAATTCTCTCAGCAGTCCTAACTGTCCGTTGTAGTCTTCTGATGTCTGTTTTGGTAGCTGAACCAAACCAAACAGTTATAGAAGAACATAGGACAGACTCGATGATTGCAGAGTAGAACTGTTTCAGCAGCTCCTGAGGCAGGTTGAACTTCCTTAGCTGGCGGAGGAAATACAGCCTCTGCTGGGCCTTTTTCGCAATAGAGTCAATGTGATTGTCCCACTTCAGGTCCTGGGAGATGGTGGTGCCCAGGAATCTGAATGACTCTACTGAAGTCACAGTGCTGTTCATGATGGTGAGTGGGGGGAGAGCAGGGGGGTTTCTCCTGAAGTCCACTATCATCTCCACAGTTTTGAGCGTGTTCAGCTCCAGGTTGTTAAGACTGCACCAGACAGCCAGCTGCTCAACTTCCTGTCTGTAAGCAGACTCGTCACCGTCCTTGATGAGGCCTATGACTGTAGTGTCGTCCGCAAACTTCAGGAGCTTGACAGAGGGGTCCTTTGATGTGCAGTCATTCGTGTAGAGGGAGAAGAGCAGTGGGGAGAGAACGCAACCCTGAGGGGCGCCAGTGCTGATGGTGAGAGTCCTGGATGTGAGTTTGCCCAGCCTCACTAGCTGCTGCCTGTCTGTCAGGAAGCTGGTGATCCACTGACAGATGGAGGAGGGCACAGAGAGCTGTCTCAGTTTGTCTGAGAGAAGGTCAGGTATGATGGTATTGAAGGCCGAGCTGAAGTCCACAAATAAGATCCTTGCATAATTCCCAGGTTTGTCGAGGTGTTGCAGGATGTAATGCAGTCCCATATTGACAGCGTCATCCACAGACCTGTTTGCTCTATAGGCAAACTGAAGAGGATCCAGCAAGGGTCTAGTGATGTCCTTCAGGTAGGCCAGGACCAGTCTCTCAAGTGACTTCATGACCACAGACATGAGTGCGACAGGTCTGTAGTCATTAAGTCCAGTGATTTTGGGCTTTTTGGGGACGGGAATGATGGTGGAGCGTTTGAAGCAGCGGGGAACTTCACACAGCTCCAGAGATCTGTTGAAGATTTGTGTAAAGATGGGGGCCAATTGGTCAGCACAGACTTTTAGACAGGCAGGTGAAATACCGTCTGGTCCTGAAGCTTTCCTAGATTTCTGGTATAATAGTGGTTTAGTCATATATGTATATGGTATGTAAGGTGGTGCGATCTTATCCTATGTATTAAAATAGCAATAGGCACGCTTGGCAGTTAAAGGGGTTAACGCTTTCTTTTGAACTTTTGCCCCCGTCTGATAGAGGTCGTACATCTGGTCTGAACACGAGTAGAGAAAAGAAGGGGGGCGGAACGAAAAAAATGACAGAAGGTTATTGTTATGAGATTGAAGGTGACGAACTGAGAGGCTATAAAAGGTTGATGTATTCAACATACGTGGCCGTCATTCCGTGGTGAAGATTTCTCGCTGTTATTTTGTATTTTGCTTATGAGTTACTGTTTGTAATAAAACGAAACCAAGGTGTTGGTGATTCGTAAAAATTTTTATAGACAGACTCTGAGTGTTTTATTACATCATAACCAGTTATCAGAACTTGAATAAAAATCCTAACATCGAGCTACAACAGGCCTGGACCTGACTGAGCCAGTTTGGAAACCGGGTTGTAAAGGTTGTTGATCATCGTTGAACATCTCTCAGGATACCAGGTAAATATGGAGACGTCTATTATGATACCTTCGGGAACTGAGATAATGATGTGATATTAGATGTACAGCCTTTAAATCGGTATAGAAATACAACAGGAGAGATGCTCTTTCTCCTTTTATTTTCTCTCTCTCGCATCACTCTCACCTCACAGGACCTGTGATTGGACCATGCTTCCGTCAATCATCAATTCTACTTGACGCTTTGAGGACCAATCAGACGTTAGTAGGCACGTATAAAGACCTGGATGTGACGCGAGTTCGGCAGGAGCGTTTGCTTTTCATTTGTTTGATCTCCCATGCTTACTTTGGTGTTTGCTCCTGTTTTTGTTGTAGTTGTCTGAGTTTGAGTTGTGTGTTTGAGTTTTCTTTATGTGAAACGTCACTGTTCATTGGCTGTGATGCTGTGACTAGACCCTCGGTTTATCAGAGTTTATTCAAGTCCTTTTCCGACACATAGTGATGGGACCAGTTCAGCATGTCACGTGACTTACATCTTACAACATGCAGGGTAAAGTTGTCTAAACACACTAGGTTATGAGCGAGTGCCATTTTCTGTATTTATGTTTGTCAGTTAGAGTAGTTAGTGGCGTTCTACGCTGAAGATGTTATTTTCTTTGATTCCTTTGTTTAGCTTAATTTTGATTGGTGCTAGTTAGAGAGGTTTTGTTTTACTATTTTCTTTCCTTTAGCACTGCTCTTGTCCCTCACTTTTGTTGTCTTTAATCAATTATATTAGTACATAATTTGTAAATAGATATTTTCTGGTTTGTTTGAAGGTATTTTTGCTTTGTTTATATTATTATTGGGAGATTTGTAATATTGAATTATTTCTCACTAAACGCAGTCTTTATATTCACTTTTGCTTCTTTCTGCTTCTTAATTGAACACACCTCACCTCCACAGTAGAGAAGTGTTTTAAGCTTAAATATCCTTTTACTTATTAAATGTTTTGTTACCTCCCAAAACCCTAGACACCAAATAATTGGGGAGATATAACAGACATTCTATTTTCCTATTTTGATATTGGAAAGTTGCTTTGACACAATCTGTATTGTTAAAAGTGCTATATAAATAAAGGTGACGACTTAAGTAGCATCTTTTTTATATTTTGCAAATAGCTTATTTTGCAATGATGATGAGTGACTGAAGGACCATGTTCCCTTTTCCATATTTGCTTTTCTTCTTGTGCACATAGATCCCGTTCTCTAAGACAGATGTATTTGGCAGGACCGATTACAGTTGACAGGAATTTCATTTAAATTTGGACTTCACATCTGATCCAGTCACATGGAGCCATCGGTCATCCATATGCAGAAGAGAATTACGATAAGAGTCGTGTTTGAATAAAATGTTTAAAGATTATTTCAAAAAGCTTTTTCCCCTTAGGCCAAGCCTTCATATCAGGACAGAGCGACTGGGAAAGAGATTTGAAGGTTTAGGGAGGACAGGCAGTAAGAAGGAGGTCTGTTTTACTTGAGGACGTCTATGCTTTACTTACTGTACATGAGCGTAACATCTGACATCCGCAAAAGCTCCTGTGAATTGTGTTTTCAGGAGACTCTCTGTCAGTGATGGACAGCTGGTGTCAAAGGACAAGCTTGTCATTACAAAATAATTCAAAGGATTTCAATGGCATGTAAAACTGTTTAGCTGCTGCTAGCTGTTAAAAACCGTGAGTGTCTCTCGTTTGGCGGTTCACTCCTGGTTAATGGATGTTACGCTGAGCTAAATTTCAGCCAGAAACTGTTGCTATGTTACCCTGGGCCGTGATGCAGCATTAGCTTTGGGCCGCTCTCTCTGTGTCATGTATTTTGTATTAGCCTGGAGAATCACATGCCTTTCTGAGGACCTTTAACACCCTTCCCAAACTACAGACACAAAACCAGCACTCCAACAACATTAAGACAGCACATGGGCGACAAGAAATAAATATAATTCTATTATTTGCTTTCTATACACCTTCAGAAAGCAGACACATGTTAATGTAATCAGAAAATAACGTCAACACACATCAACTAAAGCTGCTCTCAACAAAAATGACTGTTTTATTCTACATAATTACTCAAGCGTTGTCATGAAAACAAATACTTGTCGAAATGAAAAAAGAGATAGTTCTATCATTAAAAAAAATGTGTGTATGTGCATGGCTTGGCAATACCGAATGGAAAATAGGCATTCAGATTAACTTTATTGTCCCCCAAGAGGGAAATTATTTTTCACAGCACTGCACTTATTTGACACACACAACATAACAAACATAGTGCAATTATATTATATTTACACACACACACAAAAAAACAGTTACGATAACCACAGCGATGTCTGTTGTTGAGATACGTGATGGCTGCAGGAATAAGGCTTCTTCCAAAGCGAGCCCTCCTACACCTCATAGCCCTATACCTGCGCCCTGAGGGCAGTGGGGCTAAATACTCATTAAGTGGATGTGTGGAGTCCTGTTCTATTGAAATTGCAATGCGTGTAATAGCTCTATTATTGAGTTCTGTGAGATTGGGTGTTGAAAGACCTATAACTTTTGCAGCAATATTGGACACCTTTGTAAGTTTGGTTCGGTTTTTAACAGAAAGCATATTGTAAAAACAAGAATAACAATACAATAGAATTGGCAGAATAATGCTTTGATAAAGTAGCAATAATAATCGAAGAGCAACATTAATCCTTTGAGTTTATGAATAACTGACAGGCTTTTGTGACTTCTTATCTGAATATCTATAATGTGCTGATCAATGTGCTGAAGGAGGAGATGCAGCAGGCAGGCTACAGCATCCTCTGTACCCTTTTTAGCCTTATAGGCAAATTGGGCTTATTGCTTCCGGCTTTGCTACTGTTCGGACGCTCTTGCTCTTGCTCTGCGCTTTGCTCCGTATTTTTGCACTTTTCTCAGATCTCTAAGATTTTAACTTCAGCAGATCAGCACAGTGCTCAGACAACACTTTTTTTGGGGAAAATTAAGACTCTTTCCCAGCAGTTTACATTCCAGAGACGGAAAAACACAGCTGTCTACATTCAAGCAGATGAGAGAAAATGCCTCTCGTGGAATCTATTTGCTGCAGAAACTGCCACAGACTTCTACAAAGGATTGTGGTTCTTGAAACAAAGTTACTTGCTGGACTTCCAAAACAGGTGGAACGCACAGCAGATGGTCATCACGGACCAGCATACAAATTACAAATCAAATTTTTCAAATTCAAATTTTATTTGTCACATACATATACATACGTAGTACGACATGTAGTGAAATGTATTGTACGACTGTCCAACAAATTGTCCAACAAAATTAAGAAAAACCTCAAGTTTACAAAAATACAAATAGAAAAAGTACAGTAAACATATATACAGAATAAACTAGCAATAAAATAAAATAACAAATAGATATGAGAATAAAAAATAGAATATGATTCTATATAGATTCTATAAAAAGTAAAGTGTATGTCAGTGATAAAGTGTCTGTGTGCTGTGCAGTGCAGTAAAGTGTATAAGTGAGTAAAAGGATACTAAAGACAAAGACAAATGGTATGTAAGTCCCACTCATTTATCCTTTCGTAACCTTCTACAAATTAGTGCAGATTGTACTTGAAAAATGTGCAAAGTGGAAGTGTGGGGTGATGTGATTAGAGTGGAGAGTGGTTTAGACTCCGAATGGCCTGCGGGAAGAAGCTCCTCCTCATTCTCTCTGTGTTCGCCTTCATGGAGCGGAAGCGTCTCCCTGAACGCAGCAGAGAAAAGAGTCCATTGTTGGGATGGCTGAGGTCCTTCACTATCTTCCTGGCCCTGGTCAGGCACCGCTTGCTGTAGATGTCCTGCAGGTTAGGGAGCTCGGTGTGAATGGTACGTTCCGCTGAACGCACCACCCTCTGGAGGGCTCGTCTGTCCTGCATAGTGCAGTTCCCGAACCAGGAAGTGATGCTGCCCGTCAGGACGCTCTCGATGGTGCAGGTGTAAAAAGTCTTAAGCACCCGAGAGGGAAGTCTAAAGTCCTTTAAGCGTCTCAGATGGTACAGACGCTGCCTGGCCTTCTTCACCAGGGTGCTGGTATGACAGGACCAAGTCAAGTCCTGCGTGATGTGAACACCCAGGTATCTGAAGCTGTCCACTCTCTCCACTGGAGTCCCGCTGATCGTGATCGGCTGGTATGACCACTCCTGCTTCGTACTGAAGTCCACTATCAGCTCCTTAGTTTTGCTGATGTTCAGGTGTAGACTATTCACCTGGCACCAACTCTCCAGGTTCTTAATCTCCTGTATGTAGGCCGTCTCGTCGTTGTCTGAGATCAGGCCCAACACAACAGTGTCATCAGCAAACTTAATGATGGTGGTGGAGTTGGAAGTGGCCACACAGTCATAAGTGTACAGTGAGTACAGCAGGGGGCTCAGAACACAACCTTGAGGGGCTCCGGTGCTTAGTGTGATGGAGGATGAGGTGTGTTTACCCATCCGTACGGCTTGCTGTCTGTCCTTCAGGAAGCTGGAGATCCATTGGCACAAGTATGTGCTGAGACCAAGGACCTCCAACTTGGAGGTGAGTGTGGAGGGAATTATGGTGTTAAACGCTGAACTGTAGTCCACAAACAGCATTTTTACATAATTCCCTTTTCTGCAGTCCAGGTGACTTGTTGTGGTGTGGAGGAGGTGTGAGATGGCATCCTCCGTGGAGCGGTTATGTCTGTATGCAAACTGTAGTGGATCCAGTGTGTCTGGTAGTGATGCAATGATGAAGTCTCTGACCAGTCTCTCAAAGCACTTCATCACCACTGATGTGAGGGCTACAGGGCGATAGTCGTTTAGGCAGGTGGGCTGCGGTTTCTTGGGGACAGGAACAATGGTGGACTGCTTAAAGCATGAGGGGACTATGGACTGTTCCAGGGAGAGGTTGAAGATCTCGGTGAACACCGGTGCTAGCTGGTCAGCGCAGGCCTTCAGAACCCGACCTGTGATGCCATCTGGTCCTGCTGCCTTCCTGATGTTCACTCTCTTGAATGCCCTCCTCACGTCATGCTCCGTGATGGTGAATACGTTGTCCTCACCGGCTTCCTCAGCGTGCATGCAGTTAGCACTGCTAGCGCCGTTAGCGAGATTAGCTGCAGCCTCGAAGCGAGCATAAAAAGTGTTCAGCTCGTCAGCCAGAGAGGCGTCCGCATTCCCCGATCTGGAGGGTGGTGTTTTATAGTCCGTGATGGTTCTAAGTCCCTGCCACAGGCTCCTAGAGTCGCCATGTTGGAATTGCGACTCTAGTTTCCTCCCGTAGCGCTGCTTCGCCTCTTTCACCGATCTGCGCACGCTGTAAGATGCAGCCTTGTAATCATCCATGTTCCCGGTGATGAGCCCTGTGTTGTAGGCAGCGGAGCGGGATCTCAGGGCGTCGCGGATGGTTTTATCCACCCACGGCTTCTGGTTGGGAAACGTCCTGATGATGGTTTTCTGCACCGTATCATCCATTAGTTTCTCTATAAATCCCACAACCGCTTCCGTAAACAAGCTGACGTCATCAGAGCTGCGCCGGAACATGTCCCAGTCTGCGTCATCTAGCGCGTCCTGCAGAGCGGCCACCGATTGGTCCGTCCAGCGTTGGACCTCCCTCTGCACCGGGGCTTCCTGTTTCAGCCTCTGTTTGTAAACAGGCATGAGGAAGATGGCGGCGTGGTCCGATTTCCCAAACGGTGGTTGTGACTGTGCCTTGTAGCCGTTCTTATATGGGGTGTAACAGTGATAGTGATAACAGTGATACAGCCGGTGAGTCCTGTGAATCTAGTGAATCTCAACAGTTTATACAAAGTGTAGAGTAAAAAGCCGAAACAGATCGACAGACTAATCGATGGCACAAACAGGGAGCGAGACCCAAAGGCACTTGAGACATCAGATTATCACGAGTATCTCGTATTGCTGCCGTAGCATCCTCTACCCCAGATACGGCTATGACAAGACTTGTAAACACTGGTATCCTAACACCCCCTATACATCTTGAGAACAGATTTGAAGCATTAATGAATGTGGATGAGGAATCCGCAAATGTGACTAAACACGGATCGAATCAGCCAGCAGCTAACATCGCTACTAACAGGCGCTCAAGGTCGAGCAGACAGCGGCTTTCAGCTCAGAGCGCAGCCGAGCCCAGGACTCTGATAGTGGGTGATGCTATTATCAGAAACATCAGTAGCAGGACTACAACTACATACTGCCTTCCTCAAGCAACCGTTTCTGATGTGAACAAAGAACTTCGGAACATTCTGATGATGCACAAGACTGCAAATCGAGTCATCATCCATGTGGGGAAGAATGATATTCGGAAGGAGCAGTCAGAACTCCTTAACCTGTTAACCTTCGCCCCCCATTGTGGGCCTCACAGGTGAAAATAACCTACCTAAATTAAAATGGTAACAGTTCCTGACAAAGTGTGCTACACAAACAAATTAGGTATCTTTGGAAAGAAGACACTGTAGGCTTTATTATCAAACATCCAGAGTTGATAATGTTCAAAAAGATAAAAAGTTATAGACACTGACGTGCCTTGAAAAATATTTTTCCACACTAAATGTTTTTTTTTATTTCATATACAAATACATGAAATAAGTCCTGGAGCAATCCAGAATAAAAATAACCTGCAAAATGGATTGACATAATTGATCATTATACATATTCCTGCATAGTTTTTCAATTATAAAATAAGAGACAGATTTATTTGAGCACTAAAATATACAAAAATAATTATTTGAGTAATATAAAAGGAAAAAAAATAGAAAAAAATGCTTTGTATATAGTATGTATACTGAAGTATATATTCTGATTGCCAGACATGAAGTGATATTGGCAAACATGGTCATAGAGTCAGTAATCACACGCTGATGTGCTTCAATTCAGATGATAATCATACAGATGGGCCATATAATCAATAATAGCTGATCAATGAATCACAATGATAGCCGTCATAGAGTCGGTAATAAACACGCTGATGTGTGTCCATACAGATTATAATCATGCAGATATGGCCACATTCCCCACACAATACACACACACACACATATATAAAAAATGTAGAAGAAAAAAAAAAAATTTTATGTAAAAAGCAGATCGCTAAGTTACGCCCCGCTCAGATGAGAGCTGCGTCACAGCGTGCGCTTTTCTGAGACTTTTTTTTCCGTGGACGGTCTCATTCTGTTTGTAAAACTGTATGCTACAGCACCGTGTTGTTTTTTTACCACCAAGACTCTGTTTTTGAGCATAATTTATTCCATAACGGACGCGAACAATAACTCTCCCGAAGAAATGAAATGTAAACAAAGGAATATTCATCCTTATTACAACGTTATTGTTTCGCTGGACTAAAAGTGCTCGCTGGGATGTTGTTCTGTGGACCCTTACGTCTCTAACTAAACTGGGATTTCAGCAGTGGACGCGTTTCGTTTGTGGCTCGTTATTACAATGAATCTGGTACGTACGGCTTTTTTATTCTGCCTGTTTTGATATGTACTGCTTACACAAATGTTGCAAATACATTCCTTATAAGCTTTCCATCGAAAAACAAAGATCTGTCATCGATGCTTGAGGCTTAGACCTTCAGAATGATATATAGTTTGTCAAGATTAATGATATTCTTTCACGTTAAATTCATTCATAAACATTAAACTAGTGGGGAAAAAAACGCTTCAGTGCGCCATCACTCTGGTAAACGTTAACAAGTTAAGAAGGATTTCAGTGAACTCTTTGAAACTCTTCAAAGTCTTGAAGTTCAGTCGTTCACCAGTGGACCACTCCCAGCAAGGGGAACTAACATGTTTTCACGGTTGCTTGGGCTAAATACATGGCTACAAAGAACCTGCAGTATAAAAGGAGTCAACTTCATCAACAACTTCAATCTTTTCTGGGGCCACAGACAACTGTTTAAACTGGATGGCCTCCACCCAAACAGACTCGGCGCAAGAGTGCTAAAGGACAATATCTATTTCTCCCTCCGTCATCCTTCAGCGGTGTGTGCCAATCTACTCGGCCTGAATGGCACACACACACCTGGACAGAATATGAGTGACCACAGGACTTCATGTCAGCTTTTGAGTCAACATGTGGTTGACACATCCCACAAGGATACTGATAACACCACGCAGCCACAACAAGCACTGCTCATGGACATCCCAGTTGAGCCCTGCCCACAGAGCTCATCACATGCAGACTGTGACGTATTACAACAGCTCCAAGACTCAGTGCCCAAGGACGACTTTCTGGAAAACAGCCAGGAAAGCGAGGACAACATCTCACAGCCACCGGAAACACCAGAGCCAGAGCCCTGCTTACCAGATACACTATCCCTCTCCCCAGAATCTCCACTTCTAAGCTTCTCACAGAAAATGAAGGAACTGGTGTATGCTGGGACCAAACTCTCCCACTCTTTTGCTGCAAGCCCCCAGATATCAACTAAAAAACGGCGGGCCCCACAACCACCACAGACTGCAGGCCCAGCTCACCCTCCTCCTCCTGCGAGAGCTCTCCGGCCACTGCCACAACGCCAGGGCCCAAACCCTTCTCCATCTGGTGTAGGTGAACCAAAAACAACTGATAACAGCTCTCAGTGATATGTGTCGGGTCCCCGCTATATTAGCCACAACATTCACAAATGTTTACAGAAAAAGCGGGAACCCAGTGTGCCTGTAGCCTCCTCTATTTCTGTTTTATCACGTGATAGAAAGTCTAAGGCCTTCTCAAGCCGTACGGCTGATCCATCTAACCTGCGGCCTATAATGCATCAGTCTAAGATTGCTGTAGAGACAAAATGTAATTCCATCAAGTTAGCATTTTTAACCCTCTGGGGTCTGAGGTCATTTTGGGGCCCTTGAGATGTGTTGACATACCCTGATATTTGTGCTTATTTCAGCTTCTTAAATCATACTATTGACCAACATGTAATTTTTTTTGTATTCAGCACAAACTGTGCTACAATAATATGTGACCAAGATGGATGTACATGTCTGCATTTCTTAGAAAAAAAATATTATGCGTGGTTAGTAAGTTTTGGGGAAAATAATGTAGCTGAAATAAGGCCATAAAAGCCACACTAAATCGTCCTGAATAAGACTTTTGAGTAATCAGTCTTGTAAGCTAGAATATTTACTTCACAATTATGTGAAAATCATTCAGCTTAGTCATTCACAGAAAACAATATATTGATTTAAATTTTTAAAGACATGTTTTGTGATCTAAAGCCAATATTGTCACTGTTCGCGCATCCATTGTGTCCTCTTTGTCCCGTGTACTGTCATGTGTGTGCGTGCCGTACGTGTGTGGGCGTGGCCGAGCATTCACCACTCACTCCTCTCAGCTGTGCCTCATCAGTAGCGGCAGCTGCAGCCCATTTCCCGCACACATAAATAATCACCAGATTCTCTTCTCGTTGTCAGATCGTTGTGGATGTCTTCCCGTGCTGTTCTGTCTCCAGTTCCCGTGTGTTCTCGTCAGTTCTGGTTCCCGGTGTCAAGGTCTGTCCGTGTAGTCATGTGTTCGTCGTTCCTGTACTGGATTCCCACACCACCTTGGACACTCTTCTCCTCACCGGCCGTGCAGCCCATCCATTCCTGCGTCACCGATCATCATTCCATCCTGTGTCTGTATATTCAGTTTCTGGACAATAAATCATTTCTTTACCTGCAACTTGCTTCCTCATCTGTACAGTATCATGACAAATATGCAAGGGAGTGGTAATGGTCTTGAATATTAAGTGATTCTCACCTGAGAGACAAAGGGCCCTCCCCTAAAGGCTGCTAATGGCCCATCAGTGTGACTGTGACTGTGGCAGGTAAGACAGAGAGTGTGAGGAGACTGAAAAAATTGGGTTTTTAAATTATTTGTATTTTATTTACAACACAGTATAATCAAAACATACATAATGAAGGTCAAAGACACATTATTGTGCACACTGATCTAACCACAGAGATGTGAACAGACTTTGAGTCATTCCTGCAACAGATTCTGTTCAATAAGTGAAACAAATACCTGATATTTACTTGTTTCCATGGATTCAAGAAGAAAAAAACACAATCAGTAGCCAAGGATCTTGTTTTACCATAGAATATCAGTGTAGTTGACCATCTGATGTTGGTACAGCGCTCTCAGAGGAAAACATCTTGAAGAAAGTTATCAGGATTCATCTGTGGTTCAGGTACCTGGTCCAAAAAAATACAAACAACCAAAAAAAAACATTTGTGAGCATAGACTCATGCATGCTTTGTACTATCATACACAAAAAAAAACATTTTATATCTGAGAAACTAATTATTATTGTTTAGTACGTTATTAAAATCTATTTTTGAACAGAGTAGGCTACTAATAATAAACATGTTCTAAACAGACTCGTAGTATTCATCATGTTACAATGTACTCTCATATTACTTTTATTGGTTTATATAGAGCATGAAAACAACAGTTTGGGGAAAAAAACAACTATGATTGTGTAGTCATATAGCCTAGTATGCATGATTTTATAGAAGCTGTTATGATTCTGCAGCACTAGACTCAAGTATGCTGTGATGTGAACCACAAAAGGATGTACTTTGTACTATAAAAAATTATATTTTATATCTGAGAAACTATTATTGTTTAGCACGCTATTATAATCTATTTTTGAACAGAGTAGGCTATTAATAATAAACATGTTGTAAACATACTTAGACTCGTAGCATTCATCATGTTACAATGTACTCTCATATTACTTTTATTGTTTTATATAGAGCATGAAAACAACAGTTTGGGGAAAAAAACAACTATGATTGTGTAGTCATGTAGCCTAGTATGCATGATTTTATAGCAGCTGTTATGATTCTGCAGCACTAGACTCAAGTATGCTGTGATGTACTTTGTACTATAAAAAATTATATTTTATATCGGAGAAACTATTATTGTTTAGCACGCTATTATAATATATTTTTGAACAGAGTAGGTCCATCCATCCATCCATCTTCTTCCGCTTATCCGGGGCCGGGTCGCGGGGGCAGCAGTCTAAGCAGAGATGCCCAGACTTCCCTCTCCCTAGACACTTCCTCCAGCTCTTCCGGGGGGACACCGAGGCGTTCCCAGGCCAGCCGGGAGACATAGTCTCTCCAGCGTGTCCTAGGTCTTCCCCGGGGTCTCCTCCCAGTGGGACGCGCCCGGAACACCTTCCCAGGAAGGCGTCCAGGAGGCATCCGGAACAGATGCCCGAGCCACCTCAGCTGACCCCTCTCAATGTGAAGGAGCAGCGGCTCTACTCTGAGCTCCTCCCGAGTGACCGAGCTTCTCACCCTATCTCTAAGGGATCGCCCAGCCACCCTGCGGAGAAAGCTCATTTCAGCCGCCTGTATCCGGGATCTTGTCCTTTCGGTCATGACCCAAAGCTCATGACCATAGGTGAGAGTAGGAACGTAGATTGACCGGTAAATCGAGAGCTTCGCTTTGCGGCTCAGCTCTTTCTTCACCACGACAGACCGGTACATCGACCGCATTACTGCAGAAGATGCACCGATCCGTCTGTCAATCTCCCGTTCCATCCTTCCCTCACTCGTGAACAAAACCCCAAGATACTTAAACTCCTCCACTTGAGGCAGGAACTCTCCACCAACCTGAAGTGGGCAAACCACCCTTTTACGACTGAGGACCATGGCCTCGGATTTGGAGGTGCTGATTCTCATCCCAGCCACTTCACACTCGGCTGCAAACCGTCCCAATGCCTGCTGAAGGTCCTGGCTTGATGAAGCCAACACAACAACGTCATCTGCAAAAAGCAGAGACGAAATTGTGTGGTCACCAAACCTGACACCCTCCGGCCCCTGGCTGCGCCTAGAAATTCTGTCCATAAAACTTATGAACAGAACCGGCGACAAAGGGCAGCCCTGCCGGAGTCCAACATGCACCGGGTACAAGTCTGACTTACTGCCGGCAATGCGAACCAAGCTCCTGCTTCGGTCATACAGGGACCGGACAGCCCTTAGTAAAGGACCCCGGACCCCGTACTCCCGGAGCACCCTCCACAGGCCGCCGCGAAGGACACAGTCGAATGCCTTCTCCAAATCCACAAAACACATGTGGACTGGTTGGGCAAACTCCCATGAACCCTCCAGCACCCTGTAGAGGGTATAGAGCTGGTCCAGTGTTCCACGGCCCGGACGAAAACCACACTGTTCCTCCTGAATCCGAGGTTCTACTATCGGCCGTATTCTCCTCTCCAGTACCCTGGCATAGACTTTCCCAGGGAGGCTGGGAAGTGTGATCCCCCTGTAGTTGGAACACACCCTCCGGTCCCCCTTCTTAAAAAGAGGGACCACCACCCCGGTCTGCCACCCCAGAGGCACTGTCCCCGACTGCCAGGCGATGCTGCAGAGGCGTGTCAGCCAAGACAGCCCCACAACATCCAGAGACTTGAGGTACTCAGGGCAGATCTCATCCACCCCCGGTGCCCTGCCACCGAGGAGTTTCTTGACTACCTCGGTGACTTCAGCTTGGGTGATGGACGAGTCCACCTCTGAGCCCCCAGCCTCTGCTTCCTCAATGGAAGACGTGACGGCGGGATTGAGGAGATACTCGAAGTATTCCTTCCACCGCCCAACGATATCCCCAGTCGAGGTCAGCAGCTCCCCACCTCTACTGTAAACAGCGTTGGTAGGGCACTGCTTCCCTCTCCTGAGGCGCCGGACGGTTTACCAGAATCTCTTCGAGGCCAGCCGATAGTCCTTCTCCATGGCCTCACCGAACTCCTCCCAGGCCCGAGTTTTTGCCTCCACAACCACCCGGGCTGCAGTTCGCTTGGCCTGTCGGTACCCGTCAGCTGCCTCAGGAGTCCCACAAGCCAGCCAGGCCCGATAGGACTCCTTCTTCAGCTTGACGGCATCCCTTACTTCCGGTGTCCACCACCTGGTTCGGGGATTGCCGCCTCGACAGGCACCGGAGACCTTACGGCCACAGCTCCGAGCGGCCGCTTCGACAATGGAGGTGGAGAACATGGTCCACTCGGACTCAATATCTCCAGCCTCCCTCGGGATCCGGTCGAAGCTCCGCCGGAGGTGGGAGTTGAAGATCTCTCTGACAGGAGACTCGGCCAAACATTCTCAGCAGACCCTCACAGTACGCTTGGGTCTGCCGAGTCTGTCCAGCTTCCTCCCCCGCCATCGGATCCAACTCACCACCAGGTGGTGATCAGTTGACAGCTCCGCCCCTCTCTTTACCCGAGTGTCCAAGACATACGGCCGCAGGTCAGATGAAACGACCACAAAGTCGATCATCGACCTACGGCCTAGGGTGTCCTGGTGCCACGTGCACTGATGGACACCCTTATGCTTGAACATGGTGTTCGTTATGGACAAACTGTAACTAGCACAGAAGTCCAATAACTGAACACCACTCGGGTTCAGATCAGGGGGGCCGTTCCTCCCAATCACGCCCCTCCAGGTGTCACTGTCGCTACCCACGTGGGCATTGAAGTCCCCCAGTAGAACGACGGAGTCCCTGGTTGGAGCACTTTCCAGCACCCCTCCCAGAGACCCCAAGAAGGCCGGGTACTCTGCACTGCCGTTCGGCCCGTAGGCACACACGACAGTGAGAGACCTATCCCCTACCCGTAGGCGCAGGGAAACGACCCTCTCGTTCCATGTGTGAACTCCAACACATGGCGGCTGAGCTGGGGGGCTATAAGCAAACCCACACCAGCCCGCCGCCTCTCACCATGGGCAACTCCAGAGTGGTGAAGAGTCCATCCTCTCTCGAGGAGTGTGGTTCCAGAGCCCAAGCCGTGCGTAGAGGTGATCCCGACTATCTCTAGTCGGAACCTCTCAACCTCACGCACAATCTCAGGCTCCTTCCCCGCCAGCGAGGTGACATTCCACGTCCCTAGAGCTAGCTTCTGTGTCCAGGGATCGGGTCGTCGAGGCCCCCGCCTTCGACTGCTGCCCAATCCTCTTTGCACCTTTTGCATCAGCTGAACAGAGTAGGTTATTAATAATAAACATGTTGTAAATATACTTAGACTCGTAGCATTCATCATGTTACAATGTACTCTCGTATTACTTTTATTGTTTTATATAGAGCATGAAAACAACACCGCGCCATAAGAAATTGAAATACAATGAATTGCCCATCATATTCAAACACTGTAGTCTGGAATTACAGTTTGGGAGAAAAACAACTATGATTTTGTAGTCATACAGCCTAGTATGCATGATTTTATAGCAGCTGTTATGATTCTGCAGCAATAGACTCACGTATGCTGTGAACTACAAAAGGATGTACTTTGTACCATTAAAAAAGGATATTTTATATCTGAGAAACTAATTGTTATTGTTTAGCACGCTATTAAATCTATTTGTGAACATTAAATATTCTCCTAAACATTCTTAGATGCGTAGCATTCATCACGTTGTCGGTTGGGAAAAACCTAACTAAACGCGTTCAGGTTTGTCACAATAACATGCTAACTAATGCAAAAAAGAAGCATTACTTACTCAGATCGATCTTCTGTATGAACTCTTGCACTTATTCTGAGGTAAATCCAGCCTTTACTCAGCGCGTCTTCTTCCAAAAACGAGCAGCAGCAGAGATGAACGGAGTCTCGTGACTGTGTGTTTGTTGTTGGGCGTCTCCAAGCGCGCGAGCGTCACGTGGTCATTTACATGTGAACACGAGGGGGCGGGATCTCATTAGAAATAATGAGTTAGACTGGACAGACTGAACATGGTGTCGGTTTCATACTGATTACTTTATCACAGAATATTTGTTTTCGATAACACTTACTTAATTTGAAAGAAGACACTTCAAGCTTCCTATAGAGATAACTCTCATGTGTCTGTGTTGAGTATTCGCTGAGTTACACTTCATTTTAGTGACGCATTTCTGAAAACAGATCGCGGAGATGGAGAAGACCGAGAGCGCACGCTGTTTGTTTTCTTTATTCTTCAAAAGCACAAAGTTTAGTTGTTATTATGAGTGAATACAAATAAAAGAAGACCCCTTACAGATTCGAATGGTGTATTGCTCTTATCTGAACGATCAAACATGGCAGAGTAATTCAAGCTCTTTTCTGCCTTATCAGGAAAATCTGCCCCAAAACGCGTATTCGCGTTTGTCGGGCTCAGAGGGTTAAAAAAAATTGATAACAAAATTTTGGAAGAAATAGTACACCACCTTAAATCTTCAACCTGCTATCTTGACACACTTCCCACATCCTTTTTCAAAAATGTGCTTAACTGTTTAGAAGCTGATCTCTTAGAAGTGGTGAACGCCTCACTTCTTTCTGGGACTTTTCCAAACTCCCTTAAAACTGCAGTTGTTAAGCCCTTTCTGAAAAAGCGCAATCTTGATAACACCATGTTGAGCAACTATAGACCCATATCAAATCTTCCTTTCATAGGTAAGATTATTGAAAAGGTAGTTTTTAATCAGCTGAACAACTACTTAAACTCAAATGGATACCTGGACAATTTTCAATCTGGTTTCCGAGCACATCACAGCACAGAGACAGCACTCATTAAGATAATAAATGATATTCGCTTCAATTCTGATTCTGGCAAAATATCAGTGCTGGTACTACTAGATCTTAGTGCTGCGTTTGACACTGTCGATCATAACATACTTCTAGAGAGACTGGAAAACTGGGTCGGGCTTTCAAATGGTTCAGGTCATACTTAGAAGGGAGAGGTTATTATTTGAGTATAGGAGAGCATAAGTCTAATGTGTGTTCACGGTGTGTGTGTGTGTGTGTGTGCATTTGTTCACTACTCACTGCTGTGTGTGTGCACTTGGATGGGTTAAACGCAGAGCACCAATTTCGAGTATGGGTCACCATACTTGACAATACGTCACAACTTTTTTAAGTGGACGGCCATGCCATGTGGAGTCCCACAAGGCTCAATTCTTGCACCGCTCTTGTTTAGCCTGTATATGCTCCCACTAAGTCAGATAATGAAGAACCAAATTGCCTATCACAGCTATGCTGATGATACCCAGATTTACCTAGCCTTATCTCCAAATGACTACAGCCGCATTGACTCCCTCTGCCAATGCATTGATGAAATTAACAGTTGGATGTGCCAGAACTTTCTTCAGTTAAACAAGGAGAAAACTGAAGTCATTGCATTTGGAAACAAAGATGAAGTTCTCAAGGTGACTGCATACCTTGACTCTAGGGGTCAAACAACTAAAAATCAAGTCAGAAATCTTGGGGTGATTCTGGAGACAGACCTTAGTTTCAGTAGTCATCTCAAAGCAGTAAATAAATCAGCATACTATCATCTCAAAAACATTGCAAGAATTAGATTATCAAGTTCAAGTTCAAGTTGATCTTTATTGTCATTCCGCTACATTTGGAGACAGTGGAACGAAATGTCGTGCCTCGCAGGACCCCGGTGCTACATAAATACAGACATACAACAATGAAGTAAAAAACACTATAAACCTATACACAACTAACCTACTGACAGATTTAACTATAAGTATACTATATAAGTATTTAACCTATACAAACTAAAAGAATAAAGGATAAAAAATACAAACTATACGAATGCTTCACATAAATATTTACTCTATACAAACTAAAAAACTAGAGGATAAAAAATACAAACTATAAGAATGCTTCACAAATACTGTACATGTGCAAAGAGAGACATTTGAGTCAGCAGCTGGTTGGGGAACAGTGCAGGATGATTTGTAGTGCATGAGCATGTAAACATACATATATTGCTGAGTCTTTTGTGGGATTGTGTACACGCAGCAGTGTGTGTAAAGTGTCCATAGTGCACATAGTGTAAAGTGTCCATAGTGCACATAGTGTAAAGTGTCCATAGTGTAAAGTGTCCATAGTGCACATAGTGTAAAGTGTCCATAGTGCACATAGAGGAGAGTGTGGTACTACAGGTGGTTTGTACAGGCCCACTCACCTGTGTGTAGCACACTTCGGATTGCACATGGGGGTCCATGTTTCAGGAGGTAGGGGTTTCAGAGGGGGGCGGGGTGATTTGAGTTCAGGGCTCTCACAGCCTGGGGGAAAAAGCTGTTGAGCAGTCTGGCGGAGCGGGCTCTGATGCTCCGGTACCGTCTTCCTGATGGTAGGAGCTGGAAGAGACTGTGGGAGGGATGGGTGGATTCCTTCACGATGCTGTTGGTTTTGCTGGAGCATTGTGTAAGGAAAATGTCCAGGATGGAGGGGAGAGGGGCACCGATGATCTTTGCAGCTGTGTTCACTGTCCGCTGGAGGGTCTTGCGGTCAGCAGCACTGCAGTTCCCGTACCAGACAGTGATGCAGCTGGTCAGCACACTCTCAATGGTGCCTCTGTAGAATGTGGTGAGGATGGGTGGAGGGAGACTTGCTCTTTTCAGCCGGCGGAGAAAGTGTAGGCGCTGTTGTGCCTTTTTGGAGAGTGACATGGTGTTGGTGGTCCAGGTGAGATCCTCTGTGATGTGCACCCCCAGGAATTTAGTGCTGCTGACTCTCTCCACTGTCAAGCTGTCGATGGTCAGTGGGGGGTGGTCAACGGAGTTTCTTCTGAAGTCCATCACAACCTCCTTTGTCTTCTCCACATTGAGGGACAGATTGTTTGTGCCACACCACTTAGCCAGCTGTGCCACTTCCTCTCTGTAGTGTGTTTCATCGTTGTTGCTGATGAGACCTACCACTGTTGTGTCATCAGCAAACTTGATGATGTGGTTGGAGCTGAACTTGGCAGTACAGTCATGGGTCAGCAGTGTGAAGAGCAGCGGGCTGAGCACACAGCCTTGTGGGGCACCTGTGCTCAGTGTGGTAGTGCTCGAGGTGCTGTTGCCGACACGGACTGACTGAGGTCTTCCAGTTAGAAAGTCCAGGATCCAGTTACACAGGGAATTGTTAAGGCCCAGCAGGTTTAGTTTATTTATGAGCTGTTGTGGGATTATTGTGTTGAATGCTGAGCTGAAGTCAATGAACAGCATTCTAACATAGGAGTCTTTATTGTCTAGGTGGGTAAGAGCCAGGAGGAGGGTGGAGGAAATTGCATCGTCCGTAGAGCGGTTTGGACGGTATGCAAACTGGAGCGGGTCGAGTGTGTTGGGGAGGCTGGTTTTGATGTTATGCATGACTAGCCTCTCTAAGCACTTCATCATGATTGGAGTCAGTGCTATGGGACGGTAGTCATTGAGACAGGACACAGGTGATTTCTTTGGAACTGGTATGATTGTTGTGGATTTGAGACATGTGGGGACGACTGCCTGGCTCAGCGAGGTGTTGAAGATATCTGTTAGGACATCTGTCAGCTGTGCAGCACAGTCTCTCAGAACACGGCCAGGTATGTTGTCAGGACCCGCAGCCTTGCGTGGGTTAATCCTAGATAGGGTCTTCCTTACGTCGGCTGGAGACAGACAGAGCGCCCGGTCGTTGGGAGGTGTGGGCAGTTTTTGTGCAGGTGTGTCATTCTGCATTTCAAACCGTGAATAAAAGTGGTTGAGTGCATCGGGGAGGGATGTGTCCTCATCACAGGCCTGTGGCGGGGGCTTGTAGTCAGTGAAAAAAAAAAAAAGTATACCTCCGCGCTTCCGTCCTCTCTCACACCGCTTGCGACGCTGCCTTGTGCGGGTAGCGTCAGTAGGCGAGGCCGCGGTCTCGAGGTCCGGCTCCAGCAGAAAAAAAAAAGGCCTCGTAGCTTCTCAGTAGCCGCCGGCGAGAGGTTCATGCCTGTTCATGCCTTTATCACCAGCAGGGTGGATTACTGTAATGGTCTCCTCTCTGGCCTTCCCAAGAAGACCATTAGACAACTGCAGCTCATCCAGAATGCTGCTGCCAGGATTCTGACTAGAACCAGAAAATCTGAGCATATCACACTAGTCCTCAGGTCCTTACACTGGCTTCCAGTTACATTTAGGATTGATTTTAAAGTACTTTTACT
Source organism: Barbus barbus (assembly GCF_936440315.1). Lineage (NCBI taxonomy): Eukaryota > Metazoa > Chordata > Actinopteri > Cypriniformes > Cyprinidae > Barbus > Barbus barbus. The sequence continues at coordinate 371,847 of NC_136730.1, forward strand.
TGTTTATAAGTCACTCAATGGCCCAGGACCTAAATATATTGCTGATATGCTCACTGAATATAAACTGAACAGACCACTCAGATCATTAGGATCGAGTCAGTTAGAAATACCAAGGGTTCACACAAAACAAGGGGAGTCTGCGTTTAGCTATTATGCGGCCCGCAGTTGGAACCAGCTTCCAGAAGAGATCAGATGTGCTAAAACATTAGCCACATTTAAATCAAGACTCAAAACTCATCTGTTTAACTGTACATTTGTTGAATGAGCACTGTGCTATATGTCCGAACTTACTGCAATGAATTTTAAGTACAATCATTCTCTTTAAATTTATTTTAAATCAATTTCTATATCATTTTAAAATTCCTTGTTTTTATTATTTTTATTTCCATGTTTTTATTGATTTTTAATGTCTATTTCACTTTATTTTATGTAAAGCACTTTGAATTACCACTGTGTATGAAATGTGCTATATAAATAAACTTGCCTTGCCTTGCCTTGGAGAGGGTCCAGTTGTAAATAGACAGCTGGCAAGATGGTTTTCAGCAACAGCTTCTCCAGGCATTTCACAATTATAGATGTAAGGGCAACAGGTCGGTAGTGGTTGAACCCTGTGGGCAGTGGCTTCTTGGGGACATTAATTATGATGGACATTTTCCAGATAGAAGGTATGGTGGCAGTGAAGTAATCTTGGCCTAAGGCATGCAAATAAAGAATTCAAAAATTAAAGATGAGAGTGATTGCAAATAAATTAAATGATTATACACAATTGTCTCCATCTGCAATGGAGCTCAGTGGAGCTCAGTGGATAAACATGCTTATTTTTAGTGTGAGTGTCTTTTGAGACTGATGCTTGCTGGGGCAGGTGGAGTCTCGAATCTCTGGAAAGAAAAGAGATCATCAACATCATCCATACGCACCTGTAGATTAGCTGATTTTTAAACTTGGTAATAATTAATATTATTACTGTTGAACTGTTATGGTCTTTAACGGTTCAAGTAATTATCAGACCTAAAAACCCCACATATAATAACCTAGAACACTATCTAACACTTGACGGCTGCTCTGTCAATTCTTCTTCATCAGTTAGGAACCTAGGTGTGCTGTTTGATAGCAATCTTTCATTTGAAAGCCACGTTTCTAGCATCTGTAAAACTGTTTTTCCATCTCAAAAACATATCTAAATTGTGACCTATGCTCTCAACGTCAAATGCAGAATTAATAATTCATGAGTTTATGACCTCAAGGTTAGACTATTGTAATGCTTTACTGGGTGGTTGTTCTGCACGCTTGATCAACAAATTACAGTTGGTCCAAGATGCAGGAGCTAGAGTCCTTACTATAACCAGGAAGTATGACCATGTTAGCCCAGTTCTATCAACACTGCACTGGCTCTCATACCAAGATGGCGCCGCTGTGTTCGGACGCCGTTCGGGTCGCTCCGCTGAGATTTTGCTTCAACTTTCTTTTTTACTTACTTTTACTTTCTTTTTTTACACATTTCACGTCGGCACTGATCACCTACAACATAGAAACACTTTTGGACATTGGAAACCGCTACACCAATCTGCTTCAGGACACTTTATCCACGAATCCTGCGTGGCCTCTGGAGATTCTTCGGAATGCGGAGATAAACAATACCCCCTCGAGGCGACGGATCAAGAAACACAGCGGGAAGCGCGCTGGAATTCGAGTCAGACTCAGGAAAAGGGCTCACAGTCCTCCTCTTCCAAGCATTCTCCTCGCTAATGTCCAATCCTTGGAGAATAAGATGGACGATCTTAGAGCCAGGGTTAGTTTCCAACGGGACATAAGGGACTGTAACATCCTTTGTTTGTCAGAAACGTGGCTTTCGTCCTCGGTCCCGGACACTGCTGTAATGCCGAGTGATAACCTGGGGGAAGTCGTGGCCTAATGGTTAGAGAGTCGGACTTATAATCCAAAGGTTGCGGGTTCGATTCTCCGGCCGGCAGGAATTGTAGGTGGGGGGAGTGAATGTCCAGCGCTCTTTCCACCCTCAATACCACGACTGAGGTGCCCTTGAGCAAGGCACTGAACCCCCATCTGCTCCCCGGGCGCTGCAGCATAAAATGGCTGCCCACTGCTCCGGGTGTATGTTCACGGTGTGTGTGTGTGTGTGTTTACTGCTGTGTGTGTGCACGTTGGATGGGTTAAATGCAGAGCACGAATTCCGAGTATGGGTCAGCATACTTGGCTGAATGTCACTTCACTTCACTTCACTTCTCTGTCTTTCGGACGGACAGAACAGCAGAGGCTATATCTCAACAAAAGGGGCCGGTAAATCCAGGGGTGGAGGAGTATGTTTCATGATCAACAAGAAATGGTGTGATCCCAGGAATATCTCCATTCTGTCACGTTCCTGCTCGCCTCATCTGGAACATCTTTCCGTTATTTGCCGCCCATTTTATCTGCCCCGGGAGTTCTCATCTATCATTGCATTGTTACTGCTGTGTACATTCCACCACAGGCGGACACCAGCTTGGCTTTGTCTAAACTTCACGATGTGCTCAGCGGCTACATTAACAAACATCCTGACGCTGCCTTCATCATCGCGGGGGACTTTAACAAAGCCAACCTCAGACAGGTCATGCCGAACTTCCATCAACACGTATCCTGTCCAACTAGAGGACCAAACACACTGGATCATTGCTACACTCAGTTCAAGGATGCCTACAAAGCCCGCTCACTACCGGCTTTTGGCAAATCGGACCATGCCGCCATTTTTCTAACACCGGGATACAAACAAAGGCTCGTTCAGGAACCTCCGGTGCAGAGAGTAGTGACGCGTGCTGGTCCTCCCACTCAGAGACTATGCTGCAGGCGGCGCTTGATGACGTCGACTGGGACATGTTCCGGGCGAGTTCTTCTGACGTCAGCGAGTTCACGGATGTAGCATCAAGCTTCGTAGCCACGCTAACCGAGCAAGCTACAGAAACAATAACGATAAGGACATTCTCCAATCAGAAACCGTGGGTGGACAGAACAATCCGTGCCGCGGTTAACACACGCACTGCCGCTTACAATGAGGCTCTTCTGTCTGGGAATACGAGCGAGTACAAAGCATCGTGCTATGCTCTCCGTCGTGCAGTAAGAGCCGCTAAACACAGATACAGAGAGAGAATTGAGTCTCATTTCCAGCTCAACGACTCTCGACGAATGTGGCAGGGACTGAGGACCATCTGTGACTTCGGAAACAAATCCTCCGCGGAGGTGAGAGCAGATCCGTTGCTGGCCGACGAGTTAAACATCTTCTACGGCCGCTTCGATGGCAACGGCGGCGGCGCGTCTCTGCCGACCACCACGTCAGGAAGCAGCAGGCAGAGCAGCGATGAACCTGTAATCACCGTGTCGGAGGATGAGGTTCGGAGGGCGCTAAAGAAAGTGAATGTCAGGAAAGCAGCCGGACCTGATGGGATAACAGGCCGTGTTCTGAGGTCCTGCGCCGATCAGCTCGTTGGTTTGTTCACGTCTATCTTTAATGAGTCCCTTGCTACCTCCGTGGTTCCCACTTCATTCAAAAAATCCATTATTATCCCTGTGCCAAAGAACAATAAACCCTCTTGCCTGAATGACTATCGCCCAGTTGCCCTCACATCTATAGTCATGAAGGTTTTTGAGAGACTTGTAAAGAGCCACATTTTCTCCTCCATCCCTGATACTCTGGACCCTCTTCAGTTTGCCTATCGCCCAAACAGATCCACGGACGATGCCATTTCTCACGTTCTCCACTCTTCCCTCACACACATGGACAGCAACAATGGGAATTATGTAAGGCTGCTATTCATTGACTATAGCTCAGCTTTCAACACTATAGTCCCCATCAAGCTGGCATCTAATCTCACAGACCTCGGCCTAAACTTCTCACTCTGTGACTGGATTCAAGACTTCCTCACCGGCAGACCTCAAGTGGTGAAAGTTGGCCAGTTCACCTCAAATTCCATCACTCTGAACATAGGAGCCCCACAGGGCTGTGTCCTGAGTCCCCTGCTCTACTCTCTCTACACGCATGACTGCGTGTGCTCTCACAGCTCCACATCTATTGTCAAATTCGCTGATGATACTGTGGTTCTGGGCCTCATCTCCAACAACGATGAGACCGCATACTTGGATGAGGTAGAGAGTCTCACATCATGGTGCCAGGACAACTGTCTCTCTCTGAATGTGAGCAAAACTAAAGAGCTGATCATGGACTTTAGGAAGAGACAGCAGCAGCCCTACACTCCTCTTATGATCAGTGGGACCCCTGTGGAGAGGGTGGGTAGCTTCAAGTACCTCGGTGTAAACATCTCCGAGAACCTGACTTGGACTACACACATCCAAACACAGGTCAAGAAAGCCAGGCAAAGACTGTACCATCTGCGACAGCTGAGGAAATTCAGGGTCTCACCAGCAATCCTGAAAACTTTCTATTCAGGGACCATAGAAAGTGTATTGACTCAGTGCATCTCAGTGTGGTATGGAAACAGCTCCAATCAGGACTGCAAAGCACTACAGAGAGTTGTGCGCTTAGCTGAGCGCATCTCAGGGTCTCCCCTCTCTGCAGGACATCTACCTCAAACGCTGCAAAAATAGAGCTGTTAAAATCATCAAGGACTCTAATCACCCTGGTAACCGTCTATTTACTTTGCTTCCATCTGGTAAGCGCTTCCGTAGCCTGATGGCAAAAACTGAGAGACTTAGGAGGAGCTTCTTCCCCCAGGCCATCAGGCTCCTAAACTCTAACTCTGTGTCATAACATCACTTGACTCCATGTAAATATCACCATATCAATAAGCTATTCATAATTTTTCTCTACCTCATATTGCTGCTATTTAAATACCCTGTACAACTTTTTTGCACATTATTTTTGCACATTCCTCTTATTACTATTTAAGTCAACAACATACTGACCTGCACATTTATATTTATATTTTTTATCTTATCTTTTATTTTATTTTATTTTATTCTTTTATTTTATTTTTTCTACTTTTCTTCTCTTAATATTTGTATACTTTATAATTGCACTGTCCTTGGAGCGGACCTGACCTACATTTCACTGCTGGTTGTACTCTGTATAATTGTGTATGTGACAAATAAAACTCTTGAATCTTGAATATCGTATAGATTTTAAAATCTTGTTAAGTACTTATAAAGCCCTGAATGGCTTAGCTCCTCAGTATCTGAGCGAGCTCTTATCACATTATAGTCCTCCACGTCCGCTGCATTCTCAAAACTATGGCCGTTTGATAATACCTAGTATATCAAATTCAACTGCGGGCGGCAGATCCTTTTCCTATTTAGCACCCAAACTCTGGAACAATCTACCTAACACTGTTCGCGAGGCAGACACAGTTTAAAATCTAGATTAAAGACACATTTCTTTAACCTGGCTTACACATAACACACTAATACACTTCTATTATTCAAATCCATTAAAGGATTGTTAGGCTGCATTAATTAGATCAACCGGAACCGGGAACACTCCTCATAACACACGATGTACTCGATACATCATAAGAAGAATGGCATCTACGCTAATATTTGTCTGTTTCTTTCTTATACTGTTTCTCAGTCCGTGTCCGGATCAGATGGTGGATCGGCGCAGGGAGATGATGTCTGCGGCCTTGATCGTCGGCGGAGGCCGGACACCTGGATGAGCCCCGGGGACATATCCCCAGTGAAGACCTCGACTAAAAATACAATAAAACTAAAAATAAAACAAAATAACTAAAAATATAATAAAATACCTAACTACATAATACTATTATTGTTAGAAATTGCAACAATATAAAAATAGAAATATAATACATTTATACATTTAAATTTTTAATTAAATCAATAATTAAACAATAAATAAACAATAATCTCCTGGCCAGAGGAGAACTGGCCCCCCCGACTGAGGCTGGTTTCTCCCAAGGTTTTTTCTCCATTCTGTCACAGAGGGAGTTTTGGTTCCTTGCCACTGTCGCCTCTGGCTTGCTTAGAACACTTGATTTCTAGTGATTATCATTCATTTGATTTCACAGATACTATTTAAACTAAACTGAGCTAGACAACTACATCTCTGAATTCAATAATGAAATGCCTTTAACTGAAAATTTAGTGTTTAATCTTATTTTTATACATTACTGACACTATCCTCCAATCTGATACTGTTAAGTGCTTTGACACAATCTGTATTGTTAAAAGCGCTATATAAATAAAGGGGACCTGACTTGACTTTAAAGGCATTGGACTGGCCATTAACTGGTCAGTAACTGGACACAAACCCAAGTCCTGTGTGGAGATGCTCTAGTCTCCTGTGGGTCTTTCACTTGTAACTAATCAACCCGTAAGTGTACACAGACAGACACACACACAGAAACAGACACACACACACACACACACACACTCACTCACTCACTCACACACACAAACACACCCAAACACACACACACACACACACACACACAAACACACACACAGATTTTGTGGAGGGGTGTAATCCTGTGTGAAAACTCCACAGAGTTTCTCAACTCCCTGCAGAGTAGCGTGGCCTAATGGAGGGATGACACAGGGTTCAGAATTCATTCTGAGAAGCTCTGAGCTCACAGTCGGGCGTTTGTGGTAATGAACCATGAATAAAATGTTCAACACAAGAAAGCCACGCTTTCATATGTTTTATCTGATTACGTGCATGCATGTGTGAAAGCGTGTGAATTTGTGATTTGCAAGATACATAGACAAAACATGAATGAATGAATGAATGAATGAATGAATGAATGAATGAACGGCTCTGAGTTCAAGGTTTGGAATCACAAGTCAAAGAGCTGATGATGTGATGAATAAAAGATCTCTGTCTCTCTGTCTGTCTGCACAAGTTGAGTATTTCTCTGTCTGATTTAGGTGTGAGACATTGTTTATGCTCTTTATTTAAAGGACTGTGAAAGGGGGAGATGTGAAAAACAGGAGTAATGCATCTGCTTCACCGCTGTTTCTTTGATTACAGAGATCGTCCTGTTTTCCTGGGATGTCTGAACTATCTGAAGAGTAATTTCTCTCTGTATGTGTTTGCAGATGAAGTTCTGACTGTCTCCATAACACGACACGTTCACCAACGGTGATGTGGAACAGGACTTTCAATCTGATTTTCACTTCCCAGATGTTGAGTGATGGCTTGGCATTTGCGTGAGGGCATTTTCACAGTTCTCGTCCACATGGCAGCATCTGCTCGGTGCTGTGCTTCTCATTCTTTAACACACGCTGATGGGAGATTGTCCGAAAGCAGCACAGTCTGACTGTCATTTGACATTTAACCGATGCCATCGAGATGGTGAAGCAATGTCTCTGCGTTCCTACATTAAGACTGGAGCAATATAAGCGGTTTTAACAGAGGGTGGTGTTTTGTACAACAGGTCGCTCCCCTGTTTGGACGATCTGTTTGTGTTGGTCAGTGTGTTAAAGAAAAACAAATAAAGTTATTAGGATTCAGTAATCGGGAGAAGCATCACTGCGTTATGTTTGTTTCCTTTCAGTCTTAGATTCATCTGTGAGTACTGGGGGTTTTAGATAGATCATTTGTTTTGCATTGATTTTTTTCCTAATGATGTTATCAGCAAGATATCTGGCGAGTGTTCATTGTGTCCATCTCTACTATTTTCCTGTTTTCCACTAGTGTAATTTGTGTTTGTGTAGAAACATAAGGGTGAGAGTCAGAAAGGTTCAAACAAGTCAAAAACAGGAAATTCTAAAAATACCAGCTGCACCTGATGTGTACCGAAATGTGTACATGCAAAAATTTGCTGAAACAAACAAATAAAAAAAAAAGAACACCACCAAACAATGTAAGTAGAGCAGAAATGTTCAGAAGCCAGCCCTTGGATGTCCACACTTGACAATTCACTGGAGAACACTGCAAACAGAAAATGCAGAGAGAAGAAAAGCTAGAAGATGACACAGTAAAGGTGGGGAAATCCAAAGATCCTCTCAGAATGACAGCTTTTTAATGCATCACCTAACTTAAATATCTAAATTGACTTCATATAATAGGAATCTGCAATGCATCCATCCATCCAGCAGGGTTATTGCTGGCCTGGATAATGAATGGATGATAGAAATTCAATTTACACATTAGATTTAAACTAGAGCTGTCAAACAATTAATTGCATCCAACATAAAGTAAAAAAAAAAAAAAGTTTACATAATATATGTGTGTGTACTGTGTATATATATGTATATATATATATATATATATATATATATATACATACACACACACACACACACACACACACACAAGTATATATTTAAGACAAATATGTTGTTTATATATTAAATATATAAACAAGATGTATGTTATTATGTATGTTATGTAGATATCATGTATGTTATGTAGATGTATGTTATTATATATAAATATATAAACAAGACAAATATGTTGTTTATATATTAAATATATAAACAAAGTATGACAAGATGGCGGCGCGAACACATCGCGAGGCTCAGCGTCTTACCAGATTTTGGAAAATAGTGTTAATTTACCTGGTTATTTCACTCGTGTTCGCGCGATCCAGTTATGCGAACTACAGCTATAGTAAACAATCACTTTTGGACATCAACAAACAGTGTTCCAACATAGTTTTAGATCATCCTTTCGACTTCAGCGAACTCCCGCCGGAGCTACTGAGATCACCGCGGACAAGCGGATCACTCGTACCGACCGGAAGTGCTCGGCGTCGGCGTCGAGACCGTAAACAAAGACGGGGAAAGCGTGGAGGGCTGCGTGCTAAGCTAAGGCTAAACCCACATCGACCAGCTCTGCCCAGCATCTTCCTTGCCAATGTACGGTCTCTGATGAACAAGATGGACGAACTAAAGATCTGGACCCTCACACAGAAATGGCTTATGGACTGTAATGTTATGTTCTTCACTGAAACATGGCTCTGCAACGATGTCCCAAACAGTGTGGTGCATATGGATGGACGTGCTCTCTTCAGGGCTGACAGAGTAGCAGCAACCTCTGGTAAAAACAAAGGTGGTGGAGTATGTATTTATGTAAATAAATCATGGTGCAAAGACTCTGTCATTGTTGATACCTACTGCTCTGCTGAGCTGGAGTTCCTGATTATCAAGTGCAGGCCATTCTATCTACCACGTGAGTTCACTTGCATTGTTGCTGCTGCAGTTTATGTACCTCCGGACGCTAATGCTAACGTGGCTATGAAAGAACTTTGTGCTGCTATTAGCAAATTACAAACCCTGCACCCGGATGGAGCCTTTATTGTTGCTGGGGACTTCAATCACTGCACTCTTAGATCTGTTCTCCCTAAATTTAATCAAAATGTCTCCTGCACTACAAGAGGACATAAAACATTGGACCACGTTTACACTAATGTGAGTGATGCCTACAAAGTCACACCCCTCCCCCACCTGGGTCAGTCTGATCACCTCTCTTTGTTCCTGCTCCCCAAGTATACCCCGGTCATCAAACGTGTGAAACCTACAACAAGGACTGTTAAAATCTGGCTGGAAGGTGCTGACTCCACTCTTCAACATCAATTCCAGCTCACAGACTGGAGTGAGTTTGCTGCCCAGGCCACCACAAACTCTCAGATTAACATTGACACGTACACCAACTCTGTCATGGAGCACATCAACAGCTGTGTGAGCAGAGTGATTACACACAAAAAAATAAAAATCTTCCCCAATCAGAAGCCCTGGATGAACAGAGAGGTTCGCCTCCTGCTCAAAGCAAGAGATGCAGCCTTCAGGTCTGGAGACCAGGAGGCTTACAGCTCAGCCAGAGCCAACCTGAGGAAGGGTATCTGCCAGGCCAAACTCACACACAAACAGAAGATTGAAGAACACTTCAATTCTTCAGACCCCCGACGTATGTGGCAAGGCATACAATCTATCACGGATTACAAACCACCTAACTCTGTGCCCCCCTCCAGCTCTGCCTCCCTCCCAGACGAGCTCAACCACTTTTATGCTCGATTTGATCAAAATAATAAGGAGATCTCACTCAAAGCTGAGCATCAACCCAGTGAACTGCCTCTCACACTCTCCACATCAGATGTTTACTCCACTTTGCGTAAGGTGAATGCACGGAAGGCAGCTGGCCCTGACGGAATACCTGGTCGTGTGCTTAAAGCCTGTGCGGAGCAGCTAGCTGAGGTCTTCACGGACATTTTCAATCTGTCCCTGGCCCAAACAACTGTCCCCACTATCTTCAAAACCTCCACCATCGTACCAGTACCGAAACACTCCACTGCCTCGGTCCCTAACGACTTCCGTCCTGTTGCACTCACCCCCATCATTGCCAAGTGTTTTGAGAAACTGGTTGCATCCCACCTAAAATCCTGTCTCCCTGCTACACTAGACCCATTCCAATTTGCCTATCGCCACAATAGGTCAACAGAGGACGCCATCTCAACAGCGCTTCACTCTGCCCTCACCCACCTGGACAGTCAAAACACACATGTGAGAATGCTGTTCATGGACTTCAGTTCTGCATTTAATACAGTAGTCCCCTCCAAGCTGATCTCCAAGCTCAGCCAGCTTGGAATCAGCACACCCATCTGCAATTGGATTCTAGATTTTCTGACTAACAGACCTCAGTCCGTCAAATTAGATAACCTCTCCTCCTCCATCATCACCCTGAACACCGGCGTGCCACAGGGCTGCGTACTGAGCCCTCTCCTGTACTCCCTCTTCACCCATGACTGTGTTCCTGTTTATGGCTCCAACACCATAATCAAATTTGCAGATGACACCACGGTGGTAGGTCTGATCAAGGATGACGATGAGTCAGCCTACAGGGATGAGGTGCAGCACCTGGCTGTGTGGTGTGCCACCAACAATCTACAGCTAAACACCCAGAAGACAAAGGAGATCATTGTGGACTTCAGGCGGACTAGGAGTCATGCACACACACCCATCTACATCAACGGAGCTGAAGTGGAGCGTGTGTCGAGTTTCAAGTTCCTTGGCATCCACATCTCTGATGACCTCACCTGGTCCCATAACACCTCTACTCTGGTCAAAAAGGCACAGCAGCGCCTTTACTTCTTAAGGAGTCTTAAGAAAGTTCACCTGAATCCCAGGATCCTTGTGGAATTCTACCGCTGTACCATTGAGAGCATACTCACGAACTGCATCTCAGTATGGTACAGCAATTGCTCCGCATCTGACCGCAAAGCACTCCAGCGGGTGGTGAAAACTGCTCAACGGATTACCGGCACCCAGCTAACTTCCATTGAGAACATTTATCATAAGCGCTGTCTGGGCAGGGCAAGAAACATCATCAAGGATGCCTCTCACCCTAACCATGGACTTTTCACCCTCCTTCCATCCGGCAGGCGTTACAGGTGCCTACGCTCTCGCACTAGTAGGCTCAGGAAGAGCTTCTTCCCCGAGGCTGTGACACTTCTGAATGCCACACCACCAATCTAACCTGCACCTGCTTATTACTGCACTGGTCACATTACTTTAAACACATGCATTTGCACTACTCATATTTTGCACAGACTGCACATTGTCAAAGTCATTACACTATAAACTGTCTAAAGTTGTTACTGTACAAGCACAGTAAACTATTTCTAAAATATTGCACTACTGCTATTTTGCATAGAATACATTGTTCTATCAATACTTTGCACACTCATCCAGCTGTATTTATTTATTACCACTGTTCTCACGTTTCTGCTGTTCATAATGTGTATATATAATCTGTAATCTATATAATCTACATTGCTCTGTTCATATGTACATACAATCCCTACATTGCGTTCCTATTTTATATTCTGTATATACTCTGCTCAATACTGTATATAGCAATTCCACTGTACATTCTGTAAATCTTATCTTCATTTACTCTGCACTTATATGTATATAAAACACTATATTCTTGCACTTCTGGTTAGATGCTAACTGCATTTCATTAGCTCTGTACTTGTACTCTGCATAAATGACAATAAAGTTGAATCTAATCTAATATATTCATCTGTAATATAAATTATATAAATATAAACATGTAAATATTTTCAAAATATATACTGTATGTGTGTGTATTTATATATACATAATAAATATACAGAGTACACACAGATATATTATGTGAACAAAAACCTTTATTTTGGATGCAATTAATTGTTTGACAGCACTAAATTCAAAGTTCTGTATTGTATCATCTCAACTGAGACCTTTGGGATGAAAGCGCAGCCAATGGAAGAACTCGTGGAAACTGAACCTTCTGTGTTGAGAGGTGGTTTAGATCAGATCAGATAAAGGACAGATATTTCACAGGAATCCCTACTTGAGTGAACTATCGTCTCATGAACTCATCTCAGCAGCTTTATAGTGTTTGTGTTCTTTCTTCCCATGTGCTGAGGCAGTTTGTGTTCATTTGGTGTGGTTTGCTGTAGAATGATTTGTTGTTCTCTTTGGGCAGCCAACAGTTTATTAAATCAGAATAATGTAGTTCATAACAATACAATATGGAACTGTAAAATTCAAGCTGTTTTATTCTGAAGGAAACCACAGAAGCGCATGGAGCTCTCGGGAACCTTTAGTGGACAAACCTAGAACTGTGGCTTCCATTCTGTCAGCTACTATAAAGTGTAATAGGAGTAAAAATGAAATAATTCATCTCCCGTTCCTCTCACACACACACTTGTGAAATGTCACTCTTGACCTCCCGATCAGGTGAAAATGAATTAAGAAGAGCAGCTCTCATCTGCTCAGAGACTGATAAGGAGCTGCTAGCGCCTTGTGGCATTTCATACACACACACGCGCGCACACACACACACGCTGAGTTCACACACGCAGCTGTGATTCAGAGACCAACGGCGACCCACAACACTCAACTAATATGTCCAACATTAACATGTATCTCGTCATGCAGCGAGTGCTGAAATGGCAAATGAGATGAGAGCATGGGCTACAGCAGCTCAGATAGATGCATTTAAATAGATCTGTCCAGATTTTCCCCCTGGACAAATACTGACAAACTCGGCTAACAAGACAAATGAATGGGGTCAAATATTCAAGAGAATAAGAAAAACAAAAGGGAAGGCCGAATGTGGCCTGACTCATGGCTGAGTCACCCGATGCGGAGGGTCAGAACAGCCACCCAAAGCCCAGAGAAGTGACCTGGAAATACACTAGCCAATGAAACACAACTGAACTCAAGTTCAGTAAACGCAAATCCTGATTAAAGAGACACATTCGGCCATTTAACATCCTAATGATGTGCCCTGTATTCTTCTAGTCTGATCTCCAGAGGGAAAATACAACCTCATGAGAAGACTTTGCTCCAATCAAAAGATCATCATGTTTGTGAATCAAAGAGCAAACATAGACCACATGAGATATTAATAACCTATTATTAGATATTAATAAGGGAATAATCAGATGAGAATCAGATAATGCAAAAATAAAAATATTATAAATAAACTTACATCATTTAAATGTGGCTGTAGGAGAAACAGACTATATTTAAAACATTGCAATTAATAAAAGTGTAATTTGTTCATGTATGTAGATATTATCAAAGACTACTTTTTGTCAAAGTTTAGTTTTTTTTAAATGTTGTGTTTTCTGTCTCTGAGTCTTTGATCTCACGTAGTCTTTGTGTGTGTATTTTACAGTGTTGATGTTTAAGAGTTTAACCCCTTTTTTGCCGTGTGCTTTTTGGATCTGGATCTGATTTGTAGATTGTACGCTTAAAAAAAAATGTTTTGTTTTTGTGTTTCGCGTTTGTTCATTTTAGACCTCCAAGAATACATGTATGACCATTTATCCTTTTTTCCCAGGATCAAAAAAAGTCAACCAAATATGATACAATACCATTCAGATAAGATAAAAAAAAATGTGTAAAAATGAATTAAAAAATAAAAACATAAAAGACTAGCAGGTGTCCGCTGTGTTTTCCTGCTGGTGTTTGGGCTCATCATTGATGCTATACTTGCCGCTGTATTGTATTTATATGTTTTTCTTTCAACACACTTTCTTGGCACTTATGGATTCTAAGTAATACTTGTAATACGGTCGGCCCCGTTTGTGTGACTTCTTAAGAAATAGGGTTAGGTCGAAGTGACTGATTGAATTAGAGCATTTTACAGTGTGATTTTACTGCCTCGAGTACTCATGCATCAGACCCAAATTTAATGCAAATCCAGAATATAGAGACGAATCACTGATGAAATGTGTATCTTAAAGACCACAATGATTGTGCATGGGTTCTGTTCACACTAAATCATTCACTCTTAGCCGTTGTACTCTGGCTCAATGAGGTCTGAATGCTAACAAAGCTTTCAATAGCTGCTCTCTTGATGTCAATGAAGCAGCTTTACTGGCTGGAACAAAAAAAACACAGAGGTCCAGAATCGAATCGGGTGCTCTCTCGCTTAGTGCTCACTGTACACCAGTGGACATCACAGTGGTCACCGGCTCGGGGAATAGAGGTATTGATCGCACGGATGCTACAAATAACTTTCAAGGAGAAACAACAAACGGCAACCCACCCATCCCAACTCACCCTACGCTCAGAACAGAAGCTGAAACACAGATCCGCCTCAAATTAAACAAATCTTCTCTAATCTCATCTGCAGAACAGCAGTGGGAACAGCTTCTCCACATTCTGCTCCAAACCTGATCTCATGTTCTCTGATTAGAGTGGCTCAGAGTGGCATCCTCACGGCCGGACATCAGCATCTGCCCATCTGCTCTGGAAAGCGTGCACGGCCCCACAGACGCCAGCCCTGGTTACTGCACATCTCATTAGCATAAAGACACCTGTCAGCGTCATGAGCTCTCAGGGGCCCGTGAGCTCGAGCACTTCAGGATTTACAGTCAGCAGCTGTTCAACAGATGGCAGGTAAAACCCACTTGTGTCTTTGTGGTAACAGGGCACCAGTCTGCATGATTGTCGTCAAGTCAGTATTATTTGCATAGGCACCGCTGGTGCCAGTCGTCTGCATGACGGCCAGGGTGTTTTAGCCTAGACCAGAATCTCTCTCCCGAGTGAGTGATTTCTGTGTGATTTCAGTCAACTAAAACTGGAAACTGGAGTACCGTTACATTTGACTTCTATACAGAATTAATCAATTTAAAGTCCCGTTGGAGGTCAGACATGCCAAATGTTTAACCGAATTAAGTTAATGAAACTTAAAAAAAAGTGAATTTAGAAAAATAAATAGACATCCCTTCTCATTTTGAAAGAGGGATTGTGTTTATATCATAAGGAAACCTCTTGTGTGCGTGAGACAGCAGGAGCAACAGAAGATCAGATGTTACTTTTGGAGCAATATGAAACATGAATGCTCAAGACACATGACAATATCAATATAGATAAAGAGCAAAAATATCTCTTTTTTTCTGTTTTCTTGTCCGTTCAGGCTGCCACTATGATTGTGGTGTCAGGCCCTCAGATAGGCAGTTCCATTTCAAAGAAGAATGAATAGACAATGACAACAAAGGTACTGGATTTTTGTTGATATGTAGAAACATTACACTAATACATTAAAGTAATTATTTACACACAGAAAATTACATTTACATTTATTCATTTAACAGAGTTTTTCATCCAAAGTGACTTAGAAATGAAGAACATCACCATTCCCAGTTTAAAGTATAAGCTTGATTAGTTCATACAAAATGCAGAAAAGAGAACGAGAATAAGTTAAGCAAAAATGAGTTACTGCGATGTGGAGGTTCTAGAAAGTTTCATTGTGTAGAAACAACCCAGCGCTGCTCTAATGTACATTATTCATTGTGTTGTTAGTTTATAAATCCATTTGAATTATAGGATTCATGAGGATTCTTGTGCTTTATTTGACAGGATTAGATGAGCATGCTGCTCTTGAACTTTCATTTCCATTCACAAACATCAACAACTGACCTGAAAATAAGGAGGAAAAAACTGAAACAGAAAATGGGAAAACATTTAGTTCTTCAAAGAGATGTGACATTTTCCAGAGCTAGATAAGCAAAAGACGATCTATAAACACACACCGACTCTCCCTGATGGCAGTTTATTGCTTGAATAATGTCGCACTGTTAATGTGAAACAATCATTCTGTAAGCAATCGAGGGGAAAGTTCTAGACTGATACACAGTATATTTCATCTGAGGATCTGGATGCTTTATGATGTTTTATCAAGTCCTTCTCACTGCTTTTTCTCTGTTTACGTGCACAGCAGTAAAACAGGTAGTGAGTATCATTAAACCCGATTTTAAATCTAAGAGCCGTCACAAGCCAACAGAAGCCAGTGATATGCTGTGTATCTGTGCGATTGGGTATAAACTGAGCTTTATAGTCTTTGTGCATCTCAGGGAGGCTGAGAGTCGTATTTTTGGTGGGAACGTTTTAAAACAAGAAACCTGTTTGAACGGTTAATGTCACTTTCCTCTCAGAAGAGTGAGTTACAAAGGGTCTTTCCAATTGGCTTATTCACTGAAAGTCTTGACATTATTGTTTCAGATGGAAAAAAATATGGTAATGTCTAATGATGTAAGACAAGCTAAGCCAGGAAATGGAAAGCTTTCCAAAAAACATCAGCAGAAAAGGTCAGAATAAACTGAGAAATCAGATTGTGTCTGTTGAGCATCTTTTGCCATATAACCTGGAACTATGGGTCTCTGAGTCAGAAATCGCTCAGGGAAATCCTGCGGGGTTGGGCGCACGTATTGAATCAGCGTTTTACACTTTCTCGCTGATAATCTCTTTCTCCATCTCTCTCCTCATTCCCTGCGAGAACACATGAGCGATGGAGACCCGAGCAGCTCATATGGCTTGTCTCACGAGACGCAGGACGGACCGATAAAAACAGACCCGAGAGCTGCATCTCTTCACTTCTTCAGGGGAATATTTCTCAGACCCATCACTGCACACTAACCCATCAGGCCTGAATTATTGACCGCTGATTAAAAATTATATAGAAGTGGTATTTCCGACTGTAAAGGCAGCAGATATAAAAACAGAGTGAAGAGAGATACCGTTGGGTGTTAGAGTTCAGCACTATGAGAAATACCTTTATGTTGGGAGTAATTTAAAATTGATGAGTAATTGATTTGTACAGTAGTAATTATAAATAGCAGGGGTATTTCCCCTCGGTTCAAATACTGTTCATTTGACTCATTCACTCAACTGATTCGTACAAAACGAGTCATTGGCTCAGATTTGCTTCAGTCTGTTCCTGTCTGTTGTGCTGCTGAGAGGTTTGCGATTGTAGCTCTGCATTTTTATTGAATCTTTACCTTACTTTCACTCTCTGTTGTTTAAAGTGATAATATATAACTTAATTCCCACCATATTTCTGGTATTATTTATCAAACTAATCTAACTAATTTGATCATTCACTTTTTAAACCGCGAGTGCAGCGTGTTAGCATTCGTTTGCCATTTAGCTTGTTACTCGCGGTTCTATTCGCACCTATTATTGTTTTCTTTTTTCTCACTCCGTTTTCATTTCTCTCTTTCTCCGTTTTTCACGAGTTCTTCAAACAACAGTGGTAAGTGGTAAGTTAAGTTGGTATCATTCATCAATCACGGTGAGTAATGGCTTCTTCTCCTGCTATTGTTATTTGCACTGCTTGCCACATGTACAGTTTATCTGTCTCTGTCATGACGAGGGATTCACATGTGATGAATGCAAGGAAATAGTTAGGCTGACAGAGAAGATTTTAGAACTAGAGACACGCATCCAAACTTTAGTTGAGGATAGTAAGAATGTGAGAGCTGTAGATACGGCCTTGGATGCGACTAGCTCAGGGAGTCCTGTACATTGGTTCTGGCATCAGAGCCCATGCAGCAGGGCAACTGGGTGACTGTAAGGCAGCCTAGTCGCTGGTCAAAGCACCGCTCTTCCGTTCCGATCAAAACATCAAACAGGTTCTCCCCACTCACTGAGGCACCCACTGAGAACCCTGGTGAAAGTGCTCTAGTTATTGGCGATTCTATTGTACGGAATGTGAAAATAGAGACACATGCCACCATAGTCCATTGTTTACCGGGAGCCAGAGCGCCTGATATCTTGACAAATTTAAAAGTGCTGGCTAATGCTAAACGTAAATTCAGTAAGATTGTTATCCATGTCGGCGCTAATGATGTTCGACTACGCCAGTCGGAGATCACTAAAAATAATGTTAAAGAGGTGTGTGAACTTGCAAGTATGATGTCAGACACTGTAATATACTCTGGCCCCTTCCCTGCTGTGGTGACGAGATTCATAGCAGACTGTCGTCACTCAATGGCTGGATGTCTAAGTGGTGCCTGCAGAATAACATAGACTTTATAGCCAATTGGACGAGTTTTTGGAGCAGACCTGACCTGTTGATAGAGATGGTCTTCATCCCTCCTGGGGTGGTGCCGGTCTTCTTTCTAGAAATATGGCACATAGTCTTAAAGTTAGTACTTGACTAACTGGGACCCAGGTCAGGAAGCAGACAGACTGGCTAAACCGACCGTCTGCTGGCCGCCTCACGTCACAGAAGTCAGTTCATTCTCAGCACATAGAGACTCCTTCACCTAGATATCACACTATAGAGACTGTGTCTGTTCCCCGAACTAGAAAAATACAGAAAACGTCCAAACCAAATTAAGTGTAACAATTTAATTGATGTTCAACAAATAACAAAATGTTTACAATACAGAGAAACAATTGATAAAACTTGGCTTACTGAATATCAGGTCCCTTTCTACAAAAACACTTTTTGTAAATGATTTGATCACTGATCATAACCTAGATGTGCTCTGTTTGACAGAAACATGGCTAAAACCAGATGAATACATTACTTTAAATGAGTCTACCCCCCAAGATTACTGCTATAAAAATTAGCTACGTCCAAAAGGTAAAGGGGGAGGTGTTGCTACAATTTATAGCAATATTCTCAGTATTTCACAGAGGGCAGGCTTTAACTCGTTTTAAGTTATGGTGCTGCGTATAACATTATCTAGAGAAACACGTGTTAGTGATAAATACCCTGTTATGTTTGTACTGGCTACTGTATATAGGCCACCAGGGCACCACACAGACTTTATTAAAGAATTTGCTGATTTTCTATCTGAGTTAGTACTGGCTGCAAATAAAGTCTTAAATGTTGGTGATTTTAATTTCCATGGCGATAATGAAAAAGATGCATTAGGATCAGCATTCACAGACATTCTGAACTCTATTGGGGTTAGACAACACGTTTCAGGACCTACTCATTGTCGAAATCATACTCTAGATTTAATACTGTCACATGGAATTGATGTTAGTGGTGTTGAAATTCTGCAGCAAAGCGATGATATCTCAGATCATTATCTAGTCTTGAGTAAACTCCATATAGCTAAAACTGTAAATGCTACTCCTTGTTACAAGTATGGTAGAACCATCACCTCTACCACAAAAGACTGCTTTGCAAGTAATCTTCCTGATTTATCGCAATTCCTCAGCATATCCAACAGGGCAGAAAAACTTGATGATGTAACAGAAACTATGGACTCTCTCTTTTCTAGCAATTTAGATACAGTTTCTCCTTTACGCTTAAGGAAGATCAAAGAAAACAGTCTGACTCCGTGGTATAATGAGCACACTCGCACCCTAAAGAGAGCAGCCCGGAAAATGGAGCGCAGCTGGAGGAAAACAAAACTCAAATCTCCCCTTTCTGTCATTCTCACAATTATATTCCTTCGTAGAGAAAAATTGTATCTGTGAGGAATTCCAGTCAGGATTTAGACCATATCATAGCAGTGAGACTGCTCTCATTAGAGTTACAAATGACCTGCTTCTATCATCTGATCGTGGTTGTATCTCTTTATTAGTTCTACTGGATCTTAGTGCTGCATTCAACACTATCGACCACAACATTCTTTTAAATAGACTAGAACACTTTGTTGGCATTAGTGGAAGTGCCTTAGCATGGTTCAAATCGTACTTATCTGAAAGCCATCTGTTCGTAGCTCTTATGCAGTACCTCAAGGCTCAGTACTAGGGGTGTTACTTTTCACGCTTTACATGTTACCCTTGGGAGATATTATCAGGAGACATGGTGTTAGCTTTCACTGTTATGCTGATGATACTCAGGTCTATATTTCTTCACAGCCCGGTGAAACACACCCAATTGAGAAACTAATGGAATGCATTGTCGATATAAAAAACTGGATGATGAGTATCTTCTTAATGCTAAATTCTGAAAAAAAACAGAGGTGTTAATTATCGGATGTAAAAACCCCACATGTAATAACCTAGAACACTATCTAACACTTTACGGGTGCTCTGTCAATTCTTCTTCATCAGTTAGGAACCTAGGTGTGCTGTTTGATAGCAATCTTTCATTTGAAAGCCATGTTTCTAGCATCTGTAAAACCTAGTTTTTCCATCTCAAAAACATATCTAAGTTGCGACCTATGCTCTCAACGTCAAATGCAGAAATGCTAATTCATGCGTTTATGACCACAAGGTTAGACTATTGTAATGCTTTACTGGGTGGTTGTTCTGCACGCTTGATCAACAAACCACAGTTGGTCCAAAATGCAGCAGCTAGAGTGCTTACTAGAACCAGGAATTATGACCATATTAGCCCGGTTCTGTCAACACTGCACTGGCTCCCTATCAAACATCATATAGATTTAAAAATGTTGATAATTACTTATAAAGCCCTGAATGGCTATTATTCAAATCCGTTAAAGGATTGTTAGGCTGCATTAATTAGATAAACCGGAACCGGGAACACTCCTCATAACACACAATGTACTCATTACATCTTAAGAAGGCATCTACGCTAATATTTGTCTGTTTCTTTCTTATTCTGTTTCTCAGTCCGTGTCTGGATCAGATGGTGGATCGGCGCCAGGAGATGATGTCTGCGGAGATGATCGTCGGCGGAGGCCGGGACACCTGGATGAGCCCTGGGGACATATCCCCAGTGAAGACCTCAAATTGTAAAAATACAATAAAACTAAAAATAAAACAAAATAACTAAAATATAATAAAATACCTAACTACATAATACTATTATTGTTATAAATTACAACAATATAAAAATAGAAATATAATACATCTATACATTTAAAATTTTAATTAAAACAATAAATAAACAATAATATCCTGGCAAGAGGAGAATTGGCCCCGCTGACTGAGCCTGGTTTCTGTCAGAGAGTTTCAGTCATCACAATCACTGCAGTCATCAGCACCCACATTTACAAGATCACAATCACCTGCGTTCTGATTCCCTGCACCTGCTGCAGCTAATCAAGCTCCACTATATCTGCACACTCTCCACACTCCTTCCTTGTCTGGTCTACCGTTCACATGCCTGAACCAAGCAAGACCCCCTTGTGCTTTCCTGTGTGTTGCCTTACCTCAGAAGCTCCAGTTTCTCCACCGCTCCTGTTCTCCACCGCTTACCAGACTCCTGCAAGAGATCACAGTCAGTCACTGCAAGCTAAGCCATCAGGACCTTGTCACGTTGTGCTTCATTCACCTCTCGTTACTCCTCGTTCTCTTTCTAATAAATACCCTTGTTTGACCACTTACCTCTGTCTCCTAGCCTGTGTCGTGACAGAAGACCGGACCAGGACCGTACGTGTGTCATGGAGCCCTGGCTGCCCGTGGCTGTTGACATGCTGGAGGAATTGGTCAATACCCTCCGAGCCTCCCTCCTGCCGGATCCAACTCTGGCACCTGCCTCTGTAAGTCCCATGGCCATCTCCCCTTCCTATGCGGGTGACGCAGCTGGGTGTGTCGGCTTTCTGCTCCAAGTCTCCCTCTTCATTGAGATGCAGCCACAGAAGTTCATCACCGAGCGATCGAAGGTAGCTTTTCTCTTCTCCCTGCTAAGTGGTAAGGCGTTGCTGTGGGCAAAGGAGATCTGGGATGCCCAGAGTGTTATTCATTCCTATGAAGCCTTCTCCAACCATTTCAAGGAGGTCTTTGGTGTCGCTGGGGGACGACTGTCCGTGCAAGACCGACTCCTGCGATTATGTCAACGGGAGTCCTCCATTAACGTCTACACTCTGGAGTTCCGCATGCTTGCTGCCAGCGGCTGGAATGAGGCCGCGCTGCTGAGTGCACATCGTCTGGGGTTGAATTCCCATCTTCGCGCCCAGATGGCGATCTACAACGACAACGTGGGATTGGAAAGCTTCATGAAGCACGCTTCCCACAT
This sequence comes from Barbus barbus, assembly GCF_936440315.1. NCBI lineage: Eukaryota > Metazoa > Chordata > Actinopteri > Cypriniformes > Cyprinidae > Barbus > Barbus barbus. Next base: position 393,976 of record NC_136730.1, read on the forward strand.
TTTGCAACGTCTCACTGCCTGTGACGAGGACGCAGCCGCACACTAGCTAGCCTCACCCGCCTCCGGGCTTCCAGTACCAGAACCCATGCAAGTGGACTCCGCTCGTCTTTCACGCACGTAGCATGTTCGCCGCCTTGCGGCCGGACTGTGTCTGTACTGTGCTTCCCCGGATCATTTCATCAGGAACTGCCCTGTGAGACCTCCACGCCCAGTGGTGAGTACACTTCAACTTGAACCCGATGTTTCCACATTATCCTTACTGACAGTGCAACTACTCACCCCATAATCCTCTGTTTCAGTCTCCACCCTAGTCGACTCGGGCTCTTCGGGGACAAATCTCAAGCCCTCCTAATCAGGCTCAAACTACCTCGTAAGTGGCAGCCCCGGGAGCTCCGAATCAAAACCATTCAGGGAAAACCGCTCGGGCATGGAAGGGTTAATTATTGAGCTCCCCCACTGAAGCTCCAAGTCAGATGTCTGCACGAAGAAACAATTTCATTTCTGGTACTGGAGGGACCCACGGTGGATATCATCCTGGGACACCCCTGGCTCAACCAACATTCTTCAGTGGTCAGATGGGATCCTTGTGAAGTCACTCGCTGGAGTGAGACCTGTTTCCAGAATTGTCTGTCCTCGATTCCTAAGCCACCCAAGAAATGCTCGCATATTCAAGTTTATTTGCATAGCTCTTTTTACGATACAAATCGTTGCAAAGCAGCTCTACAGGAATTTAAGTTTCCACAATATATTTATATATTGCAGAACCTTTAATGTTTAATTTATGGCAAAATTTGGTAATTCTGTATGTTGTCTGAGCATTGGCATCCTCTGAGGGGTTGGCATTATCATTTCCAAGTTACCACGGGATGTTAATCCCGTGGCAGAAACGGAGAAACAAATAGAGACATAATTAGCATAGCTGCTGTTCCATTTAAGCAAAAATGATTTGTTCAACCCAAGCTAAAGAATAATAATAATGTACATAGCCAGGTTTCATATACATAATAATGTATATAAATAAAATCAGCTATAACTGCAGTACAAGATTATAAAATGCATTATGTGAATGCTTGGCTAAAGAAACGTCTTTAATCTAGATTTAAACAGAGAGAGTGTGTCTGAACCCCGAATGTTATCAGTTCAAGTTCACTTTATTTATATAGCACATTTAAAACAGCCACGAGACTGACCAAAGTGCTTCACAAAAGATACAGCATCATAAAAGTAATTATCAGGAAGGCTATTCCAGAGTTTGGGAGCCAAATGTGAAAAAGCTCTACCTCCTTTAGTGCACTTTGCTATCCTAGGTACTACCAAAAGTCCAGAGTTTTGCGACCTTAGGGAGCAGGTTGAATTGTAGCGTGGTAGAAAACAAGTTAGGTATGCAGGAGCTAAACCATTTAGGGCCTTATAGGCAAGTAATAATATTTTGTAAATGATACGGAACTGAATAGGTAGCCAGTGCAGAGACTGTAAAATTGGGGTAATGTGATCATATTTTCTTGACCTGGTAAGCACTCTAGCCGCTGCATTTTGGACTATCTGTAGCTTGTTTATTGAAGATGCAGGACAACCAGCTAGCAGTGCATTACAATAGTCCAGTCTAGAGGTCATGAATGCATGAACTAGCTTTTCTGCATCAGAAACAGGTAGCATCTTTCGAAGCTTGGCAATGTTTCTAAGATGGAAAAATGCTGTTTTTGTAACATGGGAAATATGATTTTCAAAGGACGAGTTGCTGTCTAATATAACACCCAGATTTTTGACTTTAGAGGATGTAACAGTGCATCCGTCTAGCTGCAAATTATAATCCACGAGATTCTGTGTACTGTTTTTTTGGTCCAATAAGTAATATCTCTGTCTTATCTGAATTTAATAGAAGGAAATTATTGGTCATCCAATCTTTTACATTTTTTACACAATCTATTAGATTGTTTAGTTTAGATAGTTGAGAAGTTTCATCTAGTCTTGTTGAGATATATAGTTGAGTATCATCAGCATAACAATGAAAACTAATCCCGTATTTTCTAATAATATTACCAAGAGGCAACATGTATATTGACAAAAGCAGAGGACCTAGGACAGATCCTTGTGGTACTCCATACTTTACTGGTGATAATTGTGATGACTCTCCATTTAAATGAACAAAGTGGTAGCGATCGGACAGGTAGGATCTAAACCATCTTAAAGCCTGCCCTTGAATACCAGTATCGTTTTGTAATCGATCTATGAGTATGTCATAGTCTATAGTGTCGAACGCAGCACTAAGATCAAGTAATGCTAGCAATGAGATGCAGCCTTGGTCTGAAGCAAGAAGTCATTTGTAATTTTAACAAGTGCAGTTTCTGTACTATGGCGAGGCCTGAAACATGACTGAAATTCTTCATAGAGATCATTTTTTTGCAAGAAAGAGCACAATTGAGCAGACACAACTTTTTATAAAATTTTAGACATAAACGGAAGATTTGAAATGGGTCTGTAATTTGCCAGTTCATTAGAATCTAATTGTGGTTTCTTAAGAGGCTTAATAACCGCCAGCTTGAATGGTTTTGGGACGTGACCTAAAGATAACGATAAGTTAATAATATTGAGAAGCGGTTCTTCTGCTACAGGTAACAACTCTTTCAGTAGTTTAGTGGGTACAGGATCTAATAAACACATTGTTGGTTTAGATGCAACAGCCATATCACCCTGCAGCCCAAGACTGGTTGCCCACTGAAGCTAAGCAGGGTTGAGCCTGGTCAGTACCTGGATGGGAGACCTCCAGTGAAAACTAGGTTGCTGTTGGAAGAGGTGTGCTCACCCTGTGGTCTGTGTGGGTCCTAATACCCTGGTATAGTGACGGGGACGCTATGCTGTCAAAAAGAGCACCGTCTTTCGGATGAGACGTTAAACCGAGGTCCTGACTCTCTGTTGTCATTAAAAATCCCATGGCACTTCTCGTAAAGAGTGGGGGTGTCCTGGATAAATTCCCTCTACTGGCCCTCGTCTATCATGGCCTCCTAATAATCCCCATCTGCTTGATTGGCTCTATCTCTCTCTCTCCTCTCCACCTGTAGCTGGTGTGTGTGGTGAGCGCACTGGCACCGTTGCATCATCCAAGTGGATGCTGCACATTGGTGGTGGTTGAGGAGAGACCCCCCCTCATGATTGTAAAGCGCTTTGGGTGTACAGCAATACACAAAGCGCTATATAAATGCATCATTCATTCATTCAGATGCACTGATGTTTATTTAGCTCTTCCTGTCCTGGGGTGTATTCCAGAAAGCACGGTTAACTTACCTTCAGCTAAACCCTGAACTTTGGGTTGATTAACCCCAAACCTTGCTTACTAGAGGTATGTGGTTCCAAAAACGCGTCCGGGAGTAAGTTCATGTTCATGTTCAGGACTATGCAATTGAACATATTGCTGTAAACTTGGGATATCACATTTCCATTCTCTTAAACTCATCCTTTCCTCACTTTCTCTCTTTCTGCAACGTGTGAATGTGTGAATGCTTGTGTTCATGTGTTGGATTAGTTTATGTCTTAGGTTTATATAAATAAAATCTTATTTATATTGAAAAGAGAAGTATCTTGTGTTTTGTGTTCATAAGTTAATAGGGGAAGTCGTGGCTGGGGAAGTCGTGGCCTAATGGTTAGAGAGTCAGACTTGTAATCCGAAGGTTGCGGGCTAATGTTTATAACAGTAGCTTGGTGGAGTAGACTCATTTAGACCAAAATATTCATTTGGTTTAAGCCAGGTTTCAGTCAGGCAGAGTGCACCAAAATTATTATCTGTGATCATTTCAGTTACAATAACTGCTTTAGGTGCGAGTGATCTAATATTTAGTAGTCCTAGCTTTAAAAATTGTTTTTGTTAATTTATTTCACGTTTTTCTGCTTTAATCACGATCAGATTTTTTTCTAAAGTAAAGTAAAGTAAAGTAAAGTAAAGTCGTGACGTATTGTCAAGTATGGTTACCCATACTCGAAATTGGTGCTCTGCGTTTAACCCATCCAAGTGCACACACACAGCAGTGAGTAGTGAACAAATCCACACACACACACACACACACCGTGAACACACACCCGGAGCAGTGGGCAGCCATGCTGCAGCGCCCGGGGAGCAATTGGGGGTTCGGTGCCTTGCTCAAGGGCACCTCAGTCGTGGTATTGAGGGTGGAGAGAGCGCTGGACATTCCCTCCCCCCCACCTACAATTCCTGCCGGCCGGGGGCTCGAACTCGCAACCTTTTGATTACGAGTCCGACTCTCTAACCATTAGGCCACGACTTCCCCCGACTTCTAGATCCTGCATTAAATTTATATTTTGACCTCGCTATTCGGGGAACAGACCCAGTCTGTATAGATTGGACAACGCAAGTACTTCTATCTTTTAAGTGGGTAGAACAAAAGTCATCATAGCAGTTATTTGAGAGTTGGCTTACTAGTCAGATGGAACGTAGCGTCCTGGAGATGTTGTCCGACAGGAGTTCCGCTCCGACTCTGCTGGGTTGCAGGCCATCATCACGGAAAAGCCTAGGATGCTCCCAGAAAAGATTCCAATTATTAACAAAGAGCAGTTTCTGTTCTTTACACCATGACAATAACCATTTGTTTAAAGCAAACAGCCTACTGCACCTTTCGTGTCCTCATCGATATGTGGGAAGCTGTCCTGACACGATGATCGTCGTCGCGGGTGATTTGCTGCGTACCGTCTCGATCAGGCTCGGGAAGTCCCTCTTCAGTGTCTCCGTCTGCCACAGCTTGGTGTCGTTAACCCCCGCGTGCAGCACGACAGCACCGATGCTCTGCACAGAAACATCGAGAACACGAGCACCGGGGAAACTGTGAGTGTACACTTTACCTTCAGCTAACGTAGCACGGACGTGCTGGACGATGGAGTCTCCGACGATCACAGCATCGCGTTCCGTCTCGCGGAGGGGAGCGAAGCGGTTCCGGGTGGAGATCTTGAAGACCGGAGGCGGCGGAGGATGAGAGGTCATCCCCCGGGGCCTGGCTCGCGTCTTCCGCTGATGGTACACCCAGGGTCCGTGGCGTCCCGGCGCCGGAGTGAAGGACATCTAGGAAGATCGCGTCCTAGGTGCACAGGGTCTGTGCAGAGAAACACACGGAGTCGATGCCATTTAAGCACGTAACAGTGAATCAATGGTAATGTGTGTGAATAGAGTATTACCAATCTAAGCGAGATTAGTGGCAGCCACACTGCCGATGCTAACGGGCTATAAGCTAATAGCAGACATGAGAAATCAAAATAAAACTAGTGATAGCGAGGGGCTCTGATTGGTTTTATTTTAGAATGCTATAGGGGATATATTCACACGTTATAGAAACGAAAATTATAGTGTATAAAATAGTTTTTAAGATAGAAAATAGATGATAAAGAATCAACTTGACGGAGCTCAAACTCAAAACACCCAGTCACAAATCAGCGCATGCGCATACATATCCAAATGTGTTCCACCCTCGTCGAAAGCCCTGAGCCTCAGGTGAAGTGTACGATCCCATCTGACTACCGGGCGTTCCAGGATGTATTCAGCAAGCAGGCAGCAACCCGCCTTCCACAGCATCGGCCATGGGACTGTGCCATAGACCTGCTGCTTGGAGCTAAACTCCCCAAGGGTAGAGTTTACCCTTTGTCCATCCCGGAGCGCAAGGCATTGGAGGACTACATCAAGGAGGCTCTCCAGTAGGGATTCATCTGGCCAGCTACATCACCCGCCGTCTCAAGCTTCTTCTTCGTAGGCAAAAAGGACGGAGGCTTGAGGCTATACATTGATTACCGAGCCCTGAACTCACAGACAGTGAAGCTGCCGTATCCAGTTCCCCTGGTCCCATCCGTCCTCGAGGAACTCCGTGGAGCCCGCATTTTCTCAAATCTGGACCTGCGGAGAGCGTATAACCTCGTGCATATCAGGGCGGGCAAAGAGTGGAAGACGGCATTCATCACACCCTCAGGCCATTACGAATATCGGGTCATGCCGTATGGCCTTTCCAACTCACCGTCCATCTTCCAGTGCTTCATGAACGAGGAGTTCCTCCATCAGTTCGTGATTGTCTACATTTACGACATCCTTATATACTCCCGGAACTTGGCCGAACATCGCCCCCACCTGACGCAGGTCCTTCAGTGGCTCAGAGTTCACCATCTATATCTGAAGTTGGAGAAATGTGAGTTCCATCGCTCCCCAGTGCAGTTCCTTGGATACAACATCAGCCCCGACGGGATCCAGATGGACCAGGGGAAGGTTAATGCCATCCAGGAGTGGCCTCTTCCACAGTCAGTCTATAGACGGTTCATCTACCTATTCAGTCGGCTCACAGCACGCCTAACCTCCATTCTGCGTGGCAAGCCCAAGTCTCTGTCCTGGAGCCCCGAGGCCCACAAAGCCTTCCAGCATCTCAAGGAGACGTTCAGCACAGCCCCCATCCTTCGTCACCCTGATGCTCAGGTCCCCTTTGTCATTGAGGTGGATGCCTTGACCACGGGCGTCAGGGCCGTGCTGTCTCAGTACCATGGTGAGCCTCCCCGCCTCCATCCTTACGCTTTTTTCTCCCGGAAACTGACCCCTGCAGAGCAAAACTACGACATTAGAAACTGGGAACTGTTGGCCATCAAGTTAGCTCTGGAAGAGTGGCGTCACTGGCTGGAGGGAGCTTCATCTCCGTTCACCGTCATCTTCAGTATCTCAGAGATGCGAAACGCCTCAACCCCCGTCAAGCCCGCTGGGCTCTGTTCTTCACACGTTTCCCTTTTACCATCACCTACCATCCCGGAAGCCAAAACCCCAAGGCCGATGCATTCTCCCGGTTACATGCTCCCGATCAGCCTTCAGAATCAGAACCCACTCACTGAACACATTCGTGACGCTACCCGCACCGAGCCAGCTCCGCAGGGAGGCCCAGAAGGGAGGACCTTCATTCCATCTAATCTCTGTAATTATCAAGTTTAAGTTCAAGTTGAGCTTTATTGTCATTCCGCTACATGTGGGGATATACAATGGAATGAAATGTCATGCCTCGCAGGACAACGGTGCTACATAAATACACATACATCAATGAAGTAAAAAACACTATAAACCTATACACTACTAACCTACTGACAGATTTTAACTATAAGTATACTATATAGAAGTATTTACCAGTGATGGGGACTCGAGTTTGAGACTCGGACTCGAGTGCGACTTAAGTCGCACACACAGTGACTTCAGACTGGACTTGAGACTCGTCCTCGAAAGACTTCAGACTCGACTCGGACTCGAGCTGCGGGACTCGTGAACAATGTTTATTTTTAGGAATGATGAGCTCGCTGTTATTCCCCTCCCTCCGTTACCTATAACCTGCCCATGTAACACGTGACGTACTACGTATCTGCTGCGCGCGGTGCGGCCACACTTTTTTTTAAAGTTTTATTTTAGGCGCGGCCGCCATACATTAGAGGAAAACGAACAAACATGGCGACTGCTGTGCTATTCATCGTTAGCTTTGGATTTAAGGATAGATTATACAGTTGGTACATTAGTAAAACCATTACGCCTATGGAGAGTCCCGTAAACCACATATCCGAGTGAGTGTGTGTGTGCGTGCGTGCGTGGGTGTGTGCGCGCGCGCGCGCGTGTGTGCTTGAGTGCTTGTGTGTGAGAGAGTGTGTGACCAGTGTGGTCATTGAAAATGTGTTCAGATATATATTCTTCACAGAAAATGAGCCAAGGCCAATGAGTCTGAGTTTGAAAAAATTATTAATCGTATAATTTTTCTCTAGTAAAAAATGAAAACGGGTCCTACAGATCCGAACACCATACAAGGGTTAACGTTGTCTGCAAACAGGTTACAGGATTATTGTTGATCATGTAACATTACACTGGTTTGAGAGTTTGGGATGTGTTGACTTACAGTAGTTTATAAACTATGATTAGTTGCATTTTCATTGTCATTTAAGTGAAATTATTGAACTTAAATATACAAGCTTGATAAAAATGATCATTCTAAAGAAAATTTCAGATGGCTTTTGCATCTGAACTCTTCATATATTTCACATCGTTTGGTTTGTTGCAATAGTGTTTTGCATTTAGCTACAATGTGATGTTTGACCATATTAAGTCTTTCTTAATTTTTGGTCTGTACTGTACTGTGTGTTCATGCTACAAGGCAAAATACAGATAATATTAACTTAAAAGTAAAGCATTCTTGGTGTTTTTGTCATGTTGCAATAGCCTGTTTACACTGATTATATACCAAAATCAAAGCTGATACTGTATGCTAATAGATAAAGGAGTCATAATAACATATTACATGCTTTGAATTCCTTATATATAGCTATGCAGTGTTGGATGGGTCGCTGTACGTGATGCAACACTTATTATAACCAGAGACTTAATATAATAAAGAGACTTGAGACTTGACTTGGACTCTAGCTCAGAGACTTGAGACTTGACTTGGACTCTAGCTCAGAGACTTGTGAGCATCTCTGGTATTTACCCTATACAAACTAAAAAAAAGAAATAAAGGCAAACTATACAAATGCTTCACATAAATATTTACCCTATACAAACTAAAAATAAAAGATGAAAAAATACAAACTATACGAATGCTTCACATAAATATTTATCCTATACAAACTCAAAAATAAAAGATAAAAAATGCAAACTATATGTGTCCATGTGTCAGGAGGTAGGGGTTTGCATGGGGTTTCAGAGGGGGTGGGGGGTGGTCCATGTTTTCAGGAGGTAGGGGTTTGCATGGGGTTTCAGAGGGGGGCGGGGTGGTTTAAGTTCAGGGTTCTCACAGCCTGGGGGAAAAAGCTGTTGAGCAGTCTGGCGGAGCGGGCTCTGATGCTCCGGTACCGTCTTCCTGATGGTAGGAGCTGGAAGAGACTGTGGGAGGGATGGGTGGAGTCCTTCACGATGCTGTTGGTTTTGCTGGAGCATCGTGTAAGGAAAATGTCCAGGATGGAGGGGAGAGGGGCACCGATGATCTTTGCAGCTGTGTTCACTGTCCGCTGGAGGGTCTTGCGGTCAGCAGCACTGCATTTCCCTTACCAGACAGTGATGCAGCTGGTCAGCACACTCTCAATGGTGCCTCTGTAGAATGTGGTAAGGATGGGTGGAGGGAGACTTGCTCTTTTCAGCCGGCGGAGAAAGTGTAGGCGCTGTTGTGCCTTTTTGGAGAGTGACATGGTGTTGGTGGTCCAGGTGAGTTCCTTTGTGATGTGTACCCCCAGGAATTTAGTGCTGCTGACTCTCTCCACAGTCGAGCTGTCGATGGTCAGTGGGGGGTGATCAATGGAGTTTCTTCTGAAGTCCATCACAATCTCCTTTGTCTTCTCCACATTGAGGGACAGATTGTTAGTGCCACACCATTCAGCCAGCTGTGCCACTTCCTCTCTGTAGTGCGTTTCATCGTTGTTGCTGATAATCAGCAAACTTGATGATGTGGTTGGAGCTGGACTTGGCAGTGCAGTCGTGGGTCAGCAGTGTGAAGAGCAGCGGGCTGAGCACACAGCCTTGTGGGGCCCCTGTGCTCAGTGTGGTAGTGCTCGAGGTGTTGTGGCCAACACGGACTGACTGAGGTCTTCCGGTTAGAAAGTCCAAGATCCAATTACACAGGGAATTGTTAAGGCCCAGCAGGTTTAGTTTATTTATGAGCTGTTGTGGGATTCTTGTGTTGAATGCCAAGCTGAAGTCAATGAACAGCATTCTAACATTGGAGTCTTTGTTTTCTAGGTGGGTAAGAGCCAGGTGGAGGGTAGAGGAAATCACATCGTCCGTAGAGCGGTTTGGACGGTATGCAAACTGAAGCGGGTCGAGTGTGTTGGGGAGGTTTTGATGTTGTGCATGACTAGCCTCTCAAAGCACTTCATCATGATTGGAGTCAGTGCTATGGGACAGTAGTCATTTAGACAGGACACAGGTGATTTCTTTGGTACCGGTATGATTGTTGTGGATTTGAGACATGTGGGGACGACTGCCTGGCTCAGCGAGATGTTGAAGATATCTGTTAGGACATCTGTCAGCTGTGCAGCACTGTCTCTCAGAACACGGCCAGGTATGTTGTCAGGACCCGCAGCCTTGCGTGGGTTAATCCTAGATAGGGTCTTCCTTATGTCGGCTGGAGACAGACAGAGCGCCCGGTCGTTGGGAGGTGTGGGCAGTTTTTGTGCAGGTGTGTCATTCTGCATTTCAAACCGTGAATAAAAGTGGTTGAGTGCATCGGGGAGGGATTTGTCATCATCACAGGCCTGTGGCGAGGGCTTGTAGTCAGTGATGGTCTGAATGGCTTGCCACAGGCTTCGTGTGTCTCTGCTGTCTGTGAAGTGATTATTAATTTTTTTGAGCATATGACCGTTTTGCATTTTTGATGCCACAGGACAGATTGGCTCTTGCTGTTTTGAGGGCTGCTTTATCTCCTGATCTCAATGCTTCATCTCTGGGCTGCGTTCTCCGAAACTACCTTAACGCTACGTCGTTCTTAAGTTGTACCTTAAGAAGTACCTTATCGTTAATAGGTGTTTTCCGAAAACTTCTTAGTTAAGTATACCTTCTGTAAGTCATACGTTCGTAAGGTTGGTCTGGAGCGCTCTTAGCTATACCTTATTGCTGCTGACGGTTCACACCGCTAGTGGCCACCACTACGCAAAAAGCTTTTTTACATCGCAGTTTAATTACACATAGAAAATTTTATATGAACATTTAATATAAAATCTGATTTCGTATTAAAATTACATTTTTACTTTACTTTAAAATTTTACACATAAAATACTTAAGTTGTTATAGCCTACACCCGTATGGAAGTGTTTTCATTAATAAAGTTTCCATACACCAATGGTTGTTAGCTTTTTTAATTACTATCCTAAGGCACATCAGCTGGCGAACCATTTGACAGAAAAGGCTTAGGAGTCTATATAAAGAAAGATGAGTTTACACAAACTTTATAGCTATGGCAGCGAGACAGCGAGTACTTGTTTTAAATCAAAGACGGCGCCGTCCGCGGAGCCAGTTAGTGTATGTCAACTACTTTATAAGAGAACACTTTAGTCCACTGACAACCATGTCAGAAGAGACCATTGTAAAAAATTTTTGCCTGCCACGGGAGCAAATTCTGCAGCTCTTGCATCTTGTTGGCCCAGATTTGTCAAGACAAACTCGACGGAGCTACCCCCTCAGCCCCGAAATTCAGCTGCTGGCGGCTCTTAGTTTTTATGCCGTGGGGAGTTTTCTGGAGGTTGTTGGGGATGGATATGGGCTGAGTAAGACTTCAGTGTGGCTGTGCGTTCACTCAGTCACAAACGTACTGCTTCACCACGCCACTGATTACATACGTATGCCTTTCACAATGCACAAAGTGATGGAGACACATCAAGGCTTCCATGCCATTGCGGGTATCCCGCGAGTAATTGGCCTTGTGGACGGGACACTTATTCCCATCTCCAACCCATCAGCACTCGACCAGGCCTTCATTTGTCGCAAGGGCTTCGCGGCTATCAATGTCCAAGTGGTAGTTGATCACAGGGGAGTGATTACAGACGTAGTGGCAAAGTGGCCTGGTAGCACACACGACAGCTTTGTGTGGGCCAATTCAGCGGTGGGTCAAGACACAGAAAGAAGAGTTTTTGGGCAGAGCATTTTTTTAGGAGACAGCGACTACCCCCTAAGAACATACCTTCTTAATCCAGTCACCAACCCCACCACGCAGTCTGAGCACAGTTACAACGCTGCACATGCCCGTACCCACAACTTGGTGGAGCGCTCGATTGGGCGCTGGAAGATGCGTTTCCGTTGCCTTCATAAATCTGCTGGAGGGTTGCGTCTGAAGCCACAAAGATGTTGTGCAGTAGTAGTAGCTACAGCCATGCTACACAACATTGCAGTTACTGGAGGTGCAGCTTTGCCAGAAGAGATGGAAGAAGAGGAGGAAGAGGAAGCAGGTTTCCACAACCCACCTGAATTACGAGATGCCCTACACGCTGCTGGTGTGCAAACGAGGCACCAAATGATTCACTCTATTTTTGGTTAATATTTTTCAAGCAATTTCTTTGTTTAAATCGACCACTCAGATTCCTCCTTTATTTGTGTGTTTTTCTCTAATAAATTTAAATTGTGCACACAGTTCATTTGTCACCTATTCCCATGCCATTTCACTTAAATGCTGAAACCCCAATCACCTTATTTTTGTTACTTTAGTACTTCAAAAGGTGGTGTCACAATACCTAGGCTACCCGATCTCCTTGCGCTGTGTACCTACTATAGCATGTGTGCTATTTGTACTTACAATTGGCTTTGCATGCATATATAAAAAAAATAAAAAGATACACAGCATTAACCTCGTAGTGAAAATTGATGATGTGGATACGGGTATATTATATACGTGGGAAAAAGTGTCACTCATAAGTTGCTTTTTGCATGCCTAAAAACACCCCAATTAAAAGTAATGTAAACTTCTTACACTTTCATGAGATGGAAAAGGATATTTCCTTTAAAGATGATCTGCAAACCCAACATTGATGACAACAGTTTTGCTTTTAATCGTGTTTTATTTGAAAATACTTTTGAAAGTGAATTTGAAAAGGCACACCACAGAAAACAGAAAAATGTGAATATGCCTGTTACTGGGTCGGCGATGGTTCACCTGTAACGTAAAAGAATAGTTAGATTAAAAACAACACAACACTCTACCAAACATCATAAAACCTTACCTTGATCTGGGAGTATTACTGGAACGGAAATTGATGGCCTTTGAAACTGTGCCTTGGACAAAGCATACTGCTTTTCCATAATATGAAGCTTTGTCTTTTCCATCTCCAGCGTGGCTCGGGCGATGTCGTTTGCCTCTTGTAGCCCTTGCTCGATTCCCCGCAGAAGTTGTAGCTTCTCTTTTTCTAGCTTCACCAGCTCATCACTGCAGTCGCATCGGATTAAAGGACGCCTTCTGGAGCCGGATTGCTGGTGCTGGGCTACCTCAGTCAAGGGTAGTGTAGGTGCAGACAGGTGTGGTGACGCCGGTGCTGAAGAAGCGCTGTCAATGCTGGCAGGGGAAGAGTGTGTGTTGGGTCGAGGAGGTAAAGATGAAGTGCTCTGCGGCAATGTATCCACACCTGCTCTCAGATCAATCCCCCCTGAGATACCCTGTGAGGCCGCTTCTCCGAGGATTGCCAGGGCCCTTTCCTCATCGCGACTGAGTGCAGGCACAGAGCTGGGTCCCCCACCAGTTCTTTCCCGGTCTCTCCGGACTGCTGCGCCTCTCGCTTTGGCAGCGCTGGCAAAATCGTGCCATTTTTTACGGATCACGTCCCACTGTCTCAATGGGCAGGAACCAGACGCTGGCAATTTCATGGCTATGCTTTCCCAGATTTCTTGTTTTTTTTTGTTGGAGACCGTTGTGCGGAAACTAGCGAATAATACACCTTTGTGGTGTTCCACCTCATCCAGCAGTATAGACATTTCGGAAGAAGTGAAGCTGGGCGATCTCTTTTTGCTGACTTTTTTTCTCGACATAGTGAATGTCGGTATGTCTCTCATGTTTGCGCTTTTATTGAGGAAATCATCCAATTACACAAATGAGCGATTTACGCCAATAATGTGATACGGCTGGTGGATAATCAGCATACGTTGTGGAGAACATTAACACACTTATGGCCGTGAGCGTTTGGGATTGCACACTTGCTAAATTATAAACACATACTCATATTTATTTCTGCATGTACATATTTCAATGAGCCCCGATAAATGCAGTTTGTACTATTTCTAAAACGCTTCTTTATAAAGAACATAGTTTTCTCAATACTTTACCTATACCGCTGTGAAGGAAAGAGCGCACAATCGATCATCGAGGCATCGATATCAACCTATTCAGCACCTCCACCATGGACAGCACCTGCTAAGGTCGAACTTCAGAAGGTTTACCTTAAGCAACATCCTAAGGTATAGTTCGGAGAACACACGTAGGAAATGTATACCTGTAGTTAAGGTGTACCTTTTAAGTCTTCATAGCGCGCTATGAGACAACGTTATCGGAGAACGCAGCCCTGGTCTTTAGCAGCCCACGAACCTCTGCTGTCATACATGGCTTCTGGTTTGCACGTGTGGTGATGGTCTTGGTGACTGTCACATTATCAGTGCACTTTTTGATGTAAGCAGTCACAGTTTTAGTGTACTCATGTAGGTCTGTGTGGTTGTTGTAGGTAGCTGTCTCTTTAAACATGTTCCAGTCTGTGCACTGAAAGCAGTCCTGTAGTGCTGAGCTGGCATTGTCTGGCCATACTGTGATCTGTTTTTGAACCAGTTTGGCGAGTTTGAGAAGTGGTTTATATGCTGGAATTAACATAACAGTGATGTGGTCTGAGTACCCGAGGTGGGGGCGGGGTACAGCCTTGTAAGCATTTTTTACTGTTGTGTAAACAAAGTACAGTGTGTTGTTTCCCCTTGTTGTAAAGTTGACATGTTGGTAGAACTTTGGCAAAACTGTCTTTAAGTTTGCGTGGTTGAAGTCACCGGCTATGATGAAAAAGCATAGCCGGTGTCTTCCCAGCGAGTCTTCTGGGCTCAGTTCATGAAGTACCGGGGTCTGGACATCTAGGCAGCCAGCGAACCCTCTCGCTCCTACAAGCTCAGTACTGGTGGCCTGGTATGGCCGAGGATATCATCAGGTACGTCTGCAGCTGCTCAGTCTGTGCCATGTCTAAGTCCCCCCGTCATCTTCCAGCTGGCAAGCTGGTTCCCCTGCCTGTTCCCCAAAGACCCTGGTCACACATCGGGGTAGACTTTGTCACAGACCTTCCCAATTCTGAGGGGCACACATGCGTTCTGGTGGTAGTGGACCGCTTCTCCAAGGCCTGCAAATTAATCCCCCTAAAAGGCCTACCCACGGCACTCGAGACAGCAAAGAGTCTCTTTCAGCATGTGTTCCGGAATTACGGTCTGCGCAAGGACATTGTGTCAGACTGGGTTCCGCAGTTCATTTCACGGGTATGGAAAGCCTTCTTTCAGCTCCTATGGGTGACAGTCAGCTTATCTTCCGGATACCATCCCCAGACAAATGGCCAGACTTAGCGCAAGATCCAGGAGCTCAGTCGTTACCTTCAGTCATACTGCTCAGACGATCAGCACAGCTGGAACCGATTCCTCCCCTGGGCCGAGTATGCACAGAAATCCCTCCGACAATCCACCACCGGCCTTACACCATTTCAATGCATACTCAGTTACCAGCCCTCATTCTTCCCCTGGACGGAAGAGCCCTCTGAGGTTCCAGCTGTGGTTCTGAGACAGCGAGAGGGTATGGGATTCGCTGCACATCCACCTCCAGCGTGCATTGCGGAGGCACAAATTCTTGCAGACGTCCGTCGGTCAGACCCCCCTCGATACCAGCCAGACGATGGCTGGTATCCCATCATCGTGTGAGGGCGTCAGGAGCCGCCACCTGGGGGAGGGGGTAATATTAGAGCGTTTCAGTCACCACAGTCACTGCAGTCATCAGCACCCATGTTTACAAGATCACAATCACCTGCGTTCTGATTCCCAGCACCTGCTGCATCTAATCAAGCTTCACTATATCTGCACACTCTCCACACTCCTTCCTCGTCAGGTCTACCATTCACATACCTGAACCAAGCCAGACCCCCTTGTACTTTCCTGTGTGTTTCCTTGCCTCAGAAGTTCCAGTTTCTCCACTGCTCCTGTTCTCCACCGCTTCCCAGACTCCTGCAAGAGATCACAGTCAGTCACTGCAAGCTAAGCCATCAGGACCTTGTCACGTTGTGCTTCACTCACCTCTCATTCCTCCTGGTTACTCCTCAGTCTTTCTAATAAATACCCTTGTTTGACCACATACCTCTGTGTCTCCTAGCCTGTGTCGTGACAGAATGGAGAAAAAAACCTTGGGAGAAACTGTCACAGAGGGAGTTTTGGTTCCTTGCCACTGTCGCCCCTGGCTTGCTCAGTTGGGGACACTTAATTTCTAGCGATTATCATCAATTTGATTTAATAATTAAACCTCTGAGCCATATACGCGTTTTGGGGCAGATTTTCCTGATAAGGCAGAAATGAGCTTGAATTACTCTGCCATTTTTGATCGTTCAGATAAGAGCAATACACCATTCGAATCTGTAAGGGGTCTTCTTTTATTTGTATACACTCATAATAACAACTAAACGTTGTGCTTTTGAAGAATAAAGAAAACAAACAGGGTGCGCTCTCTGTCTTCTCCGTCTCCGCGATCTGTTTTCAGAAATGCGTCACTAAAATGAAGTGAAACTCAGCAAATACTCAACACAGAAACATGAGAGTTATCTCTATAGAATGCCTGAAGTGTCCACTTTCAAATGAAGTCATATCGAAAACAAATATTCTGTGATGAAGTAATCCGTATGAAACCAACACGATGTTCAGTCTGTCCTGTCTAACTCATTATTTTTAATGAGATCCCGCCCCCTCGCGTTCACATGCAAATAACCACGTGACCCGCGCGCGCGGAGCATAAACAAAGCGTCAGTGAAGAGTTCAACGCTGCTACTGTTACTTTCTGGAAGAAGACGCGCTGAGTAAAGGCTGGATTTCCTGAAGAGTTTGATGAATAAGTAAGTAATGTTTATGTTTTGCATTAGTTAACGTGTTATTGTGACATAAACTTGAACACATTACTAGATGGGTTGTTCCCAAATTACAACACGATAAATGCTACGCATCTCAGAATGTTTAGACCATGTTTATTATTAATAATATCTGTTCAAAAATATATTTTAATAGCGTGCTAAACGATAACAATTAGTTCTCAGATATAAAATATATTTTTTATAGTGCAAAGTTCATCCTTTTATAGTATAAAGCATGAGTGAGTCTATGACTGCAGAATCATATCCTCTATACTATAAAATAATACATGATGTTCAGGATGGCTATATAACTAGTTGGGTTGACTACAAAACCTATATATATATATATATATATATATATATATATATAGATGCTCCTGATATAAACATGCTCACAAATGTTTTTTTCTCTTTTTTTGGTTGTTTGTACTTTATTGAATCAGACACCTGCACCACAGATGATGAATCCTGCTGACTTTCAGTCTCTTCCAACTGTTTTCCTCTGAGTGCGCTTCACCAACATCAGAAGTTCAACAGTTTCTTCTTGAATCCATGGAAAGTAGCAGAAACACTTAAATAACACGTAAATATCAGGTATGATTTATCTGTTTCACTTGTTGAACAGAATCTGTTGCAGGAACGAGTCAAAGTCTGTTCACATCTCTGTGGTTAGATCAGTGCACAATGATGTGTCTTTGACCCTCATTATGTATGTTTTGATTATACTGTGTTGTAAATAAAATACAAATCATTTAAAAAACCCATTTTTTCAGTCTCCTCACACTCTCTCTCTTACCTGCCTCAGTCACAGTCACACTGATGGGCCATTAGCAGCTTTAGGGGAGGGCCCTTTGTCTCTCAGGTGAGAACCACTTAATATTCAAGACCATTACCACTCAAGATTCAAGAGTTTTATTTGTCACATACACAATTATACAGAGTATAACCAGCAGTGAAATGTAGGTCAGGTCCGCTCCAAGGACAGTGCAATTATAAAGTATACAAATATTAAGAGAAGAAAAGTAGAAAAACAAAAATAAAAAAAAATAAAATAAAATAAAAAGAATAAAATAAAAAGATAGATAAAAAATATAAATATAAATGTGCAGGTCAGTATGTTGTTGACTTAAATAGTACTAAGAGGAATGTGCAAAATAATGTGCAAAAAAGTTGTACAGGGTATATAATAGCAGCAATATGAGGTAGAGAAAAATTATGAATAGCTTATTGATATGGTGATATTTACATGGAGTCAAGTGATGTTATGACACAGAGTTAGAGTTTAGGAGCCTGATGGCCTGGGGGAAGAAGCTCCTCCTAAGTCTCTCAGTTTTTGCCATCAGGCTACGGAAGCGCTTACCAGATGGAAGCAAAGTGAATAGATGGTTACCAGGGTGATTTGAGTCCTTGATTATTTTGACAGCTCTATTTTTGCAGCGTTTGAGGTAGATGTCCTGCAGAGAGGGGAGAGCAGACCCTGAGATGCACTCAGCTAAGCGCACAACTCTCTGTAGTGCTTTGCAGTCCTGATTGGAGCTGTTTCCATACCACACTGAGATGCACTGAGTCAATACACTTTCTATGGTCCCTGAATAGAAAGTTTTCAGGATTGCTGGTGAGACCCTGAATTTCCTCAGCTGTCGCAGATGGTACAGTCTTTGCCTGGCTTTCTTTACCTGAGTTTGGATGTGTGTAGTCCAAGTCAGGTTCTCGGAGATGTTTACACCGAGGTACTTGAAGCTACTCACCCTCTCCACAGGGGTCCCACTGATCATAAGAGGAGTGTAGGGCTGCTGCTGTCTCTTCCTAAAGTCCATGATCAGCTCTTTAGTTTTGCTCACATTCAGAGAGAGACAGTTGTCCTGGCACCATGATGTGAGTCTCTCTACCTCGTCCAAGTATGCGGTCTCATCGTTGTTGGAGATGAGGCCCAGAACCACAGTATCATCAGCGAATTTGACAATAGATGTGGAGCTGTGAGAGGACACGCAGTCATGCGTGTAGAGAGAGTAGAGCAGGGGACTCAGGACACAGCCCTGTGGGGCTCCTATGTTCAGAGTGATGGAGTTTGAGGTGAACTGGCCAACTTTCACCACTTGAGGTCTGCCGGTGAGGAAGTCTTCAATCCAGTCACAGAGTGAGGAGTTTAGGCCGAGGTCTGTGAGTTTAGATGCCAGCTTGATGGGGACTATAGTGCCACTCCCTCGCATATTGGCTTTAGATCACAAAACATGTCTTTAAACATTTAAATCAATATATTGTTTTCTGTGAATGAGTAAGCTGAATAATTTTCACATAATTGTGAAGTAAATATTCTAGCCTACAAGATCTGGTTCTCAAAAGTCTTGTAAACAATTGTTCTGTATGTGTTTTATGGTCTTATTTCAGTGACTTCAAAATTTTACTTATTCACTAACCACGCATAAACGTTGTTTTCTCAAAAACACAATCATGTACACAAATGCTGCTAACATAACATTGTAGCCCAGTTTGTGCTGTTTACAGTGTTATTAGACTTTAGCCATTTATATTTTTATAAGCAACTGAAAAAAGCACAAATGTCAGGGCATGTTCTCCAGGCCCCTAAAACACCCTCAGGGCCCAGAGGGTTAATAGACAAGGACATCTCTGAATTCAATAATGAAATGCCTTTAACTGAAAATTGAGTGTTTAATCTTATTATTATATATTACTGACACTCTATTCTCCAATTTGATACTGTTAAGTGCTTTGACACAATCTGTATTGTTAAAAGCGCTATATAAATAAAGCTGACTTGACTTGACTTTCCACGCTGTATTATGTGCATCTCAAATGCTTCTGATATGAATACATTATCGGATTCTGTCGTGAACCAAACATAAAAAAAAAAGCGCAACCAAAAAACTGAAGGCGAGCTACTGAGATTTTGAATCCCATATTTTGGTTCCTCCGTATGTGAAAAATAATAGAATTCGGGATGAAATTAAACTTCAATTTGTCGTTTAGCTGATTATGTATTATTGACCTCTTTGTGCTTGACTTCCAGTGTTAGTGTATTCACATGATAAACATGTCCATTTGTTTAGGTCACTTTCAACTTTTGTATAAGGAAAATGTGATGAGGATTGCATGATCTTTGAATAGTACCAGTCTTTAAATGCAAGATATTTAACGTGTATCTAAAGTATCCTTGCAATAGTTCCACTTTAGCACAATCAAATATACTTCAGTATATCTTTAGTTGGACTTTAGCACTACTTCTGCACAAGTTAAGTGCATTAAGTACAAAATGAGCTGTTCCAAATTAGCAGACTTTAAGTATACCAGTTTAGTATATCAAAAGCACTATTGCAGAGTATTTTTATTAAGCACATAAATATGTAAATGTATCTGTAGTACACTTAGTGCAAAATAAATGTATTTCAAAAACATTTTGGTATATTTATTTTTCACGAGGGGCTAACAGCTGATGTGTGATGTTTGTGAGTTTGAAAACAAAAATACAGAAAGCAGACTGGACGGAGATACAGAACTGATTTCAATATTGATATATTTGATTTACTTACTTACTTTACTTTACTTTTGTCATTTAGCAGACGCTTTTGTCCAAAGCGCCTTACAAATAAGAAAAAGTAACTAAAACTAAAAGTTACAACTCTATAAATACTATATACCCACATATTTAAGAAAATAAATAAATTAAATCAAATTGACACATGCATATAACAACATTTCAATACTAAACATATAAATGAAAAAACTAAAATAAAAAGCGATATTTCTATCCCTTGCCGTTGTCCCTGCCTGGTGGAGTCGCACGGTAGAGTTGATGGTCTTTACACTAAGAGGGCTTCACACAACGACTGCCGCGACCGCTACCGCGGTATAATAACCTTTTTTATACCAATCCAACAAATCACCATTTCAATTCAGCTGGACCCACTTTCCTGTTTATCAACTAAAAATGGCCAAGCAAGTGCACACACTGACAAGATACGCGATACAGTACGAGACCAAACGCGATTTCAACACCTCTCAACACAGTAAACAAAATAAGCGTTTCCTAGCAACGGCAAATGCGCTAAACACTGAGACAAGTAAATACACTTACGAGCTGATTTTAAACTTCTGCTGATAGACTGCTTCTCTTAAACACTATTTCATTACACTGCCTTCTGCTGGCGCTTGAACCCACTTTCCTGTTTATCAACTAAGAATGGCCAAGCAAGTGCACACACTGACAAGATACGCGATAAAGAATGAGACCAAACGCGATTTCAGCACCTCTCAACACAGTAAACAAAATAAGCGTTGATTTAGGAGCCTAGTTTTTACACGAGTTGAAATTATTGTTTGCGGTAAGACAAAGATGCTGTACATGTCATGATGACCTGGAATATTTGCCTCAGAGCTCAGATTGCTAGAATGAGCTGTCGTTTAGTACAGCGGCTTCAGTGTCGATGAAGTGAAGGCTCACAATAAGAACCTGCTCATCTGAACAACTGTTTATTGATATAGTTTGTCTACTCCATAAGAAAGTTACTGAAAAAGAATAAACAGAATTAAAGATGAATCAGACATGAACATGCGTCTATAAGTGTGTCATTATGGATCTGTTTGTGTGGTTGACATTAAATTCAAAGATGCTTCAAACATTTAACTTCTGTATTCTGTCTGTTGACATTACAGACATTACAAGACACCATCCCCCAGCACTCTGGAGAATCAACACCTGGCAGACGACTTGAACAAGTTTTATTGTCGTTTTGAAAAATCACCGCACACCCGCCCTGAACTAAAGACCCCTCTATCAAGCTCCTGAAGTTTGCAGACGACACCACACTGATCGGCCTCATCCAGGATGGTGACGAGTCTGCTTACAGACAGGAGGTTAAGGAGCTGGCTGTCTGGTGCAGTCTTAACAACCTGGAGCTTAACACGGTCAAAACTGTGGCGATGATCGTGGACTTCAGGAGAAACCCTCCTGCTCTCCCCCATTCACCATCATGAACAGCACTGTGACTGCAGTGGAGTCATTCAGATTCCTGGGCACCCCCATCTCCCAGGACCTGAAGTGGGATATTCACATAGACTCCATTGTCAGAAAGAGCCAGCAGAGGTTATACTTTCTTTGTCAGCTAAGGAAGTTCAACCTGCCACAGGAGCTGCTGAAACAGTTCTACTCCACCATCATTGAATCCATCCTCTGCACTTCAATAACTGTCTGGTTCAGCTCAGCTACCAAATCTGCTGAGTGAACCATTGGTACAACCCTCCCCACTCTCCAAGAGCTGTACTTATCCAGAGTGAGCAAAAGGGCTGGTAAAATCATTCTAGACCCCTCACATCCAGCACACTCCCTCTCTGAACTGTTACCGTCTGGTCAACGTTACAGAGCTCTGAGAACCAGAACGACCAGACACAGGAACAGTTTCTTCCCTCAGGCAATCCATCTCATGAACACTCAACAAAAAAACGTGGAACACACAACTATAATACATTATTCATTCA
Organism: Barbus barbus; assembly: GCF_936440315.1. Lineage (NCBI taxonomy): Eukaryota > Metazoa > Chordata > Actinopteri > Cypriniformes > Cyprinidae > Barbus > Barbus barbus. Next base: position 416,053 of record NC_136730.1, read on the forward strand.
CCACACTCACTTAGTTTATTTTTATTTCTCATTTTTAATTTGCACATACTTTACCTGTACATACAGTACATACTTGTCTATATTATATATTGTGTTTTGCTGTTTTGTACATTGCCTATTTGGATATTTGTATATTATTCATTTATTATCTGTGTCCTGTCCTGTTACTGTCTTTCTGTTGCACTGTGGAGCTTCTGTCACTGCAACAAATTCCTCGTATGTGTAAACATACCTGGCCAATAAAGCTCATTCTGATTCTGATTCTCTTTCTTACCAATGAGCTTATGTTTGGAGGCTATGTTTAACTGCTGTATGATTTATAAGGATCAGTGGGCCATTTCAAATGCTTCCAAAATGGTAACGTTGGTCGCTTGACCAGGGGCTGTCTTTGTGTCATGACATACGACATAATTCCAAATCATTTTGAGACTTATTAGTCCACCCTTGGAAGTTTTCTGATTGCCTCTCGTTGTCCTGTTTGAGAACCACTGTTTTAGACCTCACTGACATGCACGCTCTATTGTATGTCACTCATAAACCCAATTACTGTAAAATACTGTATTATTTGTTATGCTTAAAGCAGTGGTTCTCAAACTTTTTACACCAAGTACCACCTCAGAAAATATTTGGCTTTCCAAGTACCACCATTATGAGCGACATTAAAATACAGTATAGAACTATGCACAGTTAAAAAAAAAAAACCCAGTCAGTTTTATTCCTAATAGGAATATTTATTATTGTCAGCAAATTAAAAAAATTGTAAATACACAGCTTGAACATTAACACTGCACCGTGCTTACTTCCAGGTAAATAAAAAAACTTAATTATTAAATTAAAATATATTGTACCTAAAAGTTAAATAAAAACTGTACTGTAATTCAATGTAAAATAAAACTGTACTTAAAGATTAAATTAAAATGTATTGTACTTAACATTTAACTACAGTAACTTAACTTTTAAGTAGCAATACATTTTCATTTAATCTTTATTTAAGTACAGTACAGTTTGTATTAAAAAAATAACACAGGCTGTACATGTAGCTTGCAAGTAACTACAATCAGGCCACGTGTCCACCAAAACCAACTGAAAACGCCCAGCTGTGAGTGCTTGAGAGGGCAGCTTATTTTAGTTTTTTTCAGTTGAGACGCTGTGGTTGCTACGATATGGAATATCCGCTGAAGTAATATGGCAGACGCATCGCGAATGAAATGTTTATCCAACCATTATTTTTCATAATATTATGGTACTCCAGCAATTCCATCTGGTAAAGACATAAATACTCGGAGACAAGCAATATTAACTTCTCCATTGATGTTTCAGTCGTAGTACAAGCAGGGTGTGACGGTATTAGTCCCGCCCCTCCTCCACTGTGATTGGTTAGCTGGGAATAAAGCCTTGGGAACAACCACAATTTTTCAGTCAGTAGTTTTAGTATACAATAGAAACTATCACGGTTTAAGTTCAGACTGTTGTTTACAACCTAAAATCAGAGCACATTTGATGAGCTTTATTGTCTTGAATGTGTATGTCAGTGACCGACAGTCTATTGTGTTGGTCCGCAGTGTGTGTCTGTGTGTGTGTGTGTGTGTGTGTCCTTTAATCTCCATCCATCCATTCTCCAAACTTGTCCTCTGTTGGGTCTTGGGTCGTGCTGGAGCCGATCCCAGCATTTCGATTCCCCTAATCTCAGATTTCTTTGTCTCTTTGTAATATCTTGGCTACGTCTTCAAAATCGTGAAAGTGCCCATGGAGTGTCCAACGTGGAGTGAGGAATTTTGGGAGTTATCCATTTTGGGTGACCCCATGACCTCTGAGGTTGGATAATTAAACCCGAAGCTTCTTCTGTCCGTGTTCCTCCTCAGAGCTGCTCTGTGGCCTCGGTCGTGACATTCACTCCATGTTACTGCAATTACCTCCAGCAGAAACGACCTTCCGCTCCTCTCTGAACCACCGGGCCCTCGCCGCTCCATAATGGCCATCGGGACTTACAAGGTTCGGCTAAATTGCTTTGGCCAGTGATTTATGCAGTGATGTGCTCAAAAACCCATCCGGGAGAAATCCGACGGCCTGTTTCAGTGCAGATCTAGAACTGTAAAGCACTCCAACTCGAGCCGCACGGCCTCTTGAATTAATAAAAGCACAGAGTGAGAGAGAGACATGCAGATGGAGTGAAGGTGTCAGGGAGAGAGAGAGAGAGAGACGGCAGAGACGTTTCATTCCTTTCCAGAAGATACATGGTGCATTAGTGTTTCCATTTAATGGTTCAATAAGAGCTCTCTAAAGGGATATTGTTTCCGTTTGCTTATTGGTCCATTCATTATTCCAGCAGATGCCTGCATGACTTTAACACGCATCTCACCCTGGGAAAGCATATTAAAGAGAAAAAGGACAGCGAGATGAAGCGCATGTCAATGCAAAGAAAGGAGTTGAAGCTCATGAACACACACACACACACACACACATACACACACACACACGTACGTCTCTCATATATGCTTTCTTGACATCACAGAAAGAGACACATTTTACTGCCATGGATAGAAACGAGAGAAAATTACGGAAGCGTATTGCATTCACTTGAGGAAAAAAAATCTACTCTGTTTTTCTGAATTAACGAGTTAATTATCTCAGAATTACGAGATAGTTTTTCATGAAAAAAAGTTTTTGCTCTGTTTTTCTGAATTAACGAGTTAATTATCTCAGAATTACGAGATAGTTTTTCATGAAAAAAAGTTTTTGCTCTGTTTTTCTGAATTAACGAGTTAATTATCTCAGAATTACGAGATAGTTTTTCATGAAAAAAAGTTTTTGCTCTGTTTTTCTGAATTAACGAGTTAATTATCTCAGAATTACGAGATAATGTTTCATGAAAAAAAAGTTTTTGCTCTGTTTTTCTGAATTAACGAGTTAATTATCTCAGAATTATGATGGTTTCATATGAGGTGTGCATATAACAGGGGTTCTCAAAGTCTACATTCAAAGGTCCAAATCTGAATTTTCATCAGTGTCAAAGGTCCGGAACAATTGGTTATTACAAAACGTGTTTTTAATAAACATACATAACATATAACAAATAAACACTCATTTAAAAAAAAGAAAGGTTCCCTTTGCATTCAAAATACTTTAATAACAAGTGCAAAAGTGGCAAAACAATTAATTTAAGTGTCAGCAGTAGAAGTCGACCTATAATGTTTTTTCTCTGGCCAATGCCGATATTTAGAAATCAGGGCAGCCTATGGCCGATATATGATGCTGATTTTTGGGCCGATTTTCTCTTTTTTTCCCTTTATATCAAAAGAGAGTTTGCGTAAATGGTTATTGCAGGGCACAAGATAGTAATAGTAGTAGTAGTAGCCTAATTCATTGTAATAATACATGGCTCAAAATTTAAGCACCTTCTCAAAACAGTTCTGAAGCATGCTTTTTTGTTTATGTTTGCTGAGACACCAGTGTTTCCCGCAGACTAGCAAATGCAAGTTGATTCTCTGCCAGCAGGAGGCGCTGTTGGAGCGTGATATATAGCTGTTTCCCCGGTAACGACTGTAATCAAATAAGCGCTACTTTATCAGCCATTACAGGAAAGACCAAATGAAAATTGACATCAAAGCTTTTCTGAAGAAAACGGGCGGTTCTTTTAAAATATACATTCATATAAAAACACCCGCGCAGCATTTTATTTTTGAAACGCGCAGTGCTCAGTTTATTCAACGAAGTATAAGCCTTTTGGAAAATCTATTTGTAGCGGTCAGTTTTGATATTGTGAAGCCGCCACAAATAAATGTATACACTGGGCACTGCTATAAGACAAATTGCCATAATATAAGTGATAGCAAAACAAAACAAAAAAATAAAAATATTAGCGGTGAAATGTCGCCCGATTACGTCAAACGTCATACGCTCACTGGATGTCATGATGACAACAAATGTCATGAAGGAAAAGTTTCAATATCTCGCCTGCAATTTCGGACCTTCTCCAAAAAGACATAAAAAAATAAGAATAAATAAACAAATGATTTACAAGTTTAACGTGCGTTTATCAAAGTAGGAAATATAAAGCAGTAAAATGGTTTCATATGAGGTGTACATATAGTGTAGGACGTCCTGTTTAAGAACTTGCCATTCATTTCTTGTACTTATTAGAAATGGTGTCGTAATACCCCTCTAAATCGATTAATGTCACATATCTCCTTTTATACGAATCTTGCAATGAAATGCAGGTAGAAGAATATAGTAGGCCTAATACAGATACAAAGACAGCAATAAATAACACGAATATTAAGCAGATGTACATAAAACAAACAGAAAAAATAACGGAAAAAGTAATTATATCTCAATTCTGGGCCTGGTCCTGCAATTACCGTAAGTATAGTAATACGCGCGCAGCATAATGTCAATTGCGGCTGGCTTGACCGTGTTTTTCTGAACTGCGGCTGGATCCTGGAGAAACACAGCAATGTCAAGCAGATCAGAATGTTCTTTTCTGAACAGGCGCAAAGTCTTGAGGATAATCCCCACGTGGGGAAGTCGTGGCCTAATGGTTAGAGAGTCGGACTCGTAATCGAAAGGTTGCGAGTTCGAGCCCCCGGCCGGCAGGAATTGTAGGTGGGGGGAGTGAATGTCCAGCGCTCTCTCCACCCTCAATACCACGACTGAGGTGCCCTTGAGCAAGGCACCGAACCCCCAATTGCTCCCCGGGCGCTGCAGCATAAATGCTGCCCACTGCTCCGGGTGTGTGTTCACGGTGTGTGTGTGTGTGTGTGTGTGCATTTGTTCACTACTCACTGCTGTGTGTGTGCACTTGGATGGGTTAAACGCAGAGCACCAATTTCGAGTATGGGTCACCATACTTGACAATACGTCACGACTTTACTTTACTTACTTTAATAACAATACCATTTATATTACTTAAAGACAGCAGTATCTCCCAATCTCTCAAACTCAAAGTAAAATAAAACCGGATTAAACTTGAAAGGCGGGACATGTTTACTTCCATGCAATCCAGCTAAAATAGAGCTCCTGGCAGGATTTTGAGGGATCTCATTAATTCAGAAAAACAGAACAAAATATATTTTTTTTTATGAAAAATGATCTTATAATTCTGAGATAATTAACTCAATAATTCAGAAAAACAGAGCAAATACATTTTATTTCAAGAAAAATTATCTCATAATTTTGAGATAATTAAGTCATTAATTCAGAAAAACAGAGCAAAAACTTTTTTTCCATGAAAAATTATCTCGTAATTCTGAGATAATTAACTCGTTAATTCAGAAAAACAGAGTAGATTTTTTTTCCTCAAGTGAATGCAATACGCTTCCGTAGAAAATTGTGATAATAAAGTACAAAATGCATACAGGGGAAGTCGTGGCCTAATGGTTAGAGAGTCGGACTCGTAATCCAAAGGTTGCGGGTTTGAGTCTCGGGCCGGCAGGGATTGTAGGTGGGGGGAGTGAATATCCAGCACTCTCTCCACCCTCAATACCACGACTGAGGTGCCCTTGAGCAAGACACCGAACCCCCAACTGCTCCCCGGGCGCTGCAGCATAAATGCTGCCCACTGCTCCGGGTGTGTGTTCACGGTGTGTGTGTGTTCACTGCTGTGTGTGTGTGTGTGTGTTCACTGCTGTGTGTGTGCACGTTGGATGGGTTAAATGCAGAGCACGAAGTCCGAGTATGGGTCACCATACTTGGCTGAATGTCACTTCACTTCATACTAAAGATTCAATGATGAAATAATTTTTAAAAACACTACTATACTAGAGAAACACACACTGCTCTAGCGAGTGTAAAACTAGATGGCAGAAACCCTATCGCATCTGTAATATCTGTTTCTGTAGGCTGTGTGTGTGTGTGTGTGTGTGTGCGTGCTGTAGAGATGCTCTTCAATTTTATCTCCTGCCCTGCTGAGGTCACGCTCTGTAAACAAAGACTGACGTTATCAGGAACTGAATGTTTGTTTGTATGTTCCTGTGGTTTTGCATCTTTACCTTTATTTAGTCATGAATGTCAGATACTGTGATAACAATAATTGTGTCTGTGACCTGTAAAACCTTACTTTATATGTTACTGACGTCAAATACAGCGACAGAAAAAAACTCAACAACAAAATGCATCTTTCCTGTTTGCACACTATCTGCCTTAAATAGCTGGAAGATCAGAATGAGTAAATCCCTGATCATAAAGTGCTGAAAGTCATACCTTTAAAAGTGAGGTTTCCAGGTATGTATGCTCTTATATTTCTCTTACACCACAGATGAGGAGGAATTTGCAACGGTTCACTTTCACTTTTCCAGATGCCAAGGAATGTGAAGTCAAAGCAGCCGTTTTTAAATGTATGAACTGCACAAATATAAAAAATATATTTATAATGTATGAATTTGCTATATGCTCAGGCTCACATATCAATGCCAGTATTATGCAACAAAAGAGTTTAGTGGTTTTATTTTATGGTATGAGTTTTAGTTTGTAATAGCAGAATGAGATTAATTTACCCCAGCAGGGAAAAGCTCAGGTGCTTTAAGGGAGCAGTCGAGTTTCAGTGACTGAGTTAATATTGTGTAGATGTCCATCTCCATGTTCATGCAAGAATGAGCAATGTCACAATGTTCATGATGATGTTCTTAATGTGCGGTGGCATGCCTTTATTGAAGATGAAGATGTTTGACAGTAAATGGCACTGCGTGACTGTGGACCAATTAAAGGAGCACAGGGCATTAGCTCAGGTCTGCTAGACTCGCCCGCTGGACGTTTGCTCAGATCAGCTCATGAGACTTCACCGAGTTCTCAGTTATGTTTCATTATTGAGGAATCGTCAGAAATCATTCTACTAATGGATTATGAGCGTTGAGCAGTTCAGAACATTTGCTCTTGGATGAAATTGATGAGAAATATTCTGATTGCAGACTTCATACAGATAGGCCTGAGACATTGTTGAAATCTCCTCTGTGATCGGAGAATTTCTGGAAACTGAGAGACATCAGCAAAAACGACTCCATTTGCATTCTCAGATTTGTGTTATTTCTACTATCACACTTTCCTCCAAAGAGTTTCAGAGTCTGGGTTACACATCTCATTTCAGATGCAGATGATGTGATTGTTAGTTCATCTGCTTATCACATTTTCACTTGTCACATTAAGTCTGACGCTTATTTCTCTTTGTGGTGTTTTGTAGTGTTTAAAACACAATCAACTTCCATAAAGAAAACCAAATGAATGAATGGGTTTTGTGAAGAGTTTATAGCGCATTTCTTGACCAGCGATCACTGACTGTCTTTAGCAGTATATTTAATATCTGTAGCCATTGTGTAATGGATATCATTTTCCCTATTAAACATGTTTTCGGAGACAGTAGAGGTAGCAGGAAGGGAGTGATGTGGTTTGACAGGGATCATTCATTTGGGAGAGGTCACCAAAAAGGAAGGAACAGGAGGAATACTGGATATCAAGATGTCTGAGATCTTATGAGTTTTATTTGGGTGGATGGACCGCATGGCAGTAATTGCCTGGGCTATTGAGACTGCAGCGCGTGTGCTAATCTCATTTTAAACATTTTATTTTGTCTAATATTAGATGAATTGTGTTTCTGCTGATTTATCTAAGTTTCACTGTGTTCTTTCCAGATGCTATTGTCTGTGTTATTTTTAGTCTTTCCTCTTGTTGATTTACTGATATTAAATTAGTTATAGATATGCATACATATGCCTACAAGAAAACATATTTATTCATCCCATCCATCTTCTAAATTAATTTGCTGGTTGATGTATATATTTATTGATTTATTTTCCATTGATTGCATGCATTTACCCCATTTAACTTTCCGTATTATCTATTTTAATATATAACATACCATGTACGTTTAGTAAATACTGTAAATGCCTGAAAATCTTTGACTACATTATTTATATAGGTCTTCGCCACTAGCTGGCCATAAATTAGCATGTTTTTATGTTATTAGCGTGTGGTTTAACGGAACCGATCCCGTCCCTTCCCGCGCACCGTACACACGTCATTCTTCTGCGCGGAATTCAGTTTTTTTACATAAACATGGTCTGCGTCCCAATGTGCATACTATCCACCCTATCTGTCCTAAATAGTATTGACATTTACTAATATCACATAGAATTTAGGATGGATAGTATGCACATTGGGACGCAGGGATTCACTAGAAGTACGCCGTTGATCTTTGCTCTCAGAAAGTTGAAAAAAAAAACTTTTAAAAATGTTCTTACACTTTGCGTTTTCTCCATCCCACTGCCCTGCGTCTGGCATTTTTTGAAGAAAAAACTTTTTTTGGGGTGAATGCTGTTACATTCATTATTAGACATACTTCGGTTTAATATAGGGTAGAGTGTGGTAAACTCCACACCCCCCCCCCCCCACTGTTTTTCCCAAAATAAACTCAAGATAAAGTCAAGATAATTTTTTATTGTAACTATGGACTACGTTGACGAGAGTGATGTAGAAGTTTTCATCATGAAGCTTACACTGGTGATGTGCCGAAGAGAAAACCTTTCACAGTAAATGATCTTATGTTCAGCAGTAAGAAAAAACTGTTTTAAAGCTTGATGTTTTGTAGAACATCACAGTTATATATGATATGAGAACAGTTGGGCCTGTAGATAGAGATTACGTGTTATTTAATAAAAATATAATTATATTTTCAGAATGACATAATTTTTTTCAGTGGGATAAAACTACCCCATGCAGGGGACAATGGACAATTACTGAAGTTATTCTATTCTGAACATCAAATCCTTTGTTTTTCCATCAAATGGATTCTAACTAGTTGGTTGAATAAAAATATTTGGACTTTATAATTAAAAATGACCTCAAGTTAGCATCATGTAGCTAGTTAGCTAGCCAGTTATCATCAGTGATGGACAAAGTACACAAATCAAGTACTTGAGTAAAAGTACAGAAACGTATAAAAAATATTACTCCAGTAAAAGTACTGCTTTTTCAATTTTACTCGAGTGAAAGTACAAAAGTACTCGATTTTTTATGTACTTAAGAAAAAAGTACTGATAGATTTATTTAGCAATTTTATATAGACTACTTTATTTAATTTTATATTAGCACACATTTTTTATAGTCCTACAGCCCAAAATACCTATGATTTTCCCAAAATAACAACTATATGGAGTCAAGATATATATTTTGTTGTTGATATGGACTGTGTTGATGAGAGTAATGTAATGTTCACTGTGAAGCTTACACTGCGATGTACCTGAGAGAAAACACATCTGACCATCTAATTTTCACCAGTAAGAAAAAAAGTGTTTTAAAACTTGTTTTGCAGAACGTCAGTTATATATGACATGAGAATTAGGCCTGAAGTTAGGAAGAACATTTTAAATAATTATATGTTCATAATGATTTTTTTCTTCTAAAACATTGTCTGTGGTGTAAAAACACCCCTGGCCAAATGTCCCCAGAGGGCATCACTTCATAATTACTGTAGTTATCATGTTCTGAACATCACATCCTTTCCTTTTACATCAGATGGAATCTATCTAGGTTGCTGAATAAAAATATTTGGACTTTATATCTAAAAATTTCCTCAACTTAGCACCAGCAAGCTTGCTAGCTAGACAGTTAGTATTAGCTAACAATATTTACTTATTTTCAGTATGGTTATGAATAAACATTCATATCTGTCTGCTCGGCTAGTTGATCTAAACAATATAAAAATGTATACTGTTGATAAACAATATAAAAACAAACGTCACACTGGGCTAAATGTGTAGCATTTTAATAAAACTGCTAAGGTTATAGCAGCAGGGAATATGAACATGCATGAGTTATTTTATTTAATCTGTGATATTTTAATGTTTCGTTTTTTGTCCTAAAACATAACGTCAGAGACACTGATGTTGATCTGTCTGCATTCAAGCATTTCAGTGGGCTTAAATAGATCACCTTTTACAGCAGATTTAGTTCACAAACCACTGACAGTTTTGACCTAAAGATGATTTTCAGTTACAATAATTAATCCCAAAACTCGACATTAGTAACTTACCTCTCGCAGCATCAGTTCTCCCGGTTCTTATTTGTGAGGTGAGTTCACTGGAGACTCACTCCCCAGATAGCAAAATTTGTCTGGCCCACCTCTGGGCCACAACCTTGCTTCACTTCTGGCCCAGTTCTGGCTGGGTCCCCAGCCCAAAACTGGCCCACACACTGAAAACCGGCTCAAACTATTTCCTCTGGCCCAGATGCGGCCCACACCCTGTAAAATGACTCTTATTTACTGACGTGGCCCAGATCTGGCCCGCATACTGTAGAGTGACTTCTATTATTTTATGTGGCCCAGGTCTGGCACAGACACTTTAAGCCAGATCCGGCTGAGACTCGGCTTGGTCCCCGGGCCAAATGTGGCCCAGAAACTGCTAAATGTAATTCAGCAGTGAAACACAAAAACAAGTATTAAAAAACATTAAGAAGGCTTTAATTATAAAGTCACCAAATACTTTAATATAAATATATATTAACAAATGCACTACAGTTTAAACATTAACACACTTTTTAAACCACAAAGTAACAAGTAAATTATATTTACTTTATATTATGAAGATTTAATTAGCAAAAACAGTTTTTAACCATTTTTAAAAATCATGTTTTTTTCATGGTGCATTCCAATTAATCTCAATCAAACTGCAGTCGGGTTATTTTGATTAGGTAAAAAAATAACTAATAAATACTAGCTAACTAACAATAAAAACATAACAAAAAACATGACTTTTAATTTTATATTATATTATAATTTTAATTTCATAACTTTTAAATGGAGTTATCTGTTTTTGCAAATAAACTCTTCATATATAAAACATTATGTGTCAGTTCAGTTCAGATCAAATGGCGTCAGTGCAGTCAAGTCAGTAATATTGCTGAATATTAGGTGTCTTTAACTAAGCAAGACAAAAGCAACAGTGACAAGGAACCCAAACCCAAACAAGACCAGGCTCAGTCAGGAAACCAGTTCTCCTCTGACCAAACAAATGAACATGGTGTGATTATTCCAAGCTGCATCACAAGTCAGATTGTGGATTGATATCATTCAGAATATTTCATCCAACTTCTTCTGCTTGAAGAAACATCATGCCAGCAGGTGAAGCTGGTGAAAAGGGTCTGTGCAGAGGGCTTGTCTGGTTCTCGTAGTCTTTGCTGAGGATCTGTGCTGGGGCCATCAGTGAGGTCTTCACAGGCATATGTCATCTAGCTGACATGGTCTCCGCTGATATTCAGGGATGTGTTGTGGTCATTCCTGGGTGCAGGTCTGGATCAGCTGATTACTGTAACCTAGGGATAAGGGTGAGACAGTATAAGCGACTAATATAAGCATTGATGTCATTCTTCTTACAAATTAACAAGTACTTTAGATATTATGGGAAGTGTTGCTGCTTACCCTAATTGGTGCAACATAAAGATCCTTTAAGGGATTTGAATTATAGAAATGTGATAGTGTGTAGTGTATGGAAGGATAAAGAGATGGGACTCTTAAACTCTCAGAGTGTGTCTGCCTCCCAAAGTCTGTCCTTCTGATCTGCCACCTCTTCATAGTCCCCTTGACCTCCATTTCAGTAGCATTAGCTTAAAAAGTTTTTTTCCGAATTGCAGCCTTGAAATATGTACAATATATAAATATATATTGTAAGGTAATTATTAAATTTTAAGCATTACAGTTTTTTACAGTCATTAGGACCAGCCCCAGAATTCGCACCTGATATGTTTGATGAATGTTCATGCAGCAGCTCAGAATTTCTGTAAAAAAAAAACGATGTCAGATTACATACATAAAGTGTTACGATTAAACTTTTAAATGTGTTTGCTCATAATAATCCCCACCACAGTAAAATAAGTATGATTTTAATCACATAATTTATTTTTGATTATTTTAATTCATCATCATATACGCTTCAAAAGTTTTCATTTACTCTAAAAAATGAACCTGTTCTAGTGCAGCAGACAGATTAGGCATCCATTCAAGAATAAAACATGATGCTCTTACATTTTACGGCTCTCTCACGTATCACGGCAGTGTTACCACAAAATAAATATTATTATTAAATTCAGGTTGCACATATTGAATTGTCTTGGCAAGTGTAAATAATGCTACAACCTCGTGCTTAGTTTGATTCACAAACAAATGACTCATTTGAATGGTTAAGTGAATCAAATCAGAGAGTCATTTATTTATGGCACCAGCAGCGGAGTCGACTCCTATGATTCCCTACTCGTCGAAAAAGACGAATGAATGAATTCTAGCAATCAATAGAATTTAACTCATTACAATTGAATTAGCTAACATTATCGTGCACTGGATACAGCTCATCAGTTTTTTATATACAGTATATAAAAAAAATCACATATTGTTTTTCTAAACAGACCGAGCCCATCATCAACACTCAAAAGGGCTATTTTTGGGACCGAATGGTTTGATGTTATCATCGCAAACCTCCTAATAGAAACCATCTAAAAACTATACTGTTCGTGGCATTTAAAACATCAAACAACACGAGATTGAATATTAAATAATGTACTTTGTAGCTGCCCTTTGGCATCCATCAACGGGACACAGTTTCTGACGGGTGCTTCTTTATTTTGCCCGTGAAGAGCGCCATTAAACTTTCGCTGCGTATGTTAGCACCGTGAAACTACACAAAGAAACAACAAAATCAATAAATACAACTCATAAACAGAAACATACAATAAATAAAGTACACATTTAAGGAGAAACAGAAGAAAAAATAACGATGAAATTAATAGACAGTATCACCCAAGCTATTAACAACATCGCTGGGATGTTGTTCTGTGGACCCTTACCTGTCTAACTAAACTGGAATTTCAGCAGTGGACGCGTTTGTGACTCGTTATTACAATGATAATGGTACGTACAGCTTTATTATTCTGCCTGTTTTGATGTGTACTGCTTACACAAATGTAGCAAATACATTCCTTATAAGCTTTCCATCGAAAAACAGCGATCTGTCGTCGATGCTTGAGGCTTAGACCTTCAGAATGATATATAGTTTGTCAAGATTAACTTTGTCCCATTTTCTGGGCCTTTCAATGATTGTGGGCTTGGAGGGTTGATTACGTTTGCTAACACATTTTCGTTCTCCTACTTGTACCTTCACTCGCCTAACAAATCCATCACTCTCTTCGACAGTTTCAACCACTCTGCCAAACTGCCATTGACTTCTTGGGAGCATATCCTCTTTGATGATTATGACATCATTTACTCTGAGGTTTCGCCGAGGAGTATGCCACTTTTGGCGTGTTGAAATGTTAAGAAGATACTCCTTCTTCCAACGACTCCAAAACTGCTCGACCAAGTATTGGACTCTACGCCATCGTTTCGTAGCGTACATGTCTTCTTTGACAAATTGTCCTGGAGGTGGAAGTGCAACATCAGACTTCATCAGTATTAAATGGTTTGGGGTCAGAGGTTTGAGAGAATTTGGATCATTAATGCCATCTACCGTTAATGGACGGCTATTAACTATAGCCGTTGCTTCATAGAACAGCGTTCTAAGTGAAGCATCGTCCAGCCTGCCTGAGCACTGAGCAAGTGTGGCATTAAGTACATTTCACACAGTTCGTATTTGACGCTCCCAGATGCCTCCAGCATGACTTGCAGAAGGAGCATTAAAGACAAATTCGCATTGTTCTCAGAGAGAAATACTTCCTTTGATATCAACTTGTTTCAGTGATTCTTTAAATTCATTCCTGGCTCTCACAAAGTTGGTACTGTGGTCACACTGAAGTTTGCGAACTGCTCCTCTGAGGCTGACAAAACACCTCAATGCATTGATGAAGGCATCCGTAGACAAATCTTCAATCATCTCAATATGAACTGCGCGAGATGATAGACAAGTGAATATTAGGCCATATCTCTTGTACTCCTTGGGAGCTCTCTTTATGACAAATGGCCCAAAACAGTCCATGCCACAGAATGTGAAAGGAGCAGATACTTCAACACGCTCTTTGGGAAGTTCTGCCATTCGTTGTTCTTCTGTCGGTCGTCTAAGTTTCCGACATTGCACACACTTGTGTATCAGCTTGGTGACTGACTTGCTGCCTCCAATGATCCAAAATCCATTTGTTCTAAGCTCCATTTGAGTTTGATTTCGACCCTGATGACAGACCTTGGCTGGTGAACTGGTAAAACATCTTTTCTATGTTGCAGGTGACTGCAACGAGTTCTTTTCTGAAGCGGCAGAGTACTCCTACTAATGAGTTGATTAGGTCAGGCCCAGTCAGAAGAATGTCGTTTAGAGATGTACCGCAAAACTACAATCGAATACGACCCTCAGCTTATCTGGTTTCTGAGGGTGGTACACCCCATGGGATGGAATGTACCATACAGTCTCTCCTTCAGGTAGCACTGGGGCTGGTTCAGCGTCACCTTTGTCAATGATCTCCTCTATGAAGGCCTTGTAGTGATCAAAATATTGCTTGTTAGACTTGAGCCTTTTCTTCAAATGCTGCAAGCGGGCAGCTGCTAGCCTTTTGTTATTTGGCAGTGAGGGTCGGCCGCTACACTTGAAAGGAAGAGGAAGTTCATAATGTCCATTATCCTTCTGTTTGATATTGGCACTGAGATGCTGTATGAAACGAACATCCTCTTGAGAGACACTTTTATTCTCATAGCCTCTTTCGTTGAAAATCTGACTCTAGAATCTTCAAGACATCGTTGGGTGATGAGACAGGTATTTCTTTAACTGCAACTCTATGGACGAAGCTCTGATTTCCCTGTCTGTCTAGGTGTGTATTGGAGAGGCCTATAATACTCCAGCCAAGCTCAGTTCTTTGTGCAAATGGTTCATTTTCACCACCTATTATGACTTCGAGGGGAGCTAGAGCTGATGGCCAGTCAAATCTGATTAACAGTCCGACCTCACAGTTCTGAAGAGGTGGCAATTGATTGGTCAGATGTTTGAGGTGAGGCCACTGCAGTGCTGTCCTCTTGCTTGGGATATAGGATTTATCAACAGGAATGAAGTCTCTGGTATATGCTTGCTGTAGTCGAATAGAATTTGCTGTTTGAAATCCCCGAACTTGCAGACCATGAACCCTTTTACTTGCAGTGATGGTGTCAACAGCTGTCATGGTGCTGAGTCTAAGTTTCACTGGTTGAGTGATCACATTTAAGTCATCAAGAAGATCTTCCAAAATGAACGTCAAGTCGCTCTGTGTGTCCAGTAGAGCATAAGTGAGTACTTCTCTTTTTGGTTCTTCCACTGTAGAAATGATGACTGGCACGATACTGGAAGTAGCAGAAGAACTTTGTTTGAGTACATGGGCCGTGACTTTGTGAACTTCCTGACTTGCTTGAACTTCTACAGAAGTTTTCTGTAATGCTTTCGGAGGCACTTTATCTCTTTCTTCATGCAAGCAGGTAGGGTGATTGCGGCCACTTGTTCCACATTTATGCCGTCTTTTACAATCTTTAACGATATGCCCTTTCCTGAGACACCCGAAGCATAGGTGATTCTCTTGAATGAAGGTCTTCTTGTCTTCAATGTTTTTTTCTGCAAACGTTTAACATTGGGCAATGCTGTGTTTTTCACCTTTACAGATGAAGCATGATACATTTGACTTCGAGCTGGATGTTTCAAGCCTTTTACAGCGGAAATCTTTCACGTCAGCTTTTGTACTGAGATCCTTAGCTCGCTTGGGAAACCTTTGATCTGAATTTCTCAGATTCAGGAAAAGTGGGGAAGTGATGGGGTTAAATGCTATTCTGGTTTCCTTCTGCATGAATTCCCGTAAAGCATTTGAAACTTGGATAGTCACCTGATGCGTCTAGCTCTTCCACCACAATTCGATTCCACTTACGCACAATCCATTCAGGAAGTTTCTTTAGTAGCTTGTGGTTTTCTTCACAATCATTTAGAATGGCTAGTCCTTTAACATGAGGAATCGCTTCAACACATCCTTGCAGGAAGTCTGTAAAGTCTCGTAGGGCAAGAGGGTCATTTACTCCAATTTTGGGCCATCTCATCAGCTTGTCTCGAAAAGCCTTCTGCAGTATGAATGAATTCCCGTACCTATCTTGCAAGACATTCCAGGAACCTTGGTATGCGTCTTCTGAATTTCTGTAGAAATATCCCTCCACCGCTTTGCGAGCTTCTCCAATGAGGTAATTCTTAAGATAGAACATCTTCTCACCAGGTGGGAGAGGCTTTCGATCAATAAGGGCCAAGAAGGACATCTTACAGTCTATGAATTTCAAGGGATCGCCAGTGAAGATTGTGGGTTCAGGAACAGGCAGTCGATGTGTGCTTAGTGAGTCCGCTATGGCTTGAGCTAGAGCAACATTATCCTGAGATGACTGAGCTTTATGCTCTTCACAGAATATTTGCTGAGGCAAGAACGATTCAGCTTCTGGGTTTAGTCGAAATGTAGGTTCTGTCATTTGACAGCCACTGTGAGTGCTAGAGTCTATTTCTTCATCACCGCATTGACTGACACCTTCAAGATCGTCATACACTTTGACACGAGCAGCTGCTACTTTTACTTCCTTTTCTACTTGCAGCTGATGTAACCGTTTTCTTTCCTCTTCTAGCCGTTGCTGCATTTCAATCTCCCTTTGCTTTATTTCTGCAAGCATTTTAGCTTCACAAAGCTTCCAGTCACTCCCATTTTATTAAGCTTTGCTTGTTGATCATGGATTCCTTGCATAGCTTTAGCTTGCTCTTGCTTGGATGCAAGATCAGCCTCTGCATCCGCTCGTTTACTTGAGATCTTGGAAGAGGTCTTTGACTGATTACCTGATCCCTGCGAAGACTCTGAAATGACTGTGTTTGTTATTGTGCATCCAAAGATGGATCCATACTCATCCTTATTCAGCACTTGTCTCACTCTTTCCTTCACAAGCTCTTCGTTGTAATCTGCATCTATTGTTTCCAGCCGTTTACTCACAAGATCACTGATCTCAGCAGTCAGTGCAGCACAAGCGTCCATACGATTGACAATGTCTGGAGAAGTAGCGTGGTTACGTAATATTGGTTCATAGTGCTGATAAACTGAATTATGTTGGCTTTGGATGTCTTGCTGTATTTTTCAAGATTCTCACGTGAACAGAACATTTTCAATCTTGATCTAGTCTCTTTTGCGGTCTCCTTCCAGCTGTTGTAAGCTTTATAGAACGCTTTCTCTTGTTTCTTGGCTTCCTGTTCACACATCTCTAGACCCTTTTCTGTAAAGCTTCTTTAACGTGAGCTTGATCTGATCTGCTGCACAGGTAGGTTGCTTATTTCTACTGCTGGGAGTGACATCTCATTTACTTGTTTGATTATGTGCTCAACAGTATCTTCTTCCATAAGCTTCTCTGCATTCACAACTTCCATAATCAGGGAGGAACTTCAGCAGTAAATGATACCACTCTCACCAGACCTCTAGTATGTAAGCACCCAAGAGATATTAGCAAGCAAGATCAATGCAAATACATACAGCAATATATGTATAACATTCAAAGATTAGCTTGTAACAAAAAGGACCAGAAAGTTCCAGTTTTCACAAAAGTATAGTCAACATTAACACTGATTATAACTCTTTAAATGCTCGATAGATTCAAGTTTCTTTAAGCGATACTCAAATTTCACTCAAAATAATGTATTTCAGTTCTAAACTATGAAATAGATTATTGCATAGCATGAATTATTTCCTTCAACTTAAAGTCCTTTGTAATTTTAACCGTTCAATTCAAATGTCCATGAAATATTCTCTTTTCTTTTTGAGCATTTCAACTTACAAAGTTCAGGGGTGAGCTGGATGGAGATTATGTAGAAATATGATGATCTTAAACTCTCTTCACTCAGTCTCACGCTGCATCTGAAATGTAGAACGACAGTACAACACCGCCGCCTTCCGACCTTGCTCTTTAAGCCTCTACGATGACGTCACGACCCCCTGCTGCTTGCCAACGTAGAAAAGGCCCTGCTGTAGCTTTGCGATCCTCGAAGATGACAGCGATTTAATAGATGCATGTGTATTCTTTAAGCGTTGAGTTTCACTGTAGCTGCCCTTTGGCATCCATCAACGGGACACAGAGAGTTTCTGACGGGTGCTTCTTTATTTCGCCCGTGAAGAGCGCCATTAAACTTTCGCTGCGTATGTTAGTACCGTGAAACTACACAAAGAAACAACAAAATCAATAAATACAACTCATAAACAGAAACATACAATAAATAATGTACACATTTAAGGAGAAACAGAAGAAAAAATAACGATGAAATTAATAGACAGTTTGAAACAACTAATTAACAAGCAGAGCTCATAAAACCATGAAAGAAACAACAAAACGTAATGTATATCAACTTCACATACCTCACTCCGCTTTACCAAAGGGTACTAAGTTGTAATTAAGTAGAATCATGGCACTATTCACATTAAATCTCTGCATTATCTTCATTAGGGGGCAGTCGTGGCCTAATGATAGAGAGTTGGATTTGTAACCTGAAGGTCGTGGGTTCGAGTCTCAGGTCCAGCAGGGATTGTAGGTGGGGGGAGTGAATGTCCAGCATTCTCTCCACCCTCAATACCACGACTGAGGTGAGACCCTTGAGCAAGGCACCAAACCCCCAACTGCTCCCCGGGCGCCGCAGCATTGGCTGCCCACTGCTCCGGGTGTATGTTCAATGTGTACACTTGGATGGGTTAAATGCAGAGCACAAATTCCGAGTATGGGTCACCATACTTCGCCACACACCACTTCCTTTTCCCTATGTACTATGGAGGAACATGAATCTTCGCTCCTCTCTGCTGATCTGACTACTTTGCGTTTTTACACCCCTAAGTGCGTAAGCACAGAACAAATTTAAAGTGACATGACCATTTTGCGGTCACTTACATACTTTTTGCAGCTGAAGCATTCCTCTTGAGATCTGTACCCGCCGAACTCTTCTCAGGATTAACCTCCAGATCTTTCTCTTAGGCTGATCTCCTTCATTCTAGCAGCGGCCCGCCGGATTCAAAACCAACCCGGGCCAGAGATAGAGACACTAAACTAACCCGGGCCAGAGATAGAGACACAACTACACCGAGTGCGGTCCTGCCACACGAACAACAGCTTTCAGCCGAGATCGGCCCAGATAGAAATGGCGTCTGTCAGCCAGAAGTGTTTTGTAGAGTCGGCTCTGGACCATTATCTTCTCACCGATGTGAGACTGAGCTGACAGTGCCACATTTCGTCCAGAATCGGCCCGAGTGTGCTTGCTATCTGTGTCTAAACGGTTCATTTGAATCAGTGAGTTGTCGACTCGAGAACAGCTGCAGTTGGATCATTCCAATTCGTGAATGAATCGTTTGGTGAGATTTCCGAACCGATTTCACAGGTTCATTGAAAATAATCAGTTTGTTTGTGAATCAGACACTCGGAGCACATGATATATCGTAAGGAGTAACGATATGTTTTATGAAATGCAGTGAAGTAAAAAGTAAGATCTTATGCTTTGGAATGTAGTGAAGTAAAAGTAAAAGTTACTCAAAATAAAACTACTCCAGTAAAGTACAGATACTTGGAAAATTACAGTAACGAAGAATTTTTACTTTGTTACTGACCACCACTGATTATAATTTTTCTCTTTTTTTTCAGATAATTTTGTAATTCATAATTATTGAATTTATATATATATATATATATATATATATATATATATATATATATATATATATAATTTTTTTAAAAATTTATTTATGTTTTGATTTTAAGCTAAAACTGCCTGTACTCTGATTTTGCTGTAAATGTTTAAAGCAAATTGCTTTGTCAGACTGGGGGGGCGTTTTGCCCCATGGGTGCCCCCCTTTGCACATTTTTTTTTTTTTTTGTAAAAAATCTAATAACATGAAAACTCTGGACATTTTTCATACTTGGTTTATAATTTATGTCGTTGTCACTAAAACTATGATAACTTTTCTGAACACATTTAACTTTTCACTGAAAAAATCTAATAAAATGACAGAATCCTTAAGAGGGCGTTTTCCCCCACTCGACCCTAACTGTGTGAACATTGTGTTCATAAGTGTGTGTGTTCAGGAATGTTAATGATTGTTCCAGCTCTTTGTGTAAGTCATTAGTTCTGTGTGGCTGTATAGTGATGTTTACTGTATAGTGTGTAGTAACGTGAGGCTTGTATTTGGCAGCAGCTGGTGATTTGGAAACGGCTCAGTATGGACTGCAGACGGAATCTGGCGGAGGACATAAACTCTCCGTTCCGAGAGGGGCGTTTCTAGCGCTTCTTTCTGGAGAAGAGCGTCGATCTCCAGGATCTGTGCGTCGCGTCGCGTCGCGTCGCTCTCTGCAGCTCGGCTCCGCCCGCGGCGCGAGGCGTGTCTCTGTGGGCGGGTTCGCGCGCGCTGCTGATATGAGGACGCGGGTGACGCGGCGCTCAGCTCCCATCTGAAGACGCGCAGGATCGAGACGCGTTGCTCTCTGACGGATACTGACATTATTCCAGAGAAAAGCGCAGGAATTTGTGAAGAAGGAGAGACAGAGACGCAGGGAGAGCATTGCGAAGGTAAAGAGCTGATCTCTCTCTCTGTATGTGTGTGTGTGTGTGTGTGTGTGTTCGTTCGTTCGTTCTTGGATTTTCCTGATCAGCATCATGACGATGTCCAATTTTACACACATGAGATGCTGAAGAGCGTCAGTCTGATCTCCGATAGGAACGCGGACCCGTGTGTGTGTGTGTGTGTGCGCGCGTGTGTGTGTGAGAAAGAGAGAGAGAGAGATGGTTGGAGGAGGTGTTCTCTTGTTTCGGATCATGTCAGGTTTGATCTCTCAAAGTCGCCAGTGTGTTTTGGGGTCTGGAAACATGATGCTGGTTAAAGCAGAGCACCGGAGGATGCGCGTGAAGGGAAGTGATTGATGAATGTTCGCTGAAGAGACTCTAATGATCAGAGCATCGATCACTCATATGTCTCCGCACACATTTGAAATGCTATTTCAGCAGCTGCCGTAGTGTCGAGACATCATTAAACACAGTGTTTCCATCCACGATCTCTAGGCTGTTCCGTCTGACACACACACACACACGCACGCACGCACACGATAGACACAAACAAACTAAGTTGTGTGTGATTGTAGGCGTTGACAGTCGTTCTTGTGTTGTTTCGTTCTCTCTTGCCTGTATTATGTTCATTAAAATGGGCTGAAATCAAAGGACTGGCCTGTTCTGTCTGATTTCACATTGAGTTCGTGAGTTCATGTGCAGTGAGGAAGATTTCAGCACGCAGCTCCTCCGCTGGGGTGCGATAGACAACCTCTGTGAACACCCCGCAGAGACACACACACACACACACACACACACACTCACTCGCACGCACGCACGCACACTCGCACGCACACTCGCACACTCACACACAGCGACACAGACAGACAGTGTCTTTATACAAAGAGAGCTGGATGATGACGCTGTGCAAGATTTCATTTTCTCATTATTATAACCAAAGGGTTTCTCATTTTTCTCGGCTCTTACATCTGGGCCCAAATGTCTGAAAATGTCCTTGCGAATATAGCCAAACCATGTCAAAAAATGTTAACACACTGATGGTGTGTTTGCACACTGATACTCTTGCTTTGTGTTTTCCCATGACCTGTTATTAGTATGCAAATGATATATTGAATGTGTGGTTGATCAGTAGGCTATTGATGACTACGTTCAGAGCTGCAGTGTGTGTGTGTGCGTGTGTGTGTGTGTCATGTTGATCCGCTTCTGTAAGCGTGTGGGTGACCCCGAGTTTTCTGAGGTTTAGCAGCACCAAACACATCCGAGGAATCACCGACCTTCAGCACACTGAAGCATTACTCACAAACACAAATATTTCTGGCTTATGTTGATGTGTTTCCAATAAGCTGCCATATATTCAACATTTGATTTTTTTTTTTTTTTTCATTGTCATTAAACATCTCAGAGATTTTTCTTTCGCTGCTCAGTCTTCTGTCTTGAACACTGGGGTTTATAAGTCACTGTTTTTTGTAAAGCTGCTTTTGAACCGAGTGTGTGAAAACAAGTAAATTAGATCTAAATAATGCTTGCACACATAATGTGGTGATGTAATTGGATTATCACTTCTGCAAGTAAAAATGGCTGCAGTGGAGTAGAAAAGATTCACAACCTTTCAGATCTCAGTAGCTCTCTCTCCAAACCAAAAGGTGGTGTTAAATGCATTTTCCTTGTGTTTAACTAATAGTTTTTGTCCTCGCAGCAGGAGAGTTTTGTGTAGTTGTGAGGGAACGTTTAAGGTCTTTTCCTCAGATGTGCTGAAGCTTCATCTGGCAGACGTCTGTCAGGAGTCTGAATGTATTTATGTTGGGTTAAAATGCCTCTGGCCTAATTAAGATCCTTCTTCACTGGCCAGATCTCTGCAGGACATTTATGTTTGTGTCAAGTCAAATTTACTGGTGAAGCGTTTTCACACATTGTCTGAAAGCAGTTTTCCAGAAAATCATGATTTTAATTATGTCTTCATTCCTTATCAGATAGCATTTATCAGATTAGAGATGGTTGACATTGTTACGGTATATAAACAATCAAGCAGTTGGGATTTGCTGTATATCATATATCGTTGTATTCTGCACGGCTGCGTTTTAACGTTTCTCAGAACCTTTAACTGTTATTTTAGTTCCTGTCAGCTCTTCGTGCTCTTTAAAGTGGGAGATCAGCTTAAAAAGCTCTTTTTGTCTTTGAAAACTGATCCGGAGCTCAGCTGAAGGAGCTGTGATGCTCCAGACGTGACCTCCTCACCTGCTGTGACTGCGGCTCGACCCCGACGCCCAGAGATCGCCGCTAATCTGACTATAATCCCTCTCCTCTAACCAGCCAACCTGAGATCCTCCTCATTTCTCTCTCTCTCTGCCCCGGGTAAAGAGATCTTAAAACGAGGTAATGAGAGTGCGGCAATCAGAAGTGTCTCTAAAATGAGCTGAACGCTAAAGTGAGCAGATCCTCCTCTGTTCACATCATCCAGATCATCACTGATGCTGATTAGCGGTACGTGACGAGACTTCAGACACATCTGATGAGACGGTCTAGTGACGGAGGTGTGCGCTTTGCATTTTGGTAAAAACCGAGGCTGTTTTCTTCTTAAGAGGCCTAATGTGCTTAGAGAAGATTTACACGGGGCCTACAAACATGAAAGGAAAATGTTAAAGAATCGGTTCACCCAGAAAGGAATATTCTGTCATCATTTACTCCACCGCATGCTGTTTTACACTGTTTTGACTTTCCTTGCCATCAAAATCAAAAGAAGAAAATGTCAATCTTTTCCATGCAGGGCCAACTGAAGCCTAGAGCTTTGTCGTCTTCTCGTGTGAAATCTCACGAACACACGTGAAGTTTTGGCCAACGTTGAGATTATCAGTTTGTGTGATTGACTACAGAGTCATATGTTATGGTACTTTTATGTTGCTTTTGCATGAAAGCTTCAGTGTCCATTTTTTACTGTAATTGCTTAGAAGCAGCGAGCAGCACTATCAGTCTTTCACAGAAGAAGAAGAAAGAAAATCATAGTGTTTGGAATGAAGCGAGGGTGAGTAAATGATAACAGAATCCACAAGAGAATAACTAAGACAAATGTATATTTTGGTTCTTCTTGGTTTCATGGTCACGGTTGAGCAATTGCTGCTTAAGATTTGAGAGAAACAGAACGTTTGAATGAAATCGTGAAGAACAGTGACTTTAATAATGGCCAGAGAACTCAAACGGTTTAATTTAAGTAATCGTGCCAGGAAAGCTCAGGAAGATTGGGCTGAAATAACAGCAGCTGGATCGCTCTGAACTGCTCTGATCTCGTTTCCTGAGAGTTTCTATCACTTAAGAGTAATTTCACGTGCCGACTGCACCTAGAGTTGAAAGTGAATTCCTTCCATTTCATTTAAGGAGAATCTTAAAAAATCAATCCATGGTGACTGAATGAAATGATGTGGAAATTTCTCCATATTCACAGGAGCACAGACGGTGAAGTGATTAAGATCTCATAGACCTCAGAGCGTTACTGAATGATTTATTCTGAACTGAACACATAGGGTTAAAGCGTTATATCAGCATTAACCCTGAAGAGTTGGATGAGATTTGTCTTTGTGTTCTTTATTCTGTTGGCAGATGGTTCCTCAGGGTTTACAGTGGGATGATGTTGAAGGTTGCTGCTTTGACTAAAGCTGAACATCATTTTGCAAACTGAGCTCACATTGAGCAAAACTCTCTCTGAAGGGGTCATAAAATGCATTTTAAGATCATGTTGCATTCTTTGCCACAACCGATTCATTTCAGGTGACATCTCCTCTTTCACAAGCTCAAGCAAACATCCGCTTCATCACTGTTTTCACTCGCAGTACGCTGACGTGTGTTTGATGCTCGCGATAGAGCCATATGTATTTAAGCCTGAGACAGAAGAGAATGGCTGTCTGAATTTTATCTTTATTTAGTTCTAAAACTATTATTTTATCTGTAGGCATGCTATAATGAATTGCTATTTAGGGAAAAAAATGGCAGCATGTTGAGATTAAGAAAAGTGTCTGATAACATTCTTGTTCATTTGCACAGGCACATCATTAAAATAAACTGCAGCCATGCATTTCTAATTGGTAATGGAGTTTTTGTAGATTTGTCTGTATACAGGGACAGAACAACATTGGACGTTTTACTCTACAACAGTATTACTCTTGTCAAGCGCACATCTCCTTGAGTTACATAGACATGTAAAGAGGGCATCTAGAGAAAAATCACTTTGTGAATAAAAGCCTTTGACACCAGACGAGCAGATCTAAATGGAATGCTGCAGTCAATGCTTTTCACAATTAATTATGTGATCATAAAACTAATGTTTCTACAAATTATGCAGCCCTAGTTTAAGTACATATATTCATTTAGAGCTGTGATCACCCAAAGCAGTTCATAAATATGATCTACAATAATAAAATAAGCAGTAAACCAGAGGAGTGACCCGCAGCACCAGTACAGCAGCAAGCAGGAGAACATGCGGAAAGACTAGTTAGTTTGTGCGTTTCTGCAGTGCTGCTGCTGATTCAGCGCTTCTCTTTAGTTCTCTGTGTGTAAATGTGAGTTCGCTTCACCACTCTTATCTGAACAGCTCCCAGTTTACCTCTTTCTCTCTCTCTCACACACACACGATTCAGGCTGGGCATCTCTGCAGCTCTGGACCTCTTTCAGAGAGAGCAGGCGATTTTAAAGGATGCCTATTTCTGTGGCACAATAGAAATGGTTGATCGTGTCTGGGCTGTCCTGATCTCTGCCCAATTGATCTGTTCAGTTTGTTCATCCAGCGTCTCTTCATTACGTCTCTCTGTGACATTGACCCTTTCTCTCTCTCTCTCTCCCTCTCATTCGCATTCTTATTTTCTTCTCAAATGTACTTAATTGGCATGCCATACATTATTACCAAAGCATGCAGGCGTCACTCAGTGCATCAGGCCTCTAGTA
The DNA here is from genome assembly GCF_936440315.1 of Barbus barbus. Classification (NCBI taxonomy): domain Eukaryota; kingdom Metazoa; phylum Chordata; class Actinopteri; order Cypriniformes; family Cyprinidae; genus Barbus; species Barbus barbus. The sequence goes on from NC_136730.1 coordinate 441,498, forward strand.
AAATACACGGTCTTCCTATAACTAAAAAATAAGTTTTGTTGTTATCTAACTTTCTGAAAGGCAAATAATTTCAAATTTGGGATCTCATATTTTCCTGATGTCCTCATGAGTAAACACACTTGGTGGTGGTCGGTTGCGGTCAGTATTTTTCAGTGCTGTTTTTAGACCCATCTGTAATTCTCAATTCTGTTTGCTGTAGTATTGTTGTCTTTTTGTTGTAAGATCAGGGTTTGATCTTACATCCAAAACTGTCCTCTTCATCCTGTGTGTTCAGAACCTGTGTGACAACCGTCTGCTCTGCTCTGTCTCTGTACCTGTCTCTCTGTTTCTCTCAGGACGTGAAAGATGACATTGAATGCTGGTTTGTGTAAGTGTGTGTGTGTCTGTCGGTCCAGTCTTTGTTGTTCTTGTGGCTCTGAACTTTCCTTGGCTCAGCATGTTTTTCTTTTCTTCTCTCACTCATTCCCATTGTCCCCATTTCATCTCTGCTGCTATAATTCATTTCTCTCTCATTCTCTTGTTTTGGCAACTGATTCTCAGTGTTTCTCCTTTTTCTTGATGAGGCACTACACACACATTTTAACTGCACCTGAAGAGACAGACAGGCAGACGGAGAGAGAGACAGATGAGTCTGTAGCACTATTAGGTTCTAGCTGAAGAAATAAATGTGACACTCTCTCAGTCCTGTTAAATGATATTAATGAATGTTTCACTTCATGTACTGAAAGAGAAACAGCAGCCATCTGTGTCACAGACACACTCCAGCTACACACTAGAGTCTGTCTCTGTGTGTGTGTTTTCTGCGTTTGCAAACCTGTATGAAAATCAAGGACATTTGCTGGTTTGTCTGTGCTGTTGCCACGTCTTTGACGTGTTGTGTCTCAGAGATCAATCTCTCTCTCTCTCTCTCTCTCTCTCTCCCTCTTCCTTCATCAGATCAGGTGCTTTTGTTGAAAGGTCAGACAGCTCCATCAAACTCTTGCTGGATTATTGGTCTGCTGTTATTTCCTCAAAAATCTGCTGTTCTAGACAATGGCCACTTTGTTCTGGTTACCTGCTGCTAATGCTGTTTCTGTGTGTGTGTTTGAGTAAAAGAGAGAAAATACTGCATTTTGATGATAAACTTGAGTTTTGAAATGTTCCAATGCTTCAGTTGCTCATGCAGGTGATTTTCAGCACCAGATACGGTTTCAGCACCACGTATAGCCCCAGCGCCACATAGTTTCAGCACCACGGACAGCTCCAGTGCCACAGACAATAGGTGCGTTTGACTTCATGCAGCACTTCGCAGACCGATCGGCGGCTGACTTGAAGCAGTGCATGCCGGTTAGAAAATTTGTCCAACTTGAACCGGCGCCAACACTACGTCACTGTCACGTGTGGCATCAAAGTACCGCGAGAGCGTTTTGAGCGTTTCGAGAGCAGCTGGCTCACTCAGCCGGCGCAGTTTCTCCAGAGCGACTGCAAGAACGACTGTGACAACACAGCTGTTTCACGATTGGCCAAACTCACCACATGACAACAATAACATGTTTCTAACATCTCCCAAATCCAATACTGCTCATAAATCTGTTTTTAGAACAGTAAAAGCTTTTTTACTGTAGTCGCAATGTTATATTGAGTCTCATTTATCATAAAACACTGATGAAAGCATATATACCCCCACTTTATTAGTATTTAAATAGTTTACGTTGAACTTTATTCTTGAGCAGATGGCGCTGTATTAAGCAGTATATAAAGTGTTTCTATTGCTCATGAAAACGTTTCTGAAAATTGTGTATCTGACAAACATTGCATTTTATTCACTTCACTGTAATAGAGTATGCAAACACCGTGTGACTGTCACTAAAGTGTCCGGCTTGACATATCTGTTTTCAACTCCGCCCCTGACTGCAAGCGGCTACTCTCGTTGATCGCCGTCTGTAGCCATGCTTCAAGTTGTCCGCACCTAGTTTCAGCGCCACAGATAGTTTCAGCACCACAGACCGCTGCAGCACGACAGATAGTTTCAGCACCACAGACAGCTCCAGCGCGACATAGTTTCAGCACCATGGACAGCTCCAGCGCGACCGATAGTTTCAGAACCATGGACAGCTCCAGTGGCACAGACAGTTTCAGCACCACAGACAGCTCCAGCACGACAGATAGATTCAGAACCATGGACAGCTCCAGTGGCACAGACAGTTTCAGCACCACAGACAGCTCCAGCACGACAGATAGATTCAGAACCATGGACAGCTCCAGTGGCACAGACAGTTCCAGCGGCACAAATAGTTTCAGTACCACATATAGTTTGGTAGATTTCTTTGAATTTTTATTTGCTGACCACAGAAACACACAGATAACATGTTCATCATCAGTCAGTGACGTCACCAGATCAGCAGTTCTGTCTGACTGTGTTCGGGACAGAAGGATGATGTGTTCGCTGGAGGTTGTAATTTGATGTTCTGGTTTGTTTTTAACTCCTCATCTGACAGCCTGTGATTTCATCTCAGAATCTCATGCTGGGCTGAAAGCAGTCAGAGTCTCGTCTGCGTGTGTAAACGATGGCAGTGTTGAGATTATTTTTCATAATACCAGTGCTGACTGATTACATGTTTGGCCAAGCGTAAACAAGAAAAACAAACAGTGTGTTATGCAGAAAGTTGTGCAGTGTTGGAGTAACAGAAAAAACATTTTAATAACATCTTCATCGCTATCATCATCATCACTGCACGTCTCTTTTATTCATGTTTTTTTTTCACACTGAAGCATGTTGAGTCTGCGCTTTTCAGATTATGAGTGTGAGATTCTCGCCGATGTGTGAGATTGACATGAGACCTAAGAGGAAAAGCAGCATATGCAGCAGCAGCACATAATGAAGCTCCCACTCTACAGAGAATAAGAAAGATGGAAGCATCTTTGTTTTTGGCATTTGGGGACAAGGTCATTTCCTCTCAGGGACCCATGATGAACACACACACACACACACACACACACACACACTGACAACATGCTGAGTCAAATGTCATTCTTGATTAGATGTAGGTTGCAGAGTGTGTGTATGTTATTATCAGTCCTCCTGTTTATTCAACATTATTTTAAAAGCTGTAAACTCTCTGCTCTTGAATATTTTAGTCTCTTGTATTTAAATGCACTCATAGACCTATATATGAAGTGAAAGCGAGTACATAGTGTCTCACTGGACTGTTCTTGAGCTTTTGTCATTCATTTGAAGACTTCCACAGAAAGAGAGAGAAAAAGAGAGACATGCCTGACCCTTACAGATTTTCTGTGGTGTAATAGAACAGATGCTGATTCACATCAGGTGTGTGTGTGTGTGTGTGTGTTTGATCCACATCAGCCATTCCCTTTTCTCTTCAGCCACAATGAGTCCTTTTGCGATTGATTACTCATCTGATTGTGGTTATTCAATCTGACCACAATTATCTGATTGTGGTTATTCAATCTGACCACAATTATTTGAGAACCACATTAATTGCACAGTTGTTTAAATTTAAAATTGCAATGGCAAAATGAAGTGACATGAACAAAACAGAATAAGGGAAGGGAAGGGACAAGGACAAGGGCGTACTTGGAATTTGTTCTCTGCATTTAACACATCCAAAAGCACACAGACATCAGTGAGCAGTGAACAAACACAGACACACACACACACACACACACACACACCCGGAGCAGTGAGCAGCCATTTTTACTGTGGCGCCCAGGGAGAAGTTTTGGGTTTAGTTCTTGCTCAAGGGTCTCACCTCATTTGTGATATTGAGGGTGGAAGAGAACGCTGATCATTTACGTGTGTGTGTGTGTGTGTGTGTGTGAGAGAGATCTGTAAGCTCTTCATCACATGGCTGCTGCTGCTGTTACTGAAGATGATGCTGAATGCTTTTCTCAGAGCTTCATGTTGTTTCTTCAGCATCTCAGTCTATTAATCAGCTGCTGGTTTGTGAATGGTCTACGGTGTGTTCCAGCGGCCCGTCGCGGCGATCACTGCCTGCGTTTGTTCTGTCAGGTGTTTTGTTTGCTGAAGGCTCTGAGCAGGTGCAGGATTCACTCACACTCCATTAGTGATGAATGTTTGACAAAAGACGTGACGCACTTGTGCTTTTCAGCCTTTCGCTCCTCTTTATGTAGATCTGCATGACTCTCAGTGTTTGTCAGTTGTCAGTCAGTTAACTTCAACCAAGGATAATGTGAAGCTTGGCCTTTCCACATGTAACGGATCTCTTTCGTCTGAAGCAGGGTTCAGTCGTGACTCTGTAGGAGGAGGTTAACTCAATACTCAGACTCTTGGCTCGCTGACTATCTTTACCCAGTAACTTGCTTCTCGTTCGTCTCAGACGCTCAGATTACTGCTTGTTCTTTTTTAATTAACATCTATGACTTCATCTCCAGTGTACACTTAATTATAAGTATTAACAGGAGTAATTATAATTATTATTTTTTGCACATGGGTAGATTTAACGGCATGCTAGTTCAATAAGCCTTTTCAGCATTTCCATGTGACCTCTTTTGCTTGCTAATTTCCTGTCATTGCCTTCTTGGCTCTGCTGATGTATTACCCACAGTTCATTGCTCTCTTAGCCTCTGGTGTCATTTTAATGACCAAAAAACCCATTTAGCAGAATTGACCAGCAGAAATCATGAGAAATTAGTTTTACCCACTGACTTTCTGTGTGTGTTTGTATGGACAGCAAGTACACTGCATATATGAATCAATATTCCATTTCAATATGTAAATCCCAAACAGCAAGGATGTTTAATTTCAGGGCTGTTAATCAACACTCTGTTCCGGCCGATACTGATGCTTATCGATTGTTTTGACTTTTTCTTTTGGCTAGCAGGAGATTCACTGACCTTTGGCTTGAGACTTTTATTTTGTTGTTGTCCTCAGGTCACATGATAAAAAATCTTCCATGTGATCAGATTAAAGATGGCGTTAAAGATGCTAGTGACCAAACAGTCTTGTGCCGCTTCTGCTGCTATTGTCTCTCTTCAGTTTGCTTTTGGAAAACTTGATCAACATTATTGTTTGAGATTTGATATTTTGAATGATTTAATTTAATTATGTAGCACTGACTGGTAATAGTGCTGAACAGATTGTCTGTAACAAAGAAGAGGGTTAAAACATGGAGTGACTCTAACGCTTCAACCAGTTAATGCTGTTAACCTCTTAACGTATTCTGGTGACTGGGATAGTTTATATTTAGTGACGATCAACCAGATGTGCTGTTGGAGTTTTGCTCATGTGAGTGTGTGTGTGTGTGTGTGTGTGTGTCATGAATCCGGTTCGTGGTCTTTTGTCCAACTGCCACAAGAGGTCGCCTCTCCATCATATTGGCTCTCATACCACACAGACTGTCATATTACCCTGGACTGCATTTCCCAGCATTCATTGCACACAAGTACACACAGCTGTCTCAATCACACGCTCACACCTGAGAACCATCACACAATCACACACCCTACTTAAACCATGGACTTCCTCTTCCTCTCTGCCGAGTATTGTTCTGCGTATAGCACTTCCCAAGTGTTAGCTGCCTTACCGAGCCAGTCTGTGTTTATGTGTAGCTCCGAGTCTGTATAGTAGTCTTGTGTTTGATCAGAAATGCAGTGTTAAACATGAGATTCTTGGGAACGTTCATCATAGGAGTAAATGACTCTGAAGGGAACCTTTGGCTGCTCAGGGTGTTTTTCTGCCAGGAGGCTTTTCGCAGATGGACCGAAACTAATTAAAAGGCAATAACGCCCAATTTAATGTTGTTATATTTTGGCAGGAGTCCTTTGGAGCTGAATTTAATGGCTCATTGATCAGTTTCTCTCCTTATATTAGTTCTTCATATGAGTTTGTTCTCCCACTTACTCAAGAAACGGCCATCAGTGTTACTGAGAGAAATTAAATATTGTCTAGGAAATGTGATTTTCTGTCTGTTTCAGTGTTTGTTTGTTTGTGTGTGTGTGTGTGTGTGTGTGTGTGTGTGTGTGTGTGTCTGAAGACCCAAAATGTCTGATCACAGTCTGTCAATAAATCAGCTGTTTTTTTGTTTTTTTCAGAGAACGATGTGATTATTGGCAAGATAAATAAATCAGTCCTGCGGTGCTTTTGGCAGTAAATCTGTCACATGATCTGCTGACCTCATCAGTGCGATTGATTCATTAAGCTGCTGATTTGTTTTGCTTTTAGATTTCATCAAGACATTGTTTTCATTTGTTGTGCATTTCAGAGGAGCAAGGCTCAAGTTTCTCTGAGTTTGTTGTGAAATTCTGGTGTGTGATCATCAGTCGATTTGTGTGTCATGCCCAGGTTTTCCTCTGTAACCTCTGACAAAGTGTTTCGATGCCTAGTGGTTTAAAACCTGTTCTGGGTTTAGTTGTCGTATTCCAGCCTTTAATTTCTGATTCTGAGTTACTGTGGTGTTCGGTGGTCGGTTAGAGCATCTTAACTAACCCATAGTTATCTGACTCTTAGACGGCCAGCAGCAGTTTGACGTTTTATTTTTACAAACAGACACACACACACACACACACACACACAGACACACACACACAGGGCAGATCTGGACCCAGGAGCCCCGGTGTGTGTTTGCCTCTGGTGATTGACTCAAGCCAGCAGCAGCACGCCGGTTGGGTCGGGTTTCCTCCTGTAACTCCTCACCGCGGGAAACAGCAGACGAGCTGGAGCTTTATATTTTCCTGTGGATCCATCTAAGACCTGCGCCGAAAAAGCTCACTTAAACAGACAGAAATGTAACTGTAAGAACTGAGTGATCAACAACAATGGTGCTTGAACTTTTACTTTCTAGTCACAGCGATGTTGCCTTTAATTGTTTCAGTATTGCTCACGTTCAGCACGGGCTCAATGAATGTGTGTGTGTGACAATGGTATATTCTGATTGCTATTGATTTTCCTCTAGTCAGGCTTTTTAAAGATGTATGGAGAGACTCTTATTAAACACACACAGATGACAATAATAGTGTTTAGAAAGGGTTTGGAAATGAAAGCGTATGTGTTGACATACTTTTAAATGGTTTTAGATAGTAAAACTTCTCATGTGAGTGTAAAAACACTGGAGCATCAATAGATCAGAAGCTCAAAATGAAGTTAAATCAAATGCTGACACTCTCACCAGTGTTAATTTTGGCAGGCATTTTTGATTTAGTCTTAGTCTTTATCTTGAGACGAAAATGCTTAATAGTCTTAGTCACATTTTAGTCATTTGAGCCTTTCATAGTTTTAATCGACGAAAAGTCATTGCATTTTTGTCAACTTTTAGTCATTACTTTGTCAAACTGCAGTTACCAACATTTATTTTGGTAGCTATTTTATATGTAGTATTCAAACAAAAATAGTCATCAATTCTTCTCTCTTTAGACCAAATCAATTAAGCTTAGTTATGAGAAATCTGAATCAAAGATTGAATTTGGAAAAACTGGAATACATTTTCATTTTTTGGTTGAGATATAAATTAAACTCATTTTTCAGATACAGTAGGTTTACTTAACAAGTATACATTTATTTAACATCTTTTGTTGGTTAACATTTATGACAGATAATTAGGAATGCTGTCCATTTAAGACGGAAGGTAAGCATGTAATAGCCTACTGACACACATTCAGTTTTCACCCACCTGTTTAAGCTCACTTAAACCATAACCGACTGTATTTCCGTGAGATACTCTACATGAGAGACATGTGGACTGCTGTGTGTGTATTTGAGCACTGAGAACTGATCGCGCGCTGTATGAGAACTGAAGAAGTGGAGCGTGCGCGAGAGAGAGCACTTCTATCAGCGCGTTTCCGCCTATCGCACCTTCACTGACTTTAAGTTAATCGACAATGAATTGTGACTCCCGGGAAAAACGGGACGTCTGGTCACCCACTCCCTAACCCTTCAGGTGCTGAGGCCATTGTTTCGGATCGCTAGTTCGCGTTTTGGTAGCCTATCCGTCCACTGCGGCTGCCATGCAAACGCCCCTTACCTTAACCAATGACAGAGAAGCACAATTTGAAAGACAAGACAGTTAACTTAGCCTATAGGATGTATTTTGAATATCCGGTAGTCCTCAAATAACATTTTAGTCCCGTCTCGTCTTGTTAACGAAGACGCGCATAAATTTCGTCATAGTTTTTATCATCAGATATTAGTTTTAGCTCGTCAATGTCTCGTCTTAGTCACAGAAAAAAGGTTCGTTGACGAATATTTTTCGTCGTCGTCAACGAAATTAACACTGACTCTCACACACTTTTAGAACAAACAGAAAAATATAGAGTGAAATATAGAGCGAAAAATAGTGAGTGTGTGACAGAGGTTGTTTGTGAGTGAAAGAGAGAGAGTGTGAGAGAGTGTGTGATGAATGTGTGTGTTTGTGTACAGGTTTATCCTCCATTGTAGGGACAAAATGTCCCCATAAGGATATTGAAACCTGATGTGTGTGTTTGTGATGAATGTGTGTGTGTGTGTGTCTCTTATGTTACAGCAGCTGTATTTCTTGTCCTTCGACTGTTTTATGAAGTGGGGAAGTAAATAAATAAGACCGAGTTGGCAGAGAGCATCTGTAGGTCATTTTCTTGCTCTTACTGTGAATTGTTCTGCTGTAATTTGTTCTTTTGAGATCTGTATATAACACTGCACTATACTGAGCCGTTTATCACATACTGCTTTGCATTAATGTTCTTAGATGCTGTCTTTCCAGGGAACTTACAATTAAGCACGGAAATCATGTTAATGGCGATTATCAGGACAGGCTGAGAGTAAAGGACATGAGCGCCGCTCTGCCTTAAAGGGACAGTCCAGCTAGAAATCATAATTTACTCTCCCTCATGTAGTTCAATCTTGTATGACTTTCTTTAGTTGAAAACAGAACCAATCACTTGCATTCTATGGACAAAAACACTGAGCATTTCTCAAGTATCTTGTAGTATCTCACAGCTGACTGTGAGGACAGAGGTCATGCCCCTTGTGCGTCAGATTCATCATCCATTGCACTGACGACACACACAGCTGATTCCAATCACACACTCACACCTGAGAACTATTACACAATCACACACCCTACAAAAAACCATGGATTTACTTGCACAGATCGCCGAGTTTTGTCTAGCACTTATCACTGTCATTGCTGATAGCTACCTTACGGAGCCTTTCATAGTTTCTGAGTCTTGGTCTTGCCTAGCCTGTTTACCTATGTTTGGATTATTGCTTTTGTGTTTCCTCGACTAACCCTTGCCTTGCCCTTCGGACGCTGTTTGCTCCTCTCTTGGACTATTGCCCGTGTACCTGGATTATCTCTCTGCCTAGCCCCTTTGGATATTGTTCACCGATCGACGACCCACACATTATTTTGGTATACTCTTGTGTCTTGTCCTCAACATGTCTGTCTACTGATGTTTGACCCTGCCTGTGTTTTACCATGTTTCTAATAATGTCTGCAAATGGATCCTCATGTCTCGTGGGCTCCGTTACAGAAACCTCGGCCACACAATGCTCCAACGTCTTTTCTAAAGAACCCTGGCCAGGTATGGACCCATTCGACCAGCTGCTTGACCTACGACAAGGGAGTTCATCCATTGAGGATTACGTCACTCAATTTTGTGAGTTATCTTATAGGGTACCTTTTGATGAGGTCATATTAAAGGACATTTTCCATTTTGGAACAAGTGAGCCCATAAAGTCATGTTTACCTGAGGGGAAGTTTAATTGTAGTTTAAAGGATTTTATGAACTATGCATTGTGTGCTGGCTCTTTGTTCACTGTGATCCTCATCCGCGCAGTGTCGCGGATGAGGATCGCGACACTGCGTCTATGACTGAAATGGTGGCTGCACCAGAGCGCACTCACAAAAAGGCGGCAACAGCGGTGCCCGTTCACAAATTAGCGGCCACAACAACACCCCGTCATGTGATTGCTGCCAGTCATGAGTCAATTCAAGTCACACTTGATGTTAAAGGGTCAAGTCACAGCTGATCTTCATGATCTAAGTCAAGTCACAGCTGATCTTCATGATCTAAGTCAGGTCACAGTTGATTGTCACGAGTCAAGTCAAATCTCAGCTGATCGTCATGAGTCAAGTCACGTCTCAGCGGATCCTCCAGAGTTTCTCCACATCTCTGCTGATCTTCCAGAATCTCTTCACCTCTCAGATCATCATCTAGAGTAACCTCAGCTCATCATCCAGAGTCTCTCCACGTCTCAGCTCATCATCCAGAGTCTCTCCACGTCTCAGCTCATCATCCAGAGTCTCTCCACGTCTCAGCTCATCATCCAGAGTCTCTCCACGTCTCAGCTCATCATCCAGAGTCTCTTCACGTCACAGACAGACATATGGTTTAAACTTAGACTCCTTGACCGAGACAGGATGGGTAGACCGTTCATTAATGGTTTCTGAGTTCATGACAGGCAGGGTTAAGAGTTCATAGGCAGGTCTTTGGGCTGTGACAAGGCAACTGGAGCCTACAGGGAGTTCAGGTAAGGTTTCTGGGGTCGTGACTGGACTAATGGGGCAAATAACAGGTTCATAGATGTTACCACTGACACATCTGGAGGTTCTGCAGTGGTAACATCAGGAAACGGGTAGAGTTCATTAACAGGACAGATACGGTGCTCATCTACGGTTCCTTCAACCGTGACATGACAGGCTTAGAGTGTGTTGTTGGGCACCACTACCATGCAAGGAGTTGAAGCAAGCACCGCCGTTTCTGGAGGTTCTGCAGCATGCGCTGCCACCTCTGGAGAAACTGTAGCGAGCACCGTTGCCTCTGGGAACACCGCAGCGAGCGCCACTACCTCCGGAGGTTCTGCAGCCTCAGCCACCACCTCTAGAGGAAGTCATGGCCTAATGTTAGAGAGTTGGACTCGTAATCCAAAGGTTGCGGGTTCGAGTCTCGGGCTGGCAGGAATTGTAGGTGGGGGGAGTGAATGTCCAGCGCTCTCTCCACCCTCAATACCACGACTGAGGTGCCCTTGAGCAAGGCACCGAACCCCCAACTGCTCCCCGGGCGCCGCAGCATAAATGGCTGCCCATTGCTCCGGGTGTGTGTGTTCACGTGTGTGTGTGTGTGTTCACTGCTGTGTGTGTGTGCACGTTGGATGGGTTAAATAGGCAGAGCACGAATTCCGAGTATGGGTCACCAAACTTGGCAGTATGTCACGTCACTTCACTTCACTAGAGACATCATCGTAGATGCTGCCGTCTCTGGGAGTTCTGTGGTGGTGTATGCAGACCAAACACACCAAAAAGCGATCTCCATCATGGGAAGCACTTTTGACAGGGGAATCAGTTCGGGAACAGGAGGGCTAGAATGAGTGGGTTTAGGGATACCCGCTGCGTGTGCAGACACCAGCGGTGCATCCCTCACACTGGATACCAGACTGGGAAATCGAAGAACTGACCTTGAATGTCTGGGTGTAGCGGACAGGACGTGACAAGACTCTGGATAATTAGCTGTGTCGGGGTGTGACTCTGAATGATCAGCTGTGATCTGACGTAACTCTGGATGATCAGCTGTGATGTGAAGACTCTTTAGAAGACTGTGACTTGACTTGACTCTTGAACATAAACTGTGACTTGTATTGACTCATGACTGGCAGCAATGAGATGACGGGGTGTTGTTGTGGCCGCCATTTTTTGAACGGGCTCCGCTGTCGCTGCCATTTTGTGAGTGCGTTCTGGTGCAGCCACCATTTCAGTCATGGATGCAGTGTCGCGATCCTCATCTGCGACACCTACAGTGAACAAAGAGCCAGCACACATCAAAGCATAGTCCGTAAAATCATTTAAACTACAATTAAACTTCCCCCTCAGGTAAACATGACTTTATGGGCTCACTTGTTCCAAAACGGAAAATGTCCTTTAATACGACCTCATCAAAAGGTACCCTATAAGATAACTCACAAAATTGAGTGATGTACTCCTCAATGGATGAACTCCCTTGTCATAGGTCAAGCAGCTGGTCGAATGGGTCCACACCTGACCAGGGTTCTTTAGAAAACCCGTTGGAGCATTGTGTGGCTGAGTTTTCTGTAACGGAACCGACAAGGCGTGAGGATCCATTTGCAGACTTTATTAGAAACATGGTAAAACACAGGCAGGGTCAAACATCAGTAGACAGACATGTTGAGGGCAAGACACAAGAGTATACAAAAGCATGCATGGGTCGTCGATCGGTGAACAATATCCAAAGGCAGGTAGAGAGATAATCCAGGTACACGGGCAATAGTCCAAGAGAGGAGCAAACGGCGTCCGAAGGGCAAGGCAAGGTTTGTAACAGTTTCTCTGTTACTTATGTACCAGAAGTCCTCTTAGAGCAGTACGGTCATTATTCACCTGAGCATTAGATTCAAGATTTTTATTTGTGCCATACGCAATTATACAGGGTATAACCAGCAGTGAAATGTAGGTCAGGTCCGCTCCAAGGACAGTGCAATTATAAAGTATACAAATATTAAGAAAAAGAAAAGTTGAAAAAATAAGAGAATAAAATAAAATAAAAGATAAAAAATATAAATATAAATGTGCAGGTCAGTATGTTGTTGACTTAAATAGTAATAAGAGGAATGTGCAAAAAGTTGTACAGGGTATTTAAATAGCAGCAATATGAGGTACAGAAAAATTATGAATAGCTTATTGATATGGTGATATTTACATGGAGTCAAGTGATGTTATGACACAGAGTTAGAGTTTAGGAGCCTGATGGCCTGGGGGAAGAAGCTCCTCCTAAGTCTCTCAGTTTTTGCCATCAGGCTACGGAAGCGCTTACCAGATGGACGCAAAGTGAATAGTCGGTTACCAGGGTGATTGGAGTCCTTGATTATTTTAACAGCTCTATTTTTGCAGCGTTTGAGGTAGATGTCCTGCAGAGAGGGGAGAGCAGACCCTGAGATGCGCTCAGCTAAGCGCACAACTCTCTGTAGTGCTTTGCAGTTCTGATTGGAGCTGTTTCCATACTACACTGAGATGCACTGAGTCAATACACTTTCTATGGTCCCTGAATAGAAAGTTTTCAGGATTGCTGGTGAGACCCTGGATTTCCTCAGCTGTCGCAGATGGTACAGTCTTTGCCTGGCTTTCTTAACCTGTGTTTGGATGTGTGTAGTCCAAGTCAGGTTCTCGGAGATGTTTACACTGAGGTACTTGAAGCTACTCACCCTCTCCACAGGGGTCCCACTGATCATAAGAGGAGTGTAGGGCTGCTGCTGTCTCTTCCTAAAGTCCATGATCAGCTCTTTAGTTTTCCCCACATTCAGAGAGAGACAGTTGTCCTGGCACCATGATGTGAGCGGCTCTTACTGCGCGTCGGAGAGCATAGCACGATGCTGTGTACTCGCTCGTATTCCCAGACAGAAGAGCCTCATTGTAAGCAGCAGTGTGTGTGTTAACCGCGGCACGGATTGTTCTGTCCACCCACGATTTCTGATTGGAGAATGTCCTTATCGCTATTGTTTCTGTAGCTTGCTCGGTTAGCGTGTTTACAAAACTTAATGCTACATCCGTGAACTCGCTGACGTCAGAAGAACTCGCCCGGAACATGTCCCAGTCGACGTCATCAAGCGCCGCCTGCAGCATAGTCTCTGAGTGGGAGGACCAGCGCGTCACTACTCTCTGCACCGGAGGTTCCTGAACGAGCCTTTGTTTGTATCCCGGTGTTAGAAAAATTGTGGCATGGTCCGATTTGCCAAAAGCCGGTAGTGAGCGGGCTTTGTAGGCATCCTTGAACTGAGTGTAGCAATGATCCAGTGTGTTTGGTTCTCTAGTTGGACAGGATACATGTTGATGAAAGTTCGGCATGACCTGTCTGAGGTTGGCTTTGTTAAAGTCCCCCGCGATGATAAAGGCAGCGTCAGGATGTTTGTTAATGTAGCCGCTGAGCACATCGTGAAGCTTAGACAAAGCCAAGCCGGTGTCCGCCTGTGGTGGAATGTACACAGCAGTAACAATCATCGATGAGAACTCCCGGGGCAGATAAAATGGGCGGCAAATAATGGAAAGATGTTCCAGATGAGGCGAGCAGGAACGCGACAGAATGGAGATATTCCTGGGATCACACCATTTCTTGTTGATCATGAAACATACTCCTCCACCCCTGGATTTACCGGCCTCTGCTGTTCTGTCCGTCCGAAAGACAGAGAAGTTATCACTCGGCATTACAGCAGTGTCCGGGACCGAGGACGAAAGCCACGTTTCTGACAAACAAAGGATGTTACAGTCCCTTATGTCCCATTGGAAACTAATCCTGGCTCTAAGATCGTCCATCTTATTCTCCAAGGATTGGACATTAGCGAGGAGAATGCTTGGAAGAGGAGGACTGTGAGCCCTTTTCCTGAGTCTGACTCGAATTCCAGCGCGCTTCCCGCGGTGTTTCTTGATCCGTCGCCTCGGGGGGTTATTGTTCATCTCCGCGTTCCGAAGAATCTCCAGAGGCCACGCAGGATTCGTGGATAAAGTGTCCTGAAGCAGGTTGGTGTAGCGGTTTCCAATGTCCAAAAGTGTTTCTATGTTGTAGGTGATCAGTGCCGACGTGAAATGTGTAAAAAGAGAAAGTAAAAGTAGGTAAAAAAGTAAGTTTAAGCAAAATCTCAGCGGAGCGACACGAACGGCGTCCGAACACAGCATCGCCATCTTGGTAAGTCGATTACCAAACTTGGTAAGTTGATTTTGATATTCTAGGTATTATCAAACGGCCAGAGTTTTGAGAACGCAGCGGACGTGGAGGACTATAATGAGATAAGAGCTCGCTCAAGTACTGAGGAGCTAAGCTATTCAGGGATTTATAAGTAATTAACAAGATTTTACAATCTATACGATGTTTGACAGAGAGCCAGTGCAGTGTTGACAGAACTGGGCTAACATGGTCATACTTCCTGGTTCTAGTAAGGACTCTAGCTCCTGCATCTTGGACCAGCTGTAGTTTGTTGATCAAGCGTGCAGAGCAACCACCCAGTAAATCATTACAATAGTCTAACCTTGAGGTCATAAACGCATGAATTAAAATTTCTGCATTTGACGTTGAGAGCATAGGTCACAATTTAGATATGTTTTTGAGATGGAAAAACAGTTTTAAAGATGCTAGAAACGTGGCTTTCAAATGAAAGATTGCTATCAAACAGCACAACTAGGTTCCTAACTGATGAAGAAGAATTGACAGAGCAGCCGTCAAGTGTTAGATGGTGTTCTAGGTTATTACATGTGGGGTTTTTAGGTCCGATTATTAACCCCCACTGGGGTCTGAGGGTGTTTTGGGGACCTGGAGAAGTTTCGACATGCCCTGATATGTGTTTTTTTTCAGTTGCTTATAAAAATATAAATTGCTAAAGTCTAATAACACTGTAAACAGCACTAACTGGGCTACAATAATATGTTAGCAGCATTTATGTACATGATTGTGTTTTTGAGAAAGCAATGTTTATGTGTGGTTAGTGAAAAACTAAAATTTTGAAGTCACTGAAATAAGGCCATAAAACACATACAGAACAATTGTTCACAAGACTTTTGAGAAGCGGAGCTTGTAGCCTAGAATTTTTGCTTCAAAATTATGTGAAAATCATCTTGTTTATTTGCTCACAGAAAACAATATATTGATTTTTATTTTTAAAGACATGTTTTGTGATTGAAAGCCTATATGCAAGGGAGTGGCAATTGCCTTGAATATTAAGTGATTTTCACCTGATAGACAAAGGGCCCTCTCCTAATGGCCCCATAATGGCCCATCAGTGTGACTGTGACTTTGAGACAGGTAAGACCGAATGTGAGAAGATTGAAAAAAATATATATATTTTTTAATTATTTGTATTTTATTTACAACATAGTATAATCAAAACATACATAATGAAGGTCAAAAGACACATTAATGTGCACACTGATCTAACCACAGAGATGTGAACAGTCTTCGAGTCATTCCTGCAACAGATTCTGTTCAACAAGTGAAATGAGTAAATCATACCTGGTATATATGTGTGTTATTTAAGTGTTTCTGCTACTTTCCATGGATTCAAGATGAAAAAAACATTATCAGTAATCAAGGATCTTGTTTTACCATAGAATATCAGTGTAGTTGAACATCTGATGTTGGTGCAGCGCTCTCCGAGGAAAACAGTTGTTAGAGACTGAAAGTCAGCAGGATTCATCATCTGTGGTGCAGGTATCTGATTCAATAAAATACAAACAACCAAAAAAAAGAAAAGGAAAAAACATTTGTGAGCATGTTTATATCAGGAGCGTGTGTGTGTGTGTGTATATATATGTATGTGTGTGTGTGTGTGTATATGTGTGTGTGTGTGTATATATTAGTTTTATAGACTCGCGCATCCTTTGTAATATTGTAAACAAGATATTTTATATGTGAGAAACTAATTATTAATTGTTAATTAATTAAAACATTAAACAAAGCAAAGAGCAAGGGTTGATGTCAAAAATGAGATGAGGGTGTGCCTGTCAAAGATTGCCCCCAGAATTAATGATTTGTGCAAGGCTCACCAAGCACACCTGTCACACTGAATGTCTACCAGTGTATATAGATGTTATTTCCATTACAATTTAACTTTTTTTTTTTTTTTTTTAAGTAAAGAAATGTTACAGGTTTATTCAAATGTAATGTAAAAGTGAAAACTTAAATGTATAATAAGAGAACCCCCATTTGGGAAATCCTGTATTAAAAGATTTCTAAATTATAGTCCAGTGTGGAAAAAAAGTAATGTGTAATAGTTATTTTACATTCTTATTTGAATTGTACTAATAAGAAATTTTATGTTCAAATGTGTTATAACAAACACTACTGATTAAAACTTTAAAAAGGATAAAAAATAGATGTTTTTGAAGTAAACATGCAATGTGCTATTAATTTATTGAAATATATCTCCGAGGGTACTTTAAATAAATTATTTGGTCAAAGGAGTTCGGCTGACAAAAAAGTTTGAAAACCCCGGCTGTAGACAAGAGATCTGTCTCTCTGGGTGTACAGTAAATTGTCTATGTACAGCAAGCACTTTTTTAATTTACAAGTTTTAGACCAAAGATTGAAGTAAAAGCAGCCTAATATGATCAAATGAAAAAACTATTGCTTATAATGCTAATAATAATAATTAGTGATCGACCAATAGATTTTTATTGCCGATACCAATTATTTGCATGTTTATGTGCCCGATAACCGATATGCAGAACCGATATTTAGTTACTGTTATAAAGTAAATAAATGACTGCGTGAAGTAAGTCCATACTTCACTTTGGTTTTTCCTCCTTTCAGTTATCTTAACAAAAAATGTTTTGAGAATTAGCAGTCTTTCATGCAGGGCTCTATACTCATTCTTCCCACTGATCTCACTTTTGCGACTAACTTTCTCAGTTGGTCGCACGAGCACATAATTTGGTTGCAATTTGTTTTTTGTTTTTGCACATTTGAACATTTGATTAATCGATGCATGCTGATGAACTTTTATCATAGTTTATAGTTATATGGTAACGAAAGTGTTCAACATTCAACTAGTTCTTTTTCATCTGTATTATTTGTGATTTATATTTTGTGAACAGGAATTCCTTTTTTCGTGCGCTTTCGCTTTCAAATTATCGATCTTGGTGTCACGCTTTACAAGAAAAGATAATTGTGTTTTGTTTATATCTATACACCTTTCATTTTTTTAAGACTAAAACAAAAGATGGATTCATTGTTATTCTTAATTAAAAAGCACAACAACAATAAAACAGTACGTTGACAATGACAAACTAGCTTACCTAACATTTATAAACAAAAACGAATAAGACTAGGCGTGGCACAGGACACATCACATGCTGTATTACATACCGAGTATATTACAGAATGTTTAGCAAACTCTGAGGAAGCAAATAAATATTATTGTTTTATTTAATTAAGGAAATCCTCCATAGCGTAACATGAGGTAAACAGCAAAGATAACAAGCGTCTCAAAACGAAAACAAAAAGATATTTTATATCTGAGAAACTAATTATTAATTGTTTAGCACGTAAAATCTATTTTTGAACAGAGTAGGCTGTTAATGTTTTAAACATACTTAGATGTAGCATTCATCATGTTACAGTGTACACTCATATTACTTCTATTGTTTTATAAAAAGCATGAAAACATCTTCGCACCGTAAGAAATTTAAATACAATGACTTGCCCATCATATTTAAAATGTTTTACTGGATTATTTGTTGAACATCAATTAGATTGTTACTCTTAATTTGGTTTGGACGTTTTCTGTATTTTCTAGTTCAGGGAACAGACATCACTATAGTGTCTATATAGTCTATATCTAGGTGAAGGAGTCTCTATATGCTGAGAATGAACTGACTTCTGTGACGTGAGGTGGCTAGCAGATGGTTGGTTTAGCCAGTCTGTCTGCTTCCTGACCTGGGCCCCAGTTAGTCAAGTACAAACTCTAAGACTATGTGCCATATTTCTAGAGAGAAGAGCGGCACCACCCCAGGAGGGATGAAGACCATCTCTTTTCAACAGGTCAGGTCTGCCCCAAAAACTCATCCAATTGTCTATAAAGTGTATGTTATTCTGCGGGCAGCCTCGTCTAGGCTAGTTGACATCCAGCCATTGAGTGACGACAGTCTGCTATGAATCTCATCACCCCAGTAAGCAGGGAGCGGACCAGAGCATATTACTGTGTCTGACATCATACTTGCAAGTTCATACACCTCTTTAACATTATTTTTAGTGATCTCCGACTGGCGAAGTCGAACATCCTTAGCGCCGACGTGGATAACAATCTTACTGAATTTACGTTTAGCATTAGCCAGCACTTTTAAATTTGCCTAGATGTCAGGCGCACTTGCTCCCGGTAAACGTTGGACTAGAGAGAAATGAAAACAATAACAGGCGCGAATGGAACTGCGAGTAACAAGCTAACCGGCTAACGAATGCTAACGCGCTGCACTCGCGGTTTTAAAAGCGAACAATCAAATTAGTTAGATTAGTTTGATAATATCAGAAATATGGTGGGAATTTAGTTATATATTATCACTTTAAACAACAGAGAGTGAAAGTAAGGTAAAGACTCAATAAAAAAAGCAGAGCTACAATCGCAAACCTCTCAGCAGCAAAACAGACAGGAACAGACTGAAGCAATCGATCAGGTGTGCGTGTGTATGAAAGTGTATGCTTTAGGGAGTGTCAATCAGCAATTCTTCACGTTTCACATAATTGCATCTGTTTTCATCTCATTGTTCAGCCGAATGTTTAAAGTCCATTAAATTTAGTACAAGCAGAGTAATGTGATTTGTACTGCGGTAGAGTAATTGTTTGATTTAATTAAATGGTTTGCTAGAGGTTGTAGAATCAGACATTTCCACATTTACTGAAACACTCTGGAAACTCCGCATCAGCTGATTCAAATTCATAACCATAAATCCACTTCTCTCTGATGGCTTTGAGATCTTTACCAATAACATACATCATACCAATTATTATCTCTGACATTTGCGGATGATCTTTCAGAAACAAAACTCAAACTTGTCTATTCTGTAGACCAGGGTTTCCCAAACTGGGGGAATTGCAGGGGGTTCATGAGTTGATGACAAGCAGATAATTAAATTATAATTATTAAAAAATATATATAATAGGTTACGTAATATTAAAATAAAATAATCTAAATAAAACTTACTAACAAAAATATATATTATTTGTTTAATTTGTGTCATGTGACCGACGTCATGACAATGGACACGATATCAGAAAACCGTGAAGTCACGCAAAATGGACAGGTTTGTTTCATGCACAAATAAAAGAAAATTCCCAGAAGGTCCAAGCACAAGCCAACACAAAAAAAGTACCAAAACAAGAAAAGCACCGTAAGTACAATGAGGACTACATCAAATTAGGATTTACATCAATAGACTGCTAATGGCAAGCCCTTTCCCATGTGCGTTATATGTATGGAGAAACTGGCAAATGAATGTATGAAACCAGCTTTTTTGAGAAGACCTTTGGAAACAAAACATGCAAACTTGTCAACAATGTCCAGCTTTGCCTGGAAAAATTCAGCTGTTTGATAAATAAGACCGCCACTGTGGCTGAGAATGCCCTGAAGGCTTCTTATGCAGTATCACATCGCATTGCCAAATGCAAAAAAGCCCATACAATTGCGGAGTCTCTGATTATTCCTGCCGCAGTTGATATGCAAAATTATGTTCGGACCAGAGCAGGCTAAAAAAGTTTTAAAAAAAATACCACTCTCCAATAGCACTGTTTCCAGGATAATTTCAGTAATGGCAGATGACATTGAAGCACAGCTAATTGATCAAATTAAAAATGGAACTCCGTATGCGCTGCAAATTGATGAGTCTGTAGATGTGGCAAGTCAAGCCCAACTGCTGGTTTTTATTCGCTATGT
This sequence comes from Barbus barbus, assembly GCF_936440315.1. NCBI lineage: Eukaryota > Metazoa > Chordata > Actinopteri > Cypriniformes > Cyprinidae > Barbus > Barbus barbus. Next base: position 461,845 of record NC_136730.1, read on the forward strand.
TTTGGAGAACAAAATCAATGAAGACATTTTGGGGTGCTTTATTCTGCCAGAAAGAACAACAGGAGCTGAGATTTTTGACGTAATCTATCGATTCATGACATCAAAAGGACTTAATTGGCAGAACTGCATCGCAATATGCACTAAAGCAATGCAGTTAAGCAGGTATCACCCAATATTGTGGCAACGCATTGTTTTACACTGAAGCACTCGCATCAAAAGAACTTTGTCCGGATCTGAATGAAGTGCTTATTTCTTTTGTTAAAATTGTCAACTTTATTTAGACACGACCATTAAATGTTTGTATTTTCTCGGCACTCTGCGCTGAAACGGGCGCTGATCTCCATGGACTTCTTTTACACTCAGAAGTCCGCTGGCTGTCTCGCGGATCCATTTTGTGGCAAGTTTTTGAACTGCGCAATGCGATCGCTCAGTTTTTATCCGATCAGAATTCGAACTTTGCCACACACTTCAAGGACCCTGCATGGAACAAAAAACTTGCATACTTGGCAGATGTGTTTGATGAACTGAATAAACTTAACACTAGTATGCAGGGCACCCATACAAACATCCTGGACCTGTCCAGTAAAATCAACGGAAGTAGAGTAGCAGCAATGTTTCCCTGCTACACAGAGCTGAATGATGGAGAGAGAGTGGACATCTCAGACAAATCTGTGCTCATCTCACTGTGCTTGTTGATGGTTTCAGAAAATACTTTGGTGATGTGAAAAATGACTTGAAAACAGACAAAGGCTGGATCAGAGATCCATTTACAAATGTCAGTACAAACATCCCTCATAGTTTAACTGACAGAGGAGGATAAGTTGATTGATCTCATCAACGTCAGAATTTTCAGAATTGTGGACGTGATATAACATTTTGGTTGAGCCCTGTTGTTTTGTCAACATATCCAGAGCTCACACAAAATGCATGTATAATAAATGTATAATAAGAGAACCCCCATTTGGGAAATCCTGTATTAAAAGATTTCTAAATTATAGTCCAGTGTGGAAAAAAAGTAATGTGTAATAGTTATTTTACATTCTTATTTGAATTGTACTAATAAGAAATTTTATGTTCAAATGTGTTATAACAAACACTACTGATTAAAACTTTAAAAAGGATAAAAAATAGATGTTTTTGAAGTAAACATGCAATGTGCTATTAATTTATTGAAATATATCTCCGAGGGTACTTTAAATAAATTATTTGGTCAAAGGAGTTCGGCTGACAAAAAAGTTTGAAAACCCCGGCTGTAGACAAGAGATCTGTCTCTCTGGGTGTACAGTAAATTGTCTATGTACAGCAAGCACTTTTTTAATTTACAAGTTTTAGACCAAAGATTGAAGTAAAAGCAGCCTAATATGATCAAATGAAAAAACTATTGCTTATAATGCTAATAATAATAATTAGTGATCGACCAATAGATTTTTATTGCCGATACCAATTATTTGCATGTTTATGTGCCCGATAACCGATATGCAGAACCGATATTTAGTTACTGTTATAAAGTAAATAAATGACTGCGTGAAGTAAGTCCATACTTCACTTTGGTTTTTCCTCGTTTCAGTTATCTTAACAAAAAATGTTTTGAGAATTAGCAGTCTTTCATGCAGGGCTCTATACTCATTCTTCCCACTGATCTCACTTTTGCGACTAACTTTCTCAGTTGGTCGCACGAGCACATAATTTGGTTGCAATTTGTTTTTTGTTTTTGCACATTTGAACATTTGATTAATCGATGCATGCTGATGAACTTTTATCATAGTTTATAGTTATATGGTAACGAAAGTGTTCAACATTCAACTAGTTCTTTTTCATCTGTATTATTTGTGATTTATATTTTGTGAACAGGAATTCCTTTTTTCGTGCGCTTTCACTTTCAAATTATCGATCTTGGTGTCACGATTTACAAGAAAAGATAATTGTGTTTTGTTTATATCTAGACACCTTTCATTTTTTTTAAGACTAAACAAAAGATGGATTCATTGTTATTCTTAATTAAAAAGCACAACAACAATAAAACAGTACGTTGACAATGACAAACTAGCTTACCTAACATTTATAAACAAAAACGAATAAGACTAGGCATGGCACAGACACATCACATGCTGTATTATATACCGAGTATATTACAGAATGTTTAGCAAACTCTGAGGAAGCAAATAAATATTGTTTTATTTAATTAAGGAAATCCTCCATAGCGTAACATGAGGTAAACAGCAAAGATAACAAGCTTCTCAAAACGAAAACAAAAAGAAAAGTAAAACTAAACTGGCTGTAGCTGACAGGACTTGCATGTTTTTTCTACAAGAACACCAGCATGCTCACCTTCTCTGGTTTAAGAAGCGGTCTTTTACTTTAGTTTGAAAACAAAGTCCTCCGCTCGCTGTATGAAGCAGACGCTTTGGAGCAGCGCAGATCATACACTCGCACAAATTGGATTGGATTCAATTTATTGTCATTGCACATGTAGGTACAAGGCAACGAAATGCAATAAAGAAGAAGAAATACAGCATAACATGAGGAAAGAGAGGAGAAAAAAATTGTCCTCACACTACGCTCCTGAACGAGAGTGCAGTGTGAGAACAGACAAAAACCTCAGCATAGAGCACAGTCAACACAGGAACATAACTTGCATAGTAATCCTAGTTCAGACGAAACAGCCATCCGGCCTGCAGCCATTACAGCGCGAACACACAGACCCGTTATCAACTGACAGGATGAAGCGACGAAGGCGTGGGATGGGGGTAGGGAGGTGTATGAGTGTGTGTATGTGTAAGTTCGTGTGAGTTCGTATGCCTTGAAATCCGTTTCGCCAGCACTCCAATCCAGTCGACTCAGTTCGCAGGTTGTGATGCGACATAGCAATTGCCATGGAAACGACCTTGGACAGAGCACAAGCGCCCGACAATAACAAGGTGTTTGATGGGGGAGGGAAGAAAGAGCGTCTCCCTGCAGTATTCACCGGAGAGTTGATACCAGAGCGGCCTTGCCAAGCCGTTCTGTTGTGGGAAGCCGGAAAGAGATAAGATTGTTTTGTCTTAGTGCGAACAGCTGTCTTGCAGTTTCACAGCTATTCTCATTGTCCATTCTGATCTCCTTGTCCATCAATTTTCCTTTCCAAAGCCGAGAGCTTAGCCGTGATCGAATCCATATTGCGGTTAATCGTCTCTGTTTCAGAGGCGACCGCTCTGCCTACAGCCTCAATCATGACGGGCAGCCTTGAGAGGTTTTGGATAGCCAGTCCCGTCTCCTTAATTTTCCGATAGTTTAGGGCAACGACTAATCCAAATAGCAGAAACCCAGTTATCATGGTTCCGAATAAGATGATGTCTTCAATGTCCTCCACGGAGAGAGCCGCCAGACACACGACCCGCCATCTCTCCCATGCGTCCATCGTGTAGCCAGCAGCAAACGTCCCAGCGGGACATTCCGGTTCTCCAGATCCCGCTTTTCTAGTCGAGAAGATGGTGTCAATTGCGTTAAGAGACCAGTTGATCAGATCCATAATTTCGGTTTTGTAAATAGTGCAGCGAGAGTCTCTTAAGAAGGACAGGACAATACAAGAGAGCAAGCAGGGAAGTTCAGGATAGGGAGGGAGGGAAGAAAAATGCGACCGCCTTCGAACAGAGCCAAACGAGAAAAAGCGACCAAGTCAAATTTTAACTTGCAAAAAATTACCATTTTGGTCGCAGTCTGGATCCCTGTCATGTTAAATTTTATCTTCGTATTACAACAATAAAAAACATTTTATTTATAAAAAGCTTTAGCAGCAACACTAATATTAGCAGTAAGCAAAATAAACGTAGAATGTCTAATGTTTTCAAATGGAGAAAATAAATAAAGGACAGGAGTCATAGCAACTTCATTTTTTTACTACAGTTTTAGTAGGTTTATAAGCTGTTTAATAGGCTATAGAGTGAAGAATAATTCACTGGATAATGTTAATTCACGGAATAATATTCTCTGTAATATTGGAATATAACAACGATTGTATTTTATTGCATTTCTCATCTGGCATGCTCTAAATTATGCTGCTGACAGCGCGGTTATCTATGCATTTACACAGAACTATAGGCTACTCAAACTGCAATCAATTGCAGAGAATTCCCATAGAGTTGTATTAATTTAGATGTTTATAAACTAAATAATGGTTATATAGTAAGTGTTAATACAATTTATGGTGCTTCAAAAAAGTGAATCTTGTTAAAAGTTACATGCAGTGGCCGTGCTGAGCATTTCTTGAGTATCAACCGCTGAGTGAACTGCAATCGTCTTCACGAGACTAATGATGAGCATATAGACAGAGAGAGAATTAAATTCAATGCTTTTATTTCCAACATGCAATCATTCATGGCTGTGTTATTTAATTCATGCAAAGTTACGTCTTTATTGGGAGAGGACTTGACTGATTATCTACGTGACTCAGACTTCACGAGACTAATAGACCACAGAGAGAGAATTCAATTCAGCACTTTTATTTCTAACATGCTCTAATTCATGGCTGTGTTATTTCAGGCAAAGTTATATCTTTATAGGGACAGGGCTTGACAGAGTATCTTATTTATCATATTTCTTAGAGCCAAGTTGCATAAACTACATATCAGGCATTTATGTAATACATCTAATTTGTGCATTAATGACTGTAATATTAAATAGTTTACTAACTACAGCAAATCAAGTACCTGCACGCCGTTGTTGTCTCGTCTCCCCTCAGATGCGCTGCAATTGCGATCCTGCGCGCAATTCTCAAAACGTGTGAGATTGGGTGTTTATCGGTGAATCCGATATTACAAAACCGATATCCGATTATGGAAAAATGCCTAAATATCGGAAAAATATCGGTAAATCGATATATCGGTCGATCTCTAATAATAATAATAATAATTTTTGGCGGCAAAAAAAAAATCCTGTGTTTGATGCATGCTTCCTCTTTTCCAAAGAATCCACAAAGTTGCCGGACGTGCATCTCTCCTCTATTTTGCTTTCTAAACTTAAAACAAATGTAAATCAATCAAGTCAGTCCATAAACAAATAAACTTAATGACTCTGCTCTTTCTTGTGTGCCCGCCATCTCCTGTGAGCGCGGTCAAAGATGATATCCTCCACCTGGCTCTCCGACATAACGCCAATATGTTACCCTGGAGCACAAAAGCAGTCATAAGTAGCACAGGTATATTTGTAGCAATAGCCAACAATTAAGGGTGTGTGATATTGGCAAAAAAAAAAAAAAGATCTATTTTTTTGGATTTTTTCAATAACGATAATTAGAGTGTGTTATTGTGCTGATATCTGACTAATGTGGACAGCTGCAGTTTTTGATATTCTTCATATTCTGTGTGGTTAGTTTACATCAGTGATTAATTAATCTTTTCATTTGAGTTTAAATTGATTTTTAAAAAGCTAATTTTTTTCTAAAAGTGTACATCTTTTGAGTCATTGTTACATTTAATCAGTCAATTAAGATAATACACATTTAGATTGTTACCAAACAAATGAGACCAGTATCATCAAAATTAATCTTTGCAGAAGTTGCATCTGAATGGCATTTAGATGTATTTACACACCATTTAATGCAGCTCAGAGGGACATGGAGTGCTTTAACCTGTTACAAATGCATATTTGTTTTGACATTTTAAACAAAGCATTGAATACTGATATTTAAAATTTATTTAAAAAATGAAAAGACATAAAATGTGAAATAATTAAAATCGCCAGTAGGTGGCAGAAAGTCACTGTTAATAAATGAGTCATTGGGACTGAACCGAATCATTTAACGGTTGATTCATTCAGGAACGAAGCAGCACTGTCATGTTGCTCAGAGACGCAAAACAGTGCCGTGGCTGTTTGGAATTATTTTTTTTGTCTGCAAAATGGAGCAAAATCAGGCAATATGTTGTCTTATTGTTGACTTACTGATTTTATACAACAACTCAATCAATATCACATTTGTAATCATTTTTTGAAGAAAAAAAACAGCACTCTTTGTGTGATTTAACTATATCTTGAATTTTGTGATCATTCTTAATGCATTTTAATAGACTGAATCATGCAGTGAAAGAGCATGCTCTAAATGTGCACGTGCACAGTTTAACCCACTTCATCACCATGTAGGCTAATGCATACATGCACTACACTTCGTAGGTGTTTTGTTTGCTTTTTGCAAAATACTGTATATTGTCAAATTGCACATCTTTAAAACAACAATTACGATAGTATCGCAGACTATATATAATCGCACACCCCTACCAACAATACATTGTATGGGTCAAAATTATCAATTTTTCTTTTAAAAATAAAAAAAGTAAAGATCATGTTCCATGAAGATATTTTGTCAATTTCTTACTGTAAATATATTCAACTTCATTTTTGATTAGTTATATGCATTGCTAAGAACTTAATTTGGACAACTTTAAAGGTGATTTTATAATTTTTTTTTGCACCCTCAGATTCCAGATTTCAAATAGTTGTATCTTGGCTAAATATTGCCCTAGAATAACAAACCATACGTCAATAGAGAGAACAATTAACCCTTTGTTACGGAGACGTGAGACGTGCGGATCCATTTGCAAGGCTTTTATTTAGAGACGTGGTCATAAACACAGGCAGTGACATAGGCATAGGCAAGACAGAGTAATCCTAGGGCAAGTGTGGGTCTATGATCGGCGAACAATATCCAGAGGGCTTGAGAAGAGGGGTAGTCCAATAACCTGAGCAATAATCCAAACGAGGTATGAGCAGAGTCCGAACGGCGAGACAAGGGTTAATCCAAGATACCCGGGCAGGAATCAGGAAACGAGGCTATAAACTAAACTAAGACTTAGAAAACACGGAAGGGCTCCGTAATATAGCTATCACTAGGAGAGTGATAAACGCTAGACAATACTGGAACTAAACAAACACAGCATGGCTCGGTAAAGCAGCTACCACTAGGAGAGTGATAAATGCAGAACAATACTCGGAGCTAAACATAAACACAGAATGGCTCGGTAAGGCAGCTACCACTAGGAGAGTGCTAAACGCAGAACAATACACGGCGATCTGTGAAAAGAAGTCCATGGTATATAAAGGGTGTGTGATTGTGAGATGGTTCTCAGGTGTGAGCGTGTGATTGAGACAGCTGTGCATACTTAGTGCAATGAATGATGGGAAATGCAGTCCAGGGTAAAATGTAACAGTCTGTGTGGTGTGAAGGTCAATGTGATGGAGTGACCTCTGGTGGTGAGTAAATCGAAGTTCATAGACCAGATTCGTGTCACCCTCATCACTGGTTTTGTGCTCCAGGGTCACATATATGCCGATGGCTCCACCTAGTCCCCACCTCCTATTGAGGAGTCATGCACACACAAAAACACAAGACAACCATACAAAGCAATACTTAATTAAAAAATAATAAATAAAGAATATTTTAAATGAATTCAATATAAACAATAATATGGCTCCTATACACCGGCCCCTAATTGTTTTACATAGAAAAACAATTAATTTATATAAAAAAGGAGCCAAAAAACAACAAAAATAAGAAAAAATATAGCTGCAAGCAGCAATTACGGGGCCAAACACTACAGAAGCAAGCATCAGACCAATTGCAGCAATGAGGAATTGAAGCATTTTAAGATTATTGTATTCCAAATGGCTGAAAAAAACATTTAAAACTACTAGTGATATGATTGAATGACTTTTCACTTTTGACCAACACGTGGCACCGTTATCAAATCGATGTGGTTTGTTCTGTGTGAGGTGACAATGGCACACACAAAGTTTGGTATCAATATGTCAAAGCATTGCAGAGATACAGCCTCAAGTGTCATTTTGGCATCATGCCTCAAATTCGTTGCTGTATGTGAAATATGTGAAAATGGTTTTGTCTATCAACACAAAATCCATATCTTTGTCAGCATGGTCTGAAGATGATACGATTAGATTTTGGTGAAAATCGGACCAACGGTCTAGGAGGAGTTTGAAAAAGTAGGTTTTTAAAGAAAATCAAAATGGCTGAAAGGAAGTTTGGCTGACTATAGCAACATTGGTATCATTGTTCTCAGCGTGACCCAGGGAATCTATTAATACCAGTGTCATTACAATAGGCAAAATTCACAGAAAGCTATTAGCATTTATTTGAAATTTCATTGCAACTTTTGACCACAAGGTGGCACTGTCTCAAAACGTTTTGAGTACTATCAGGTCATGGTCTCAATGGTACATACAAAGTTTCGTAATGGCACACTAATGCATTCGTAAAATATAGCATTTTATATAATAATATTCTATTGTAGTCAATGGCAATTTCATGTTTTGTTAAATTATAGCACCACCAATTGGCACAATCCCACCAAATTTTGTATGTGTCCTTTTTATGTTGAGTGTGTCCAAACATATGTGTGTCAAATTTGGTGACATTTAGTTATAGACATATTTGTGTATAAGTAGATGAAAAATGACCGACTGCTGACTTTGTTTGCATTTTTTGTGCCACGTACTATCAAAATTGTGGCAATTGGGCAGTAGCGTATAGCCGGCACGCTATGTTGTCGAATTTCCTACGGTGGTTTCGTGTCGATCGGAGTAACAGTTTCTAAGACATTGGCAAATGTGTTTTAAGCGCTAAAATTCAACGGTGCACAAACCATAAAGCAAAATCTGGCAAGTTTGGTATCGCTGGACTAGGCAAGGATTCAGGAGTCTAAAAATGTAACTCTCGTGAAAATAAGTCAACCCCACTCAAAGTTATAAGCATGTGAAAATTAGATTTTGCCACTAGGTGGTGCTGCCTTAAAACTTCTCAGGCCCCTTCAGGACATCGTGCTGATGAACCATGCCAAGTTTTGTAATGATACGTCAAAAAATGGCTGACATGGGAAAATTGGATATGGTTCGACTCTAAAGAGACTAGTGATTTGTGTTTTTTTTTTTTTTTTTTTTTTTTTTTTTTTTTTGGCCAAACCATTCACAAGTTAGAAGAAAACATTTGCATTTTCATATCTCCTGACCACTAGGTGGCACAGCTCCAAAACACTGCAGGTATCCTCAGGTCATGCTTGTTATAACACACATCATGTTTGTTCTCAATAAGTCAAAGATCGGACAAACCTTCTAGGATGAGTTCAAAAAAAGTAGGTTTTACGAACAATTGAAATTAGCGGAAAAAACTAAACCTTACGATTTTTTTAATTTTGGACTTCATTCGACTCTGCTTGAGCCAAGGATTCAGATGAAAAAATAATTTATTTTGTGGCTTACGGTTCAAAAGGTATTAACATAAACATGAGTGGAACTTTGGACAAGTGGTGGCGCTAGAGAGTTTGAGTTAGAGACTATAAATTTGGTGTGGTTACTACTGACACCATCTTCTATCAGTGTGCCAAATTTTACAACTTTCCCGCAAGTGGTTCTATGGGCTGCCTTTGACTTTCGAGCGGAAGAAACAAAAGAAGAATAATAAGAACGCCAACGGATACAATAGGTGCCATCGCACCTTCTGTGCTTGGCCCCTAATTATATTACCTTTAATGTAGGGCTTAATTTTCTTCTTCTAAGACTAAGCTTAGTAACAGGTCTCTTAATAATAGAGGTTTTGGTCTTGAGAGTTACAGAATGTACTAGTCCAAGGCTCGCAAAATGTCAAAATCCCTGGTAGCCCTTCGGGCAGGTACTCTTCAGATTTTGGTAGCCCAAAAATTAATTTAACTAGCCCAAATAAAAAAAAAAAATAATAATAAAAATAATAACAAAACATTTTTATTAAATATAGAAAATCAGATAGGAGTCTAATTATCATCAAACATATTTCAATACACAAATATCAACAAATATGAAGGAAGGAATTTTCTGCAGAATTTTAAAAAATAAATTTATGGCAATTTATTACCCATTTTAAGAGCTGCACAAGTAAAATGAACACAGTATGAGCGTGTTGGACAATGGTAACATACAGTGTTAAGCCATAAAATTACATGATTTACAGTTTTCACAAAAAACTAAAATCTTATACAACAACATTTCAGCCTTTAGACCATTTTTATGAAAAGGGATAAATAAAGCATATAAATTATTATATTCAATTAAAACAAATAAATATTACTGTATTTAAATAAATATTAAGTCTAATTGTGACTTTTAGTCTTAATGTGACTTTTAGAAGTCACATTAAATTCGTTCTCATTTACAACTCTGTGTTTGCTGCTTAAAAACATGGGTCGATATTTGCATTGATCTGACCATAAACAGCAAGAAAGGCATATTGGAAATGCGCTCTTATTTATTCAATTGCATCATTGCCTTTTGAAGTTTAATACAGCCGTATCGCCATTCTTGTCTTTCCGTCCCCTACTGTAAGACCTCTTGAAATTATAAAGACATTCCTTATACCATTTAACGTATTTAAAACTTTTTATGGTCTTAACTTTGATACAACTAAATTGAAGAGTTTTTAAGGACCTGCGGGAGCCCTGCATTTTAAGATAGCCCGTCGGGCAGGGCAGTGATACATTTTGGTACCCCGACTGGAAAACACAATAGCCCCGGGACGTCGGGCTTGCGATTTTTGCAAGCCCTGTAGTCCTTTCTTATCGGGTTCAGGTCAGGTCAGACACCGCCATGATGCGATGCAGCAGGAGGGTTAAAACTCCACTGAATTCCATATTTGAGCAAGCTATCCTGGATCTGATCCTTGTCTAAATCATTAAGAGCTTTTTTTAAGTTCCTTTTGAGCACCCACTAGTTTTGTTCCATTATCAGATCTAATATGTTTAACTTGTCCTCTTCTGCAAATAAACCTTCTCAGGGCATGTATGTAGCAGTCTGTTTCTAATGAGTTTGCTACTTCTGAATGAACAGTTCTGCTGGACATGCAAGTAAATATTAATCCATACCTTTACACACAGCCTCTTCCTCTTTTCTCTTCAATTGGGCTGAAGTAATCTAACCCAACGTTAGTAAAAGGTGGAAGGTCTGGTAGGATTCTCTCCAATGGTAAACCTGCTCAACGCCGATAGATCACACACTTGGAAATGATCCTTCGTGCTGCAGAATTACCCTTTATAATCCAGTACTTTTTACAAAGGTGGGACAAGATGTAATTTCTACCACTGTGACCAGACTGCTCATGTGCATGCCTTAGCAAAAGTGTTGAAATGTGAGCATCTTTAGGCAGAATGATTTGATATCTTGTTTCCTCTGGCATTGCTAATTTGTGTAGTCGTACACCTACTCTCAGGAGACCGTCATCAAGCATGGGATCCAGCCGATAGAGTGAACTTTTCTTTTGAACACTAGAAGACTTTGTTTCCAGTGTTGTGATTTCAGCCGGAAATTATGTTCTTTGAGTGTATATGATAACAGCCCTTTCTGCATGAGCCAATTCTTCCACAGTTAGGCGCTGTGCTTTGAAAAGTTTCAGCTGGTGATGACCATGAGGATTGTCAACGCTTGACGCTGGCTTTTTGCTTTTCTTAAACATCAGTGACATTGTTTTTCAATTTGAGATACCAGGCTACAGCTTTCAACAGCTTCATCCAGTTTGAAAAGTAAGAGATCAGTTGACTTGTTTGTGTTTCTGTCTCCTTGAGAACAGTAACATAGGTCACAATCTCCCTTTTGACTTCAGGATCATCTTTTGACAAAAGGTAGGATCTCACTGACTCTTGTTTAGGCCAACTTTCCTCAGTATTCCACAGACATTCTGGAACACGAATGTGTGTGTGTGTGTGTGTGTGAGAGAGAGAAAGAGAGTGTGTGTGTGCATATGTTTAGCCTTTGAATGTAGCTGCTGCTGACAGAATAACAGGCTATTATTCGTGGATAATCCCCACGTGGGGAAGTCGTGGCCTAATGGTTAGAGAGTCGGACTTGTAATCCAAAGGTTGCGGGTTCGAGTCTCGGGCCGGCAGGAATTGTAGGTGGGGGGAGTGAATGTCCAGCGCTCTCTCCACCCTCAATACCACGACTGAGGTGCCCTTGAGCAAGGCACTGAACCCCCAACTGCTCCCCGGGCGCTGCAGCATAAATGCTGCCCACTGCTCCGGGTGTGTGTTCACGGTGTGTGTGTGTTCACTGCTGTGTGTGTGTGTGTGTTCACTGCTGTGTGTGTGTGTGTTCACTGCTGTGTGTGTGTGCACGTTGGATGGGTTAAATGCAGAGCACGAATTCCGAGTATGGGTCACCATACTTGGCTGAATGTCACTTCACTTCACTTCACTATAGATGAAGGAACAGCAGTATCAGGCGCTGTTGAAGGGTTAGAGTCAGTCAGTCTGTGACCGATCCTGATTAACCGGTTTAATTCATTTACTTTAATTCAGTTTAAATAATCCGCATACACTTGATTGGCTCAGTGACTTTCTCTCCTCTCCACCTGTAGCTGGTGTGTGGTGAGTGCACTGGCGCCGTTGTCCTGTGGCTGCCATCGCATCATCCAAGTGGATGCTGCACACCGGTGGTGGTTGAGGAGAGACCCCCCCCACATGATTGTAAAGCGCTTCGGGTGTACAGCAATACACAAAGCGCTATATAAATGCATCATCCATTCATTCATTCATTCACTTATACACTATGCGCTTTTGCAAGGTGTACTTGCGCACAACCGTTCAGTGTATGAATTATATGTGACCCTGGACCACAAAACCAGTCATAAGGGTCAATTATTCGAAATTGAGATGTGTACATAATCTGAACGCTGAATAAATAAGCTTCCATTGATGTATGTTTGTTAGGATAGGACAATATTTGTCTGAGATACAACTATTTGAAAATCTGGAATCTGAGGGTGCAAATAAATCTAAATATTGAGAAAATCTCCTTTAAAGTTGTTCAAATGAAGTTCTTAGCAATGCATATTACTAATCAAAAATTAAGTTTTGATATATTTAGGGTAGGAAATTTACAAAATATCTTCATGGAACATTATCTTTACTTAATATCCTAATGATTTTTGGCATAAAAGAAAAATAAATAATTTTGACCCATACAATGTATTGTTGGCTATTGCTACAATATACCCCAGCGACTTAAGACTGGTTTTGGGGTCCAGGGTCACATATAAGGTTATTTTGTCATTCATAATCAGAGTCTGATAGCCCCTCTCCATTCACTATGTAATTAAAGCGGCGACAGTTGAGCACATGAAGGGTTCAACATTCCACACTTCATTTTTCAGTTAAGTTCATCATCTGGGTATTTAAAGTGCACTTTTTCATTTTGGAATTTTCTTTGTGAGCACACTACTCAAAATATTTATACTACAAAACGTCATAGAATAGTGCATACGTACACAAATTGAGACGCCTTATGTGAATCTCAGCATCTCTGCTGCTTTCATATGCATGCTGATGACACACTCGACCTGAGACAGCTATGGGTGTGTGTGTGTTTACTAGGACACCAGCCATAAAGAGTTTACTGCTAAAGCAATGAAAACAGAGGGACTGTGAGTGTGACCCTCAGTTTCAGCCGTTGTCTTTTACAGAAGCAGCTGAAGTTTGTGTCTGAACATGAGTGTCCGGTTCTTCATTGAGCTTTGTTAAACCAGCGGCGCTGTGTCTCGTCCCTCCCTCAAGCGCTCGGAGACACGGCCCTCTGGCACGCCTGACCTTTGCTTTCATTGGATGAATGTGAAGTCCAGCTCTCCCTCTGGTTTAATTATCACTCTGCAGATTCTCTGTTCTTCAGTTCAATCTTGCTCCTCCACCTGCATCCCTCACTCGCTCAATTAAAGCATCTGAATGCGTGAAAGAACAGAGAGCCGTTCCAGCACAGCACCTGATCTTTGAGTCCTGAGTGTGTGTGTGTGTGTGTGTCTGTGTGTCTTGATCAACAAGATGAAGTGAAATAAGAGAGGAGAAAATACAGATGCCATCACAGCAGGTGTCACACACACACACACACACTCACTCGCACACACACAAACGTTTGTTTTTGTGAAAAGTGGGGACATCCCATAGGCGCAATGGTTTTTATACTGTACAAACTGTATGTGCTATTGCCCTACACCTAAACGTAGCCCTCACAGGAAACTGTCATTACACAAATGTATGTCCTCATTTGTCACAAAAACACTCACTCACACACTCACACACTCACACACACACACACACACACACACACACACACACGTTCACTCACACATACACACACACTCTCACTCACTCACTCTCTCACACACGCGCACACACACTCTCACACACATGCTCACACACACACATATATATGTATGTGGAGATCCTTTTCTGATTCTGTTAAACAGGTTTGACTCATTCCAGTAATTTCATCCCTTTTATCAAAATATATACTCATCAGATTTATTTGTTTGTTTGTATAATGAGGGTGAACAAATACTACCACTCATTTTTCCTCAGTTCTGCTAAAATTGAAGGCTTAATTACATTTTGTGATTCAGGATTTTGGCAGAAAGGATGGTCCTGTTAAATGTGAGTTAACTGTATGTGAGAGCATGAAGGCTCATGACTCACCTGATAGGTCACCTAGCAGTGTCTGAATGACCTGATTAATATTCACCTTATTTCACAGTGTGATGTGAACGCCAGATGCTCGCTTGCATTCAGATGTGTATTGAAATGTTCACAGCAGAAAGGAACTGAAGAGAAGTTCACGCGTGAATTTGAACGCAAGAGCACGCTGTGCACATCAAACGCAAATGTGTCCCTGCAGCACAAAAGCAGTCACGAGTAGCACAGGTATATTTGTAGCAATAACCAAAAATACATTGTATGGGTTAAAATGATTGATTGATTTTTCTTTTATGCCATGTTCCATGAAGATATTTTATCACAACTTCATTTGATTAGTAATATGCATTGCTACAACTTTTGGACAACTCTGTAGTTGTAGTTTGACGGTTTAGAGGAGTTTAGGGAGTTTTTATTCAGGAGGGGAAGGTGTCCACTTTGATTGACGGCTGTGGGGGGTGGGATCAGTGACCTCCTGTGAGTGATGTCAGAGTGATTGACCGCTTCAGGATGGAGGGCATTTCTTGTTTTTGTAGGCAGGATGTCCTGTTGACCATGAGAACAGATGACTGTAGATGTTTCACTGGCAAGAGTTTCTCCGTTACGCTGACTTTGGTGAAATCATTTCAGATGAGCCGGATTTGCATATAAAGGAAGCATGTGCTAGATTGATTGATTGACAGCCACTTGATTTAAGTTAGTCAGATCGCAGGTGTGAAAAAGATGCAGGATTGAGAGCAGAAATGCTGCTCAAGTGGCAGATTGGATTTCGTTGCTTATGTAAAGCACATTTAAACCAGTGGATGTTT
Source organism: Barbus barbus (assembly GCF_936440315.1). Taxonomy (NCBI): domain Eukaryota; kingdom Metazoa; phylum Chordata; class Actinopteri; order Cypriniformes; family Cyprinidae; genus Barbus; species Barbus barbus. Next base: position 477,116 of record NC_136730.1, read on the forward strand.
TGTGCTTTTGTTTCAGGCTTTTGTTCTGGATCTTCAACAAAGTCAAATCCAACCATTGACATTTATTGTCCTTGCAGAGCGGCACATGCTGTTATTCTCTAGCAGTCAGACTCTCTCAGCGCTTTTGGCCCAGCAGGACATGCGTCTTCCCATCAAACTCTGATTTTAATACAGGCAGAAGAGCGCTGAAATTATAAATAATTCTCTCTGAATTAATGACAGTCAATCACGGCTGTTCTCTGGCTTTTGTGTGTTCAGGTATTATTCGCCACACGACGCTTTTATTCACAACACAAAACCAAATGGAGAGAAAATGGCTCAATTACGGTCGCAGGAGGCTGCAGTATCGCTGAAGGTGAAAAGGCGCTTTTAATAACAGACGCTTAGAGTCTGACTGAGAGTCACGCCAAAAACAGAGCCTGCGTGGAAAATGGAGGCCGAACGGCAGCCATTTCACACCCGTGCCTGTTAGTGTGTGTGTGTGTTTGTCTGGGAGTCTGTGAGTGAGTGTGTGTGCGTGCGTGTGTTTGTGAGTGTGCGTGCATGTGTTTGTGAGTGTGTGAGCGTGCTAGTGTGTGTGTGTCTGTGAGTGTATGTGTGTGCGCGTTTTTGTGACAAATGAGGACATAAATGTGTATAATGACACAGGTATGACACATGTATTACAAGGTGAAGGTGACCTTTCAGGACATTGACCAATGTCCCCACTTTTCAAAGCACTTATAAATCATAGAGTGAGTTGTTTTGGTTTTTTTTTTTTTTTTTTTTTTTTTTTTTGGGAAAGCCTACTACCCCGCAATGGTCTGACCAGGTGTGTGAGCCGGCTACCCCGCTGAGCACTGAGGGAGTTTTAGTGGAGTTCGGGGATATGGAGGATTGTCCCACCCATACTCCTACCGCTATGAGCGAGTACAAACTGGCCTCTGGTGGATATTATGAGGAACTAAAGAACATTTTTTCGGAGGACCTGATTGACTTTTTTGGAGAGGTGAACCCTAAGCTCCCTGTTCTTCCCAATACTCCTGTGTCTCCGCTGGTCCCGTCCAGCCCTGAATCTCCTGTGTTTCCTGAATCCCCGCCCAGCCTCCCTCTCCCCTGTCTGCGCCTCAGACCTCTGCGCCCCCTGCTCCACCTCGGTCCATCGACACTTCGGCTCCACCTCGGCTCCATCGGAAACCATCGGCCATACGGCTTCTCCGGGCTCCCTCGTCCATCCGGCTCCGCCTTGGTCATTTATCGACCTGCCTGCACCTACGACTTCGGCTGGCTCCTCCTTTCCTCCGACTCCGCCTTTGTCCTCGGTCCCACCGGCTCAGCCTCTGACCTCTGGATTTCCGGTTCCTCCTCGGACGCTCATCGCCGCAACTGCTCCTCAGTCACCAGGCTGAGCGTGGACTCATCGGCTCTTCGGCTCCATCTGCGAGGGCTGCATCTCCGTCGGTCGTCCCCAGGGTGTCCACAACTGTCAAGGCGTCATTCCCACCTTGGCTCCTCCCACCTTCGACTCTGCCCTGGGGCCTCGTCCTGGTTGGTCTCTGGCTGAATACATGGGTCCTCCTGCTCCTGACTTCCCCTTGGCTCCTTCCACCTTCCACTCCCCTATGGACTTATTTTGTTCTGTGTTTGGTCTGCCTTCTCTCCTGCTCCACTCCCTCCTACAGAGCCCCCACACTCCCTCCTCAGTTTGAACTCTTTACGGCGTGAGGACACGCCTACCCGGGAGGGGGCGATATGTCACATGTCTATGTTACACCTTTTTGAGTAGACTGTTATTAAAGACTGTTATTTTGGATTATCTTTGCCTGATCTTATCTTCCTCCTTGGAGCTCCGTAACAGCCTATGGGATGTCCCCACTTTTCACAAAAACAAATGTGTGTGTGTGTGTGTGCAGGTTTATATATCCTGGTAAAACCTGAATACACACAGACTAATGGGGACCTAAATTGAGGTCTCCATGGGTACAAAAGCTTATAAATCATGCTGAAGGAGTATTTCTTTTCTTTTTTTGAGAGCAAAAAAGGCAATAGAAAATACGGTTTGTAAAAATCATACAAGGATAGCTGACCAGACTCTGTGTGTGTGTGTGTGTGTGTGTGTGTACTGGTATTCCCTACATGGAAAGGAAAGGACATGACATGTGTCCCATACTTGGAATTTGTGCTCTGCATTTCACCCATCCAAGTGCAGACACACAGCAGTAAGTAGTGAACACACACACACACACACACACACACACACACACACAGGATTATGAAATCACACAGAATGTGTTTGGAGAGTTTAAACATGTCTGTAGTTTTGTGTGAGGGGTAGATTTAGGTGTAAGGTGATATAAAATACAGTTTGGACAGTAGAAAAAAAACATTACACCTATGGAATGAACCCATAAATAATTTGAGTCGATCCACAAACCTGTGGCAGGAGAGACAGACAGGCAGAGAGTGAGACGGCTCATTCTCTGGTTTCGGATCGGATTTCACTGCTGATTTCAGTGTTTAATTCAATAATCTGATTCCAGCATCAAAGACTCTGGAGTCCAGCAGTTCTCTGTCTGTTTGTTCGATAAGAGTCTAGCTGTAATCTCTTAACCAAGACGTTTTAATTATTTATACGATTCATCGGCCTCTCCGGCATTGATTGATTGACGCTGAGGCCTCGCTGCTTCAAAGCAAAGGAAAAGAGCGTCCGCTTTCCATCTGTCTGCTGTAATGATTTCCGTTAAACGCCGCCGTTTGAGACGCAGGGCATTTGCAGAGAGATTCGTCTGCTGGAACACATTAATATTTCAATAGGAGATGCTGATGAGAATGAAAAGCCCCGCCCACTCATTAATATGCATGCATGAGTTAGGCCGATTATTTTCAGTAGTTTGCATTTATTTGAAGATGACTGAGGGCTGAATTATTAGCAGACTGAACTATTCATTATGAATATGATTATCCAGAGGCAGAAGGAAGATCACAGTTTTTCAGAGAAGAGGTCGTATCTGAAACACATGCTGTGTGAAGGTTGACCTTTGCCCTCTGAGCCAAGCCGGACAGGAGGAAATTAAAAGAGAGAGTGATTTCAAGTTGCAGGGTTTGGCTTCAGTCTTCAGTTTATTGCTCTTCATCAGGGGGTGGTGATGGCGCAGGGGATAAGACACATGCCTTTGGTGTGAGAGACCCGGGTTCGAATCCACTGTGAGACACCAATGTGTCCCTGAGCAAGACACTTAACCCCTAGTTGCTCCAGAGGCGTGCGACCTCTGACATATATAGCAATTGTAAGTCGCTTTGGATAAAAGCGTCAGCTAAATGAATAAATGTAAAATGTAAAAGTAAATGATGGAACGGAGACATTTCTGGTCTAGGGTGTGCTTTAATGACAAAAATGATATCTCGATGCCAATAAAGATAATTAGACAATATTTTGCTGAGCGTGTTGTGCTGGTATTTTGGCATTTTTCTTTAAATACAAACCTAAAATCGTCAGTAGGTGGCAGCAAATCACCGCATTGAGTCAGAGTCATTCATTCAACCGATTTGTTCAAAAATCTAATTGATTCAGTAACTAAACACTGTTGTGTGTTGCTCACAGATGCAAAACAGTTCTTCTGAGGTTTTGTTGGAAACTATTTTTGTTGTCGAAATAAATCAAAAACAAGATCTGTTGTCTAAAATGTAAGTCAATTAATATTAACTTCATCTGAAATGTTCATCAAATCAATATCACATTTGTAATCGTGCTGATATTTGGAGAAAAACTGTACTCCTCGTGTGTAATACATATGTGTATATATAAAAGTTGTAATGATAAAGGCACAGAGAAACAATATCGTTGGAACCAACTATTTTTTTCCAGATGATGAACGATAAAAGCTTTGACACTCAATCAGAATCTATCCTGCTATAATGAACTCGAGAATTTAAAGTGGCAGACAAGTGTGAGCTTAGAATAAACAGATATCTAAACTAATATCATTGTCTTTATAGTTATCGTTCTTGGTATGACTGGGGTTTTAGTCTAAACTACATGGTGTAGTGTATGTGTGCTCTCTCTGGGTGTGTTTTTGCTTTGTTTTTGCAATATACTCAATGTCAAACTGCATATCATTTAAATAACAATTGGGATATTGTAGACGATATACAGGTACCTCGCACAGCCCTAATCTGGTCTGAAAAGAGCATTCGTTAAACCGCTGCGAAAACACAGACTTTCCACATTTACACACCAGTGACATTAAACGAGATCCATCCAGCCCTAGTGAGGGTGTAGGACAGATGTGATCATTCCTAACAGCAGTGCTGTGTGTGTGTGTGTGTGTGTGTGTGTGTGTGTGTGTGTGTGTGTGTGTGTGTGTGTGTGTGAGAGAGAAAGTGTGTGTCCATGTGCTCGTCCGGTGCTCCTGTATTAGCAGTGCTAAAGCTAATGCGTGCACTGGCTCCAGAGTCAGTGTTTCACTCAGTCATTCTGAGGGTCTTGTTCAGTGGGAAGTTCACACTAGCTCCGTGGCTAGAGCGTCACAGCAGAAAGCGCAGCAGAGGCGTTGTTTGGCATGGAAATGAAGCAGGAAAGCAGCACCATTAGGAGGAGACGTGCTGCGTTTGATTGGCTAATCAAAACCACCTCAAATAGGCTTTATTAACAGCAGAAGTAATCAGTGCTGATTAGATAAACATATTTGACTTGAGACAGAATGTGAGCGAGAAGAGAGGAAAAATGAGAAAATAAAGTGAAAAGGTGCAGGCGGTGCTCTAGGGTAATGAACGGCGGGACCGAGCTTCATCTGTTTAGCATGAGACGCTAGCCCAGATTTACAGCCGTGATTAGCCACATTCACTCAAGCGCATTAAACTTCCGCCCAGTGCATTACCTCTGAGTGCCATATGGCAGAACTGATTATAGTGCTAGAGAGGCGCTTTGCGGCCTGATGAGAGGACGAGCCTCGCCGCGGCTCCGAGGGGCAACGTGAGCGTCAGAGATGCATCGATACAAACGTGTTTGAGTTTTCATATGCAGCAGAAGCAGATCTCTCACAAACAACTGTATTCTGAGCCAGTCCACCAGATGAAGACGATGAGGTCTGAGAACATGATGCTTCATGAAACGCTTGTTAAATATTACCCGTTTTACTTTTTTGAGTGAATTGGCAGGGCTGTGGAGAGAAACAGTAGCATTTCTTCATAAACATATAGAATCAGGAACCGCGTCTTCTCTGTGTAGTCAAGCGGTTGCATTTAGATCGAAAATATTGTGTTCTGAAAATGCCAAAGGAAAAATAATCCCAACTTTAAAATTCATGTCTTCAGTCATAATATAAAAATCTGAAGAATCTTTATCAGTGAGCAGGGGAGTTTCAGGCCCCCATCAAAAAAGTGCTTGTATAAATAAATCAATCGTCTTCACCAGTCCTTCACAAACTGCATGCTCAGTTAAGAGCTGCTTCATCATGGACAAATGATAAGTAGGGATTTGAGTTCAGTTTCCTACAGTGGAATAGGCAAATATCCAGCTAATCCAGTGCTCTTTTTATTTTCTGTCTTGTATCCTGTCATACTGAGAAACAGCTGCATATGATCCAGTGCGCAAATGAACTGTCTGAATGAATCAACCTGAATCACGAACAGCGTCAGACCTTTTTGCTAACCCCTTTGCCTAATTAGATCAGGAGAGTGATTGATTCGTGGATTTGGCATTGCTAATTCTGATTCTAAAGAGCTAATAGAAACACACACACTTGAGAAAAGGATTCTCAGGTCGGTAAACGTCAATCCCATTGATTTGTCAGGAATATTTCGGTGGGGCTTGTGGCTAGCGATCCCCTTGTCAGTATGAAATTGATTTAAAATAAGTTGACTTGGTGTCACGTTCTCGTAGAGTAAACGATTAAGAGGAGCAGATGAACAGATGCATTTAGCATTAAACATTTAGCTGAAAGGTGCGTGTCTGTCCAAAGGCATTGTGTTCCTCTGCTGCTGGACGACAGATCGCCGTTAGCACAAAACACACAAAATAGTTTAATTAGCATGCATATTAAACGCACACCTAAACATGCACATCATTAGCTTGAGGTTAAACCTACAAGCATAAGGCTGAGAAACACACAATAATTCAGTGTTTGACTCTGTTTTTGTGAATTTAGATGGTTCCGTGTGTAGGAGACACATGAAGATGTTTTTTCTGCTGTGAGGATAGGAGCAGCACTGAATCCCTGCGATTCACGTGATTGAACCGCATGTGGATCGTTTCTGACCTGACCTGAGACCAGCATTATAAAGCACCGTTCCTCCTACAGATCCCACAGCTGGCCTCAGATCAGCGCAGGCTGAGGAAAATCGCAGCGATCCCACCCAGACGCGCTGGAGTTTGAGCGCAGATAGTGGCGCGTGTCAGCGCTGAAGGTCAGGCCCCCTCATCTCCTGAGTATTGCCCTAGAGCGTCTTATCAGCACTGTGATGAGAGATACACTGGGGAGCATCTTATCAGCGCAGTGTTGTGTGGAGGCGCTGCAGTGCTATGCCTCTGACCTTCATGCGCTCCTCATTCCTCTGACAGGAAGTGATGTGTTGCGCTGGAGCTCAGGGTTTATTGCAGCGTTAGCGCAGCAGGAACTCATGTTGAACCCGAGTCACCAACTGAACATGAACACGCATTATATTCGATGCAAATAACTTTTTTCCCCTCATTGCTATAGATGCACACAACTAGAGAGGATGCTTAATATGGGAAATGACTCAAACCCAGCATCGGTGTGCTTTGTGTCACAGTTTGTGCATTTACTGCATTATGGGCATCAGTTCATTATCGTGTGTCAGAATCTACTGAAGGCCAGTTGATTTTCTGTGAATGTTGACCATTGCACAAGTTAATGTACTAATCGTAAAGTATTTATTTACTGTAGTACAATAAACATGGTTTCAGTGAATCTTAAAAAGACCTTAAATCAGAGCAGAAAGTCTTAAATTCATAGTCATGGCACTGAATGATGCATGCACTGCAAAAAAAAAAAAAAAAAGATCTTCCTCAGTGTTTTTGTCTTGTTTTCAAATACAAACATCTAAACATACTTAAGTAAGGATATATTTACTTGAGATGCAAATAGAGTCTGTGAAGTTTTCTGGGACACTAAACAAATTAATTGAGTTCATACTCGAGCTGAAAATCCAGACCAGATATCTGTCAATGGGGAATGAAAACTTGTTTTTGATTTCTCTGAGGCCGTTGACAGATATTTAACCTTTTTAATCATAAATTCACTTCATGCGGATCAATTTCTCAGAAACCAAGACTACTAATGTAGTTTTTGCAATTTCTTTTGACATTTTGACTGGATAACAAGGCAAATATTCAGAGGAAAAACATTAGTTTTGTGCAGTGTGATCAGCATATACAGTGAAGGTTATTTACATGTTCTAGTTAAGCTATTTGTAAAATTAATCAAAAGTAATGGATGATTTGAAGTTGTATTTTCAAACTTTGAGATGTTGCTAATACACTCACACTGTCCTCCTTAGACATTCACATTTAGAGAACTAATTATGGATTGTGTTGCCTATAATTGATTCCATAAAATGTCTTTAATTGGTTGTAAAAAAAAGTATTAATTTACCTTCATAAAACTTCTGGATACCCAGAATAAAGTGTAACTTCCAGTGTAAAACCCTCCTGCAGACTTGCTCCATCACTATGGTTTATTATGCACTCCCTGTTTAACTCGTGCTGTGCTGCAGTTTCCTGGATGTCTCTTGTAATTACCTGTTAGCTGGTGTCACCAGCTGAAGACCGTTAACGCTAAACACTCACAAACATGCTCACTAGACACCTGGGCTGCATTCACTTCACTTTTACTAACACTTCACTTCCCTAACACTCCCTCTCTGGTGAATCCCTGCCGCCATTTTGAAGTGCACTTCACTTCCCGACAGCCGGGCTCACACTGTGCGATTTTTAATAGTCTTTTGCGATTGTTGCTTGTCACACTGTATGAACATGATCCCCATGTCAGACTGTAGGATCTCAGTTGTCTTAATGTCAGACTGTACGACAGTCAAGACGCGATAAAAACGGACGTACTCAAGAAGACTTCTCCGGAGTTTTACGTCATCAATACGTGACCCGCGTTCTCTCGCTATAATGGTAGCTAGCAAACAACAGCAACGTGTAGCGTTAGTTTTATTAATTACATGCCTTGATGTTAAAAAAACCCCCCGAAAAAGACGACGTGTGTGGAGCAAGTCATGGCTGGGCAAAAGAGGACTTTACGGACTTCCAGTTCTAGAGCTGGAAAAGAGCGAACTTGAGGTAATTTTGTTATTCGAGTTTAAACATCCTGCCCCTTAATAAATAAACTTTAAGTAAACTTTACCTTGTACATGTATTGTTTTTACAAATAATGAATGGTTTGAAGTTGTCGCGCTAATTGCGTCATCAAGTTCAGTGCTCCTATTGGTTCTTGGTTTGACGGTCGTCGTAGGAGATGTCACACTGCAGGAAAGTGTCTGAAATCTTCTGACACTGCCAGAATTTAATCGGAGGAAAAAATTGATCGCAACGGCCATTAATCGGCTGTCGGTGAACATGTCAAACCAGCGATCTAGACAACCGATTTTAGCCTAGCATTATAGGAATCTTTTAGGATTTTAGGATTTTCAAAATTTGTCTCAGACGACCAAATCGTGGCCAAAATCGCACAGTGTGAGCCGGGCTTAAGGGCAGTTCATTACGTCTGTTTTGACAGAGGGAGTGAGTTGACTCAAATGTACACTGAAGACATCTCCATCTCCATATCCATATGATGCAGCGTGATCATGCTGAACTACAACCAACACAACTCTAGGACAACTCTAAAAACCGTGTTATTTTGAGACCATTTTTAGACACACAATACTTGTAGATACCTTTAGATTTGTTTTAAAATCATAGTCAACTGTATTGTTATTTTCATCTGGAGGAAGGAAGTTAGCGAGGAAAGAGCATTCAAATCTGAAGTGTAAGACAGCCCTGATCATCACTTCATCTCTCTCTTCCTCTCTGTGGATTTTATTGCTTCTCATCAGACAGGGTTGTAAAAATTATCCAGGAAAAAGGAACCATTCATTTAACATGCGTTAATATTTATGACAATGTGCAACAAAGCTGGGCATGTGACCACACTCTATGGGTAAGTTGTCACACTGGAGCCTGATGTAGACACTTTTAGCAGTCTGTAACTCTAGTGCAGCGCGTCTGTCTAAATGTCACTCAAGAGTTTTGAGCTCCAGAAGGATCTGAGGAAGAGAGCAGGCACTTCCAGGCCCTGTATGACTGCAACTCCCAGAATGCAATATGTCAGTACACTCGATGTAGAAAAGAGTGTTCAGAGTAACAGCTGTCAATGAAGTCACACTACTCTCTCTCACTGAAACTGTATTATCACATCAGCTCTACGCTCTAAACACAAATGCACTAAAAGTGGTTCACTGGCTTGTAGAAGCATAAGAGGAACCCCATTCTCCTCCTCAGATTTCAGATATGTTACTACACTCCCATACAGTAGGTGTGCCATGAATGGGAATTTATTACAATGGCAAAAGCTGTTTTTGAACCACTTTTATGCATTTCTGAGGTCAAGTCTTGTGTTTGGGCCCTGGAATATTTCCTTACGGGGGGCTTTGGGTATAAAGAGGTTGAGAACCATGTTATCTTCAGAAAGTAAACTGCATTTTAATGTCATTTTTAATCCTTTCCCCAACTGAACTAAGAGACTAAAAAATTAAGACAGAGTTCGAGAACCTTTAACAAACTATACAGGGCCTTCTTTGTATGGCAGTGGTGCTTTATAGCACCTCAAACAGCCCAAAGAACCGCTGAAGAAACACTTTCTGTGTGAAGACATGAAGTTGAATTTATTAAATGTGTGTCCAACTCTGGATGATAGATAGTAAAGCCCAGAGTCTCTTCTTTCCAAAGATACCTAATTTGTTTGTGTAAGCACACTTTGTCACAAACTGTTACCATTTTAATTTAGGTAGGTTATTTTCACCTGCGAGGCCCCAAATGGGGGTGAAGGTTAACAGGTTAATAACATTATACACTATATAAAGCAATATACACAACATAGCAAATCTCAACTGCTCGATTGCTTCTATTGTCAGAAAATGTAAACCATATTATCGCCCAGCTAAATGTGACTATATGACTTGAAGTTAGTAAGATATTCTAAACGTTACCATCATGATTGTTGATGTAAAGCTGATTTGAAACAATACGTGAAAAGCGCTGTACAAATAAATTAGACTTGTAGAGTCTCTTACACTGGACCGTTTAACAGTAACACGTGCTATTAATGTAAAAACAGATCGCGGCTGAGAACGTCATCTGTGAACGGCCCTAACCTCTGACATTGATCTGATGCAGAGGGTGGTGAAAACCATCCAACGCATCACAGGGACACCATTTCCTGCCATTGAGGACGTCCAGAGAAAACGCTGTTTACGTCGAGCTCGCGGCATTCTTAAGGACTCCTCTCACCCTGACCATAGACTGTTTAACTTACTGCCTTCTGGGAGGCATTTCAGGAGCCTCCGAACAAGGACAAGCAGACTCAGGAACAGCTGTTTCCCTACTAAACAGGGGCGTGTCTAGAGCATTTTAAATGGGGGGGCAGTCTGGGGTACTGCCTTAAAAGAGGGTGGCCGGGGGGAGGGTTGGATACACGATGTTAATAGGTCTATATTATATAGGCTATTAATTGCACAGTGTGAGATTCATTGGTCCTCACAGAACTTTGTGAGATTGCGATGAACAAAGAGTGACAGCTTTATTGGTTATGAGCACTCTTTGCGAGCTTTCTAAGCAATCCATTTAAAATGTAGAACTTTGTTTTTTGCCCACACGTTGCAAAGTTTTGGGAATGACATCTGCATATTTATGCGGGATTCGCTCTCGAAGTAGCAGCATATTGATAGCAATAGAAGGGACAAAATATGTGAAAATGTGCCTTAAGAGAGCATCCCCACTTATTTCAGAAGCAGCCTTAGTGATTATTTCTGGAACCTGGTTGATATGCTTCTATAACTATATACAAAAACAACAAAATACAAATGTACTACATAAAATAATTTAATAAATGCATATTTACAATTTAAGCACTTAACTAAAATAAGTATTAATAAAATTAATAACTAGAGAAGGCTAACTATATTCAGCTTGCTTCCATTTAGTGAGAAAAGCCTACTCTTCACTTGAATTAGAAAAAAAAAGCTTTTCTGGTCTTCAGTGATGCGAGGATAACGTTTGAGCATACACACAATATCTGAGTGAGACCCGAGCCAATTGATAAAAGAACAATGTAGATTTAAAAGCACACGTCCAGTTTTGTGCGAGTGAAGGAAATCCGCTTGCGAGTGGAGAGATGCGTGCTCGCGCATTACTCTCGACATCTATCATTTAGATCACGCTAAAATGCCTAAAATTAATAAAGAAGAGAAGAAAGCGGCCCTAGGCAGCTGCCTACACATGCCAAGATACGCCAGATGCGGTTAGAAATTAACTAAAAACAAGCCTATCGCAAGACATCTGGTAGGGGGGGCACCTGGGGTGGCCAGCCAAATTTCAGGGTGCCACCACGTAGACCCGCACCTGCTACTAAACTCTGCCCAATGATACCCCCCTCACACACCACTACAAACTCTTCACCCCTCCCCATCATTAGATCGGTTTAAAAACAAAAACAATCTACACACTGAGTACTATGTACTGGAAATTTTTATTTCTATGCACTTTCAATGTTCATTGCACTAGTGTTTATATATCTTAATTTATAGCTTATTCATATCCATTTGTAATTATATTCATAGTTTTTGCTCATAGTGTACATACATTTACTGCACAATCCATCTGTATAGTATGTTCATATCACCCATCTGTATATCATACTGATAGTATTTAAAAACTTGTAAATGATGTCCATAGTACTACTGCCTTATCTGTATATTCTGTACATATGTAACTATTGTAGGCACTGTATATCCTGTACCTCTGCTTATTGCACTTCTGGTTAGATGCTAACTGCATTTCGTTGCCCTGTACCTTACATGTGCAATGACAATAAAGTTGAATCTAATCTAATCTAATCTGATTACTGCCGACTGAAGGCCATTGATTGACTGATGATCAGTAATGGGGAAACTAACTATATATTGACAGCTTAACACCTTTTATTATTTGTTGAATGGTTTACTCCTTTGCCACGATAATGTCTTTAAATGACCTTCATTTGAGGGCTTCTCTGTGATTTAATTGTGATACGATTAGTTAATTGGACAAATTGATTGGCTGCTTGTTAGAGTCCCGCTCATATCGGTCACATTCTCCTGCTCCTGTTTATATTTCCAGTCTCATCCTCTTTCCATCAGTCTCTCATCCGATCAGTCGGTGTGAGAACTGGCAGCTGAATTAGAGCTGGTCCAGACCAGAGTCCAGCCGCTCTAATAAGGTGCGGATTTGAGGCTCTTGGTGTGCGGGAGGCAAATTGCTTTTTGACACTTTAGTTAAGTTGGTAATACAGAGTCATTTACTGCAGACGGTTTAGGTTGAATTGCCCTTTGCTGACTGTCTGTGTTTGTTCGTTCTCTGTCACAGACTCACATGGAAACCGCTTCATGGCACATTGGGGAAAATTGTGCATTTTAAAGTAAGAACAGTAGATTTCAATGGTCCTCTTTGAATCTGATTCTTGTCTGGATTCTGGAAGACTGTCTCTGTTTAAGTGGATGGCAGCAGTTCACTTTGTTTTCTGATGATGTATTTGCCTGAAATCCCCAAAATCAGAATGTGATGAAGCTCATAAACGGTGTCAAATCTCGTTGTATTAGTCTGGATGGGATGATTTTCTCCCCAGCTGAGGGTTGTTCTTCATGTCCTTGAACCTCTCAGGGATTTTTGGCTGCTCTCTGGAGGTGTGTGGCTCAGCTCCTTGTGAAGCTGCATATACTGTGAACAGCACTATACAGACACGCTCAAGCGAACGGGCTGGAAATGACGTGAAGTCAGATGGAGAGTTCAACTCGAACACATGCAGAATGTGTAACACCGAGATCTCTGGGGAGCTTAGTCGGTGTAAATTAATGTCAGTTTTAACTGTGTGAACATAGCGCCAGATGCCTGTTCCATGAGGTTTTATTTTTAATGAGCTGATATTTAAATGAAGCTAATGACAAATAGACAAATATTTTATATTGTTACGTCTTGAGACATGTTGTGTATATGTCTTGCTTTGCTGGTCCTTTCTCTTTCTCTCTCTCTTTCTCTTTTGTCCCACCCTTTCTTTCATAGGATTGGATCCTACTAAAGTGATCTCCAGGGCCCGGTTTTTCAAAAGTAATCCACTAGGATTTTGGATAACGGATTGGATCAAATCTTGAAAATGGGTTTTTCAAAAGAAAAAACGGATTACATAATCAGATTAGATCACGTAATCCAATCTTGGTTTTGATCCGGATCAAACCTTTAGTTTGGGTTTTTCATAACTTTTTTGTAGGATTTGGATCACTTTGATCTGGATTAAACTGATCCCATCAGAAGGGTGGATTCAGCGTGGATTTCATGCCCAAAATGTAATGAAAACTTTAAAAATGTATCAAATAATACTATATTTGGATCATGTATATCTTACAAGATATCCTATTTATTCATAAGGTTTTAATTTTATTTGTTCATCCGTCAGGCTACAGTGATTAGGTAGGCTTTAACGTATTCAGCCTTTCAGTATAGGCCTAGCAAAGTAGAAAGAGTTTGGCCTCATAAAATAATCCCCCAAACAGCTGTCAAAATTGACCAAAAACAATACATTTTATTCTGTCACTAATTGATATATATATTCATCACAATCGAAAATATTTTTGTTTTTAGAATATGTATTAGTGATGCATGCAATGATGACAGAATAACCAAAAAAATGCAAAGAATGGCAATCACTGATTTTTGAAATCCAAAACAAATCCAAATCAGAAATAGTGTCTAACTATTGCGTCCCTTGTTGCACGTCCTGTTTGCTCGTTCTGGCAGAGGAACAACTGACTCTGACCAAACTGCAGCAAACCAAGGCCAGACTTGAGATCCGCCTCCTGAAGGCTACGCTCAGACAAGCTGGTCTCTCCACATCAGATGAGGAAGTCTGAAATTATTGTGGAGTATTTGACATTAAGTCTTTTTTTAAATTCAATACATCTATATTTGAAACTTGTTATAAATATCCTCAATGTACAGTGTTTGTGTTGTAGGTCTCAGATGAGCGGACTGCTGGAAGAGGATGGGGTGGGGTTTTTGTTGTTTTTAGTTTTTTTTAAATGTGTGTGTTTTCATTTCAAATAAAAATAAACTTATATTGACCCAACACTGGCTATTCTACTTGTTGATCTTTACATATCTATAGTTCTACATTGTGATTTCCTATCCTGTTTGAGCACTGGTTATCCAGATTTGGTGATCCTGAAAAGTTCCTATCCAGGGGGCTGTTCCATAAACCAAGATTAGAGTATAAGCCAGGCTTATTTCGGTTAGTCAGGCTTATTTTTGGTAGATTCGGTTTCATAAATCAACATTAAAAAAGTTCAAACTCAGTTACCCCGGCAACTTATGCTGGCAAACTAACCTGGTCCGGAGCAGGCTAACTGTCAGGCTAAGCTGAGCTCCTCTAACTCTGACCAATAGGAACGCATCCATATTACCACTGACTCTCTCACATACAGTCAGTTTCATTTATTATCGGTCCAAAAATAAAAGTATACAGAAAATACACCTTAAATAATCAAATAAATAAAAAATAGGCTACAAACAACTGTATTTAATGTATTGTGCCCAAAATGTAGGCGAATGACATTTTAACATAGTTAAATCAGAAGTTGATCAGAAGTTTCTAGCCATGCAGCATTTCTCTCTGAATTTATGACAGCTGTACCTTTTATGGTTATTAGAACATTAAAACATTACAATCTAAAATGGCTCTTTAAAGCATTAAAGCATAAAAACACAATCAAAAGTTAAAATCACTGAATTAAAAATGCAAATTTATAATAGAAATCAGAGTACATTTTAACTGATAAGAGGAACACACATTTAACTCATTTGAGCTAGTGATTAACAGTTGCTGCTATCATACAAATACACTTATATGTAGTAAAATTCTATGTGTCACATTTAATGTCCAACAGCAAATGTTTTAGCAGAATGTATATTTTATTCAGAATTCTTGCGCTAGTATTCTATTCTGCTCCGTCTGTGTAGCGTGCATGCGCCGCAGCGCTCGTTCTCTCGCATAAGCCCCGCCCACTCCTGACAGCTAAATGAATATATTTGCATGGCTTTCTGACATTTACAGATGTAAAAAATATACCTGTGACGTATCAGTTATGCACTGAGGAAAACACAATGTTTCAAATGCGTTAAACAGCACAAATATTCGCTGTTTGCTATGGTGGATCGATTTGATCCATGATCGACATTAAGGGCTGCTTCAGAATAAGCGTGTACGTCACATTATCCTGACTCACTGAACCTGGATAGCATTAGTCAGATTGCGTGAACTTGAATTGTCGTTTATGGAACCGCTTTAGTCCCGATTGATTTGTTAGGTTATTTCAAGTCAGGTTTTGGACTTTAATCCCCACTTTTCTTAGTGTCTTTTATGGAACAGCCCCCAGATCAGATTGATCCAATCCGATGTTGCTTTGAAAAACTGGCTCAAAAGTAAGATGGATTATGTGATCACGGATCGCAAAAAAAAGGATTACTAAATCCGGATCAATTTTATCCGGATTAAACCTTTTGAAAAACCGGGCCCTGATCTGATTGGTGCTAATGCGACCAAGGAGAGGCAATAAAAGGATCTGCAGTACCTGAGGGGGGAGCTCTGCTCAACTTGTGATACCTGTTGTTGTATTGCACGTGCTATTGTGTGTTTGCTACAGTGTGTTGTTGCTGTTAGCTAACCTGTTGATCTGCCTGTTGTGTGCAGTGTGAATTTTGGTTTTGAGTTGATAAGTTGTTTTCAATCTCATTTCCACTTTTGTATATTTTGTAAAGTATTGTAAATATTCTTAATCACACTTGGAAGCTGTAGGAGGGTGAGTGCCATTTTCTTTGTAAATGTTTTCTCCTGTTTTTCATTAGATAGGGAGTAAGGGTAATATATTGTATTTTTATTTTGTTTTCCTTTTTGTTAGGGAATTTAGTCTTTTCTGTTAGGAGCTAGCTTGGTGTGTGTTGTTTTGGCCTTTGCTCACCCCTTAAGTTGTGCTTTCACTTGTCGTTCTGTAAATGTATAAAGGATCTTTGATTGTTGATTCCAGTTTATGTTACGGCCTTACCCTAGACAGGGTCGTAACAATATTCATATTGCCAAAGCATCTGTTTAATTAAAATGGTGTAACAATAAAAGGGAAGCAAAACTACATAAAACTAAAGAAGTGAAACAACTGAAGAATTAAAGAAATGCAGCACAACTGGGTTACAGGTCAGAGGTCAATGCAGCACTATGACCTCTGTCTAGCAGTGTTTCCTGTGGAAGAGGAAGTGCACACATGCACCTGATGGCAGAGATCAGAAAGCCCAGCCGGTCACAGAAAAACACAGAATGAACCAGAGCAGCCAAGCAGAAAATGACCCGATAGATCATGTTTAAGTTTCACTCGCACACAGAAACTTACCCAAGCGTAAAAGCAAACATTAACACTCGTCCTAGTGATGCCAACACCACATTCAACAAGCACGTCTCTCACACACACACACACACACTCTCAGTGGTGTGACCCACGGGGCACGTGGATGTTGAAAGTGCTTTGCTGTTTCTGAAGTGGACATTATATATTCAAACGCATGAAGAGGTTCATTATCATCATCTGACAATCACTGACCCTTTAATAAATGGCTCACATTCAACATGGCTCCGTGTTCTCTTGTGAGATTTATTCAGTGTGGTCGCTCAATATTAACATACTCGTTTGCATGATTTATAATTAATTTTTACACTAAAACATAATTTTAGGATCTTTTAGCTGAAGTTCACATCAGACTCTGTGGTGTGTGTGTGATCTCTGATATGTGAGAATAATCTCATGCACACACACTTCTGATTGAAGAAGATAGTCAGCGTATTGTGCACATCCGATTGGCTGGAATGTCCTTAGAGGGTGGGGTTTTCTGCTGAGGGGGTGTGGTTAAAGGGATGGGAGTGTTCTAATTCAGTGAAGTTAAACATCTACCTTTTACCGTTATTCATGTAGCAGATGCTGTTATTCACAGTGACTTGCAAACAAGGAGGATGACAAGCAGTTAAAGTCTGAGGAACATTTCACCCCAAAGAAGGGCTGATCTGCTAAGCCGAGAGATCTGGTGGAGGAAGACTAGTGTTTAATTGTGAGCGCTTCATGCGGGCAGTTAAATTCTCTCTTCAGAAATAATGGGCAGGTCTTAGTGAAGGCTGACGGGTCAAGAGCAGCAATCAGCCTTTCCAGACAGCGGCTCCATTTTGTTTCAGATGAGATTAGAGCAGCGCTGTAATATAAACATCAGTGTTCAGCACAGATCTTCATTAAGATACATGAGCATAATGAGAGACGATACAGTGTGTGGAACCAAGAATGAAGCGTTTTGCGTGTTCTCTTGTGTGTTGTTTCTTTGAAATATGACTTTGGCATTTTCACAGTTTTATGTCAGAGCATTGTGTTTGCTGGTTCACACAGCAGCATTTCAAACTTTCTGAAGTTGACTGTGTGATTTTAGCATATAGCAGGTCATTTTCACACAGAACAGATCTGAAACACCACAGGCCGTTATTCGAACGACCTCACAAACCTCAAATCTCAGTGTCAGTGCAGTCTGTCAATGAATATCTGTCTCAAACCATAATCCTGTCTGGTTGCATTCAGTATGCTGCTGTAGCTAATCAAATGTTCCCTTTTGTCTTGCAGGTCTGGAGAATGCCGGAATCTGGAGGCCAGTAGATCTTTCCTCATGTAGGATAAGGCCATTTGGATGAACATGGACAATTGACCCACAGGTAAAGACTCAGCCATGAGCATCACCTGTGGTCCACAGGACTCAAGATAGCTGCATCAAGTCTCTCAGCATCAGCCTGAAGAAAACCCAAGAATCACAGTGCTTTGAATCCTCAATTGGAAGCCTTTCAGAGAAAACTTAAATTGGCGAACAAGCTGGGGCTAAAAAGCAGGAATTCCCATCTATCCCTCATCACGCCCTGATGCACCGACCAATGGAGAGACTACGGATAGAGTCTGGATAAAGTGGAGACAGGCCAAGAAAGAGAGAGAAAACGAGCGAAAGATTGGCCCATCTTGGCCTTGTCTGCGATCACAGTCAAAGAGAAACTCTCAGCACTATCTCAGCTCTGCCGAGAGCAGGTTTCTGAGCTCATACGATCGGGGTGCGTGAAATGCAGTCCGGGTGCTGGTCCTCTCTCTGGCCCCTGTGGCCCTTGCTGTTAGCCGGACTCTTTCTGTCGGCGGGGGCCCTGGAGTTTGGTGGGGCCCTGGGGCAGTGGGCTCGCTACGCCCGCTGGGAGGCCGGCTCCATCGGGGAGCTCAGCTTTAGCCTGAAGACCAACGTGAGCAAGGCGCTGGTTCTGTACCTGGACGACGGCGGGAACTGTGACTTTCTGGAGCTGCTCATCGGCGGCGGACACCTGCAGCTGCGCTTCGCCATCCACTGCGCCGAGCCGGCCGCCCTGCAGATGGAGACCCGTGTCAGCGATGACCGTTGGCACATGGTGCTGCTCACCCGCAACTACCGCGAGACCATGCTGATGGTGGATGGTGAGACCAAAGTGGCGGAGGTGCGCTCCAAGCGCAAGGAGATGGCAGTGGTCAGTGACCTGTTCGTGGGGGGCATCCCGCCTGACGTGCGTCTGTCCGCACTCACGTCCAGCACGGTCAAATATGAGCCTCCCTTCATGGGCTTGATCTCCAATCTGAAAGTGGGCGAGATGCCTCCCACTCTTCTCAACAGCAACGACATCCATAACGATCTGGAGTATCTGTGCGTCAAGCAGAACCCCTGCCTCAATGGAGGATACTGCAGTGTCCAGTTTGGCGAGGTCCACTGCGACTGCTCCCACACGCGCTTCCGTGGGAAATACTGCAAAGAAGGTAAGACGCTTCTTTGTGTTTGCCTAGGTTTGAATGCATCCAGGGGAAAATGTTTCAGACAAAGTCGTCACTGGTTTTCAAATGAGACACACAGAGATTCTGCTCTCCATTTGGCACTGGTTTTTCAGTATTCTCTCTCTTCTGTGTTGGGATGCGAGTCGGAGGTCGTGGAGAGTTTGATTCCGCTTGGCTCTCGGCTAAACTCAGAGCAGAATACCAATGCAGCACCGCTGTGACCGCAGGAAATGCTTGTCCTTTTCAGAAGAAGGATATTAAGATGCGTTTCCTTCACTCCGTGTCGACGTGTTTGAGAAAATGTAAAGCAGCTTGTGGGCAGAGACTTGAGTTATTCTCTCTGACATTCTGCGAATGACACAGCGGGAATAATCTTGTTAAACGGACGCGGCAGTCGTTGTTTGAGTTCTGTATTAGTTTCTGTATTAGAGATTTATTTCCCTGGGGAATCTTCAGCAAGGGAGTCTAGTGTTTCCCCTCAGGGTTAGATGAGGTATCAAGGTGTGCTAGTGCTCTATTTCTGTATTTAATGTATGTTTGACTACATACAGCATTATAGAATGCTGTTGAATGTATTTTCACATTTCATGCAGTAGTTCTTCCAAAATTGACATTTCTGTGATTGTGTCTGTCATTGTGATGCTTTTTGTTATTGGTGTTGATTCAGTGGTATGTGTTGGTGACTTCTCATCTTCAATCACAGAGCGATTCAGGTTTAATGATGATTTGCTATCGGCTCTGAACTGATAGCTGAAGCCCTCAGCAGAAGAGACAGAAAACAGCTGCTACTTTACGGATGGTTTGAGTTTTTCAGTGGAGATTGAGTCACATCCTTTTAAATTGAATTAGTTAATGTTAGTTTGTGCATTAGGTGCCATACAAAATGTACAGCTTTTACAGCATTTCTTCATTTTGGTTGATTTCTGCTTAATACTAATGTAGTGAAGTGAAGTGACATACTGCCAAGTATGGTGACCCATACTCGGAATTCATGCTCTGCATTTAACCCATCCAACGTGCACACACACACACACAGCAGTGAACACACACACACACACACACACACAGCAGTGAACACACACACACACACAGCAGTGAACACACACACACACACAGCAGTGAACACACACACACCGTGAACACACACCCGGAGCAGTGGGCATTTATGCTGCGGCGCCCGGGGAGCAGTTGGGGGTTCGGTGCCTTGCTCAAGGGCACCTCAGTCGTGGTATTGAGGGTGGAGAGAGCGCTGGACATTCACTCCCCCCACCTACAATCCCTGCCGGCCCGAGACTCGAACCCACAACCTTTTGGATTACGAGTCCGACTCTCTAACCATTAGGCCACGACTTCCCCGCCAATGTACAGTTCCATTAGCTAATGATTATAAACAACAGTACATTTATAAATCAACTTTAAGTTGGGTACGTAAATGCTGTAAAATGGTTGTTCAGAGTTAGTTCATGATACTTAATTAACATTAATGTGAAGTGCTTATTTTGGTCTTGATATTTGTTCAGCATTAATCAGTGTTTCTCCTTTTGCCGAGTTTAACCCCCTCAGATTTTAAAGTTAATTGTGCATTACAGTATGTTGCTTTTGAACTCAAGAACGTGTCTTATGTTCACGTACCTTAAGAAACGCACCTGATTCCTCAAGACTGTTGGAGTGCTAGATTTGTGGCTGTTGCTGGATTTTCTGTTTGTCTGAGCAGCGGCAGACGGCGAGCGATCAGGAAACCTTCTTTCTGCCACTCTGTTTGCTCACGCTAGTCGAGCAGAAATGACTGTGTTGTTGTTGCTTAATGTCGTTTCATGTGTGTTTTCCTCAGAAATGAAGCGCCTCGTGCAGCCTGTCAGACGTGAGATCTCAGGCCTCTTTCTGTAATTACAGATGTAAAATCAGATTTGCGTAGAGCAGGAGGGTGAGAGATTAAGGGTGCACATTAAGAGCGATCAGTTAAACGACACGAGCGATGTGCAGTCGCTTGTGCTGATTGGATTAGAGCGGGTTTATGAGCAAATGTCTCTGGTGTAAATTACCGGCAGATGGCTGTGTTAAACATCTACACGAGGACGAGTCAAACCAGAATGTGCCTCTTAATGTAAATATTATAAATATAACCAGCCCTTAGCCATAATTGGAGATGAGCACACACACGCACGCACACACACACACGTATTTCAGTTTGTCCTCACGCGTAAGGCGAGACTCCAGTGCCGGTTCACAGAGACGCCAAAGTGTGGAGGACATTTAAGACAGTAATACATCACTGAGATAATCACACACACACACCATGACTAATAATATCCTCTCACCTGTTTGTGATGGAGATGCAGTGAAATAAATCAGTTTAGCATATTAATGAGCCTAATCTGCATAAGCCCCTTTCCCAGTTAACAGGGGTCTTGATGTGTTACCGCCAGTCTCTAGATTTAGATGAATCTCCCATGAGGATTGTGGGTAATTGAGTCTAGTACAGTGTTGACAGATGGTTTGTTTTTTTCAACAGTCTCTAGATCTTCATATAGGCTTTTGACATTTATTTATGTAGCAGCTGCTTTTATCCAAACAGCGTATGAACGAGGAACATTACGACCCAAGTGATTCATCCTGAGGAGCCGCAGTACAGAGATCCAGTATAAATGAGGGTTACACTTTATTTTGATAGTCCACTTTAGACTTTCTACTTACTATAAGTAACTTAGTAACTACATGTCAACTAATTCTCATTAATTTGCAACTACATGTCTACTAACTCTCAGTAGGGTAGGTTTAGGGTTAGTAGAGTAAGTTGACATATACTTGCATAGTTTCTCATAGTCAGTATGCTGTATGTTGTGGACCCATCGAAATAAAGTGTTAGAAGATATGAAGCAGACAGTCTACTAATACTCTAATGACTGCTAGTTGACATGTAGTTGCAAAGTTACTTACTGTTAGTAGAATGTCTAAAGTGGACTATCGAAATAAAGTGTTACCTAAATGAGTGTATTCTGTAGATTACACTATCAGAGTGTATTCTGAGTCTATTGGAGTGTCTGCTGTGATTGTAGGTGTGTGTGTGTGTGTGAGTGTGGGTGTCAGGGGTCTCATTTATAAAACTCTCCATAGATTTCATCCTAAAAGTGTATACGCTACGTATACTGCTACAGCTGCGGTTGTACAGTAACTATTATCATTGGACATATTCAAACTGGATAATGGACCGTTCGACCACTGAATCCAGCAGTGTCCACCACAATATCAAAGTAAGTGCACATCATTGATCATTGTTCTTGCTAAAAATATTTTCTCATAACATGAGATCTGCAGTTCAGTTTAAAGATGAATTGTGCATAAGAGAAAAAGTGATCAAGCTCATCCACTACAAATATGTCTAAATTCATATAATTTTGGTTTAAATTCTGCATAATGACTTTATGTAATTTCAGTCCTGAATATTTAATGTAAATGTATATATCGACATGAAAGTTTAAAATTCATAAAGTTTTTGCGTGCATGTGTGCAAATTTTCCTGTCAAGTTTGTTTTTATAAATCCCACCTTTTGCGCAGGAAGTGGCGTACGCCTCTTTCAGGGCTGGTTTTGTGCGTATGCAACGGTTATAAATGAGGCCCCATGTGAGTGAGTGTGTGTGTGTGTCAGGTGATCAGGTGAGTGTGTGTGTGTGTCAGGTGATCAGGTGAGTGTAGGTGCGTTCGACTTGAAGCACGGCTACAGACGGTGGTCAACGAGAGTAGCCGCTTGCAGTCAGGGGCTGAGTTGAAAACGGAGTCGTTAAGTCGGACACTTCGGGGCTCTCGTAGTTTGCTGCATCTACTCAGTCATGGCAGATCACGTGGCGTTTGCTTGCTTTATTGCAGACGAACTGGAAGCTATAGAATTGCCGTTATTATTGTATGAAATTGAGCACAATGAGCAACGAAAGTGAGTAAAGGTTCAATGTAATAAGTATTGTTTTTATATATCCAAAGGGACATGGGACCATACCCAACACCAGTGTGACTCGTTATTTCTAATACTAACCAATCAATGCAATTATACTTAACAATTTTCATTAGAAGTGATTCTTTTTTTATTACTATGTTGGTTTATGTTTTAATAAACCTTTAAGATGTATGTAATATTTTGAAAGGGTGTCATCACGACAGAAACAAGTTTTAAGTAAATAAACAGAACATATTGAAAATTTGACTTGTGCAGTATGATTCATTATGTGTGTTTTTGCTACTGCAACTTAATAAAAATAATCCATGAAGATAATAATTGTATGTACTAAATGTGGTTTTCATTACAGATAAAAGAATTAGGATGTTACATATTTGTTTACTTATTTTACTATTTCTCCAGTTAGGTAAGCACATTTTAGTAAGACAAAACACCATGAACAGGCCTACGGATAAGCCCAATTTATTTGCCTTTCTATTATGATTTATACCAGCTTATGAAAGTGATCTGAATGTTGTATTAAGTTGACATCCAGCCAGAGTTGTTGGCAGTAATCACATGCAAGTGAAGATGGATGAACCCAGCAACTAGACAATTAGTATCAATCAGAATCCATGATGACCACATTATATTAAAAGTCTGTAAGATTGACACTTGATTTATTCCATAAAAAAAGTATCTAAATAGGTTATGCAGCTTAATACTGTAAAGGGTCTGTATGAAAAAGGTCTAAAATAAACCTATGCACAAAACCTATATAAACGAATTAACAAAAAAGTGATTGCAGTAAAAATAATTGTAATCTTTTAATAAACATGATTTACGAGATGAAGATGACATGAAAAGTTGATTTATTTTTATTTTTTTGAAAGTCCGTATATGAGCATTAGTGGGACTGAAGTTGTCAGAATAAACCCGAAATACACGTCCTTGTTGTCATGTGGTGAATTTGGCCAATCGTGAAACAGCTGTGTCGTCATCAGCGCTCCCGCAGTCGCTCTGGAGAAATTGCGCCGGCTGAGTCAGCCGGCTGCTCTCGAAACGCTATCGCGGTACTTTGATGCCACACGTGACAGTGACGTGTGGTCGGCGCCGGTTCAAGTCGGACTAAATTTCTAACCGGCATGCACTGCTTCAAGTCAGCCGCCGATCGGTCTGCTAAGTGCTGCATGAAGTCGAACGCACCTTGTGTGTGTGTCAGGTGATCAGGTGAGGGTGTGTGTGTCAGGTGATCAGGTGAGTGTGTGTGTGTCAGGTGATCAGGTGAGGGTGTGTGTGTCAGGTGATCAGGTGAGGGTGTGTGTGTAGGTGCGTTCGACTTCATGCAGCACTTCGCAGACCGATCGGCGGCTGACTTGAAGCAGTGCATGCCGGTTAGAAAATCTGTCCGACTTGACCCGGCGCCAACGCTACGTCACTGTCACGTGTGGCATCAAAGTACCTCAGAGCAGTTTCTCCAGAGCGACTGCAGGAGCGCTGATGACCACACAGCTGTTTCACAATTGGCCAAACTCACCACATGACAACAATGACATGTGTTTCTAACATCTTCAAATCCAATACTGCTCATAAATATAGTTCAAGGTATTCAGATAAGACAACGTCCTCATTTCTAGACTCGGTTAATTATGTTAAGGTTATATCTGAAAGTGATAGATTTTTCTGTGATAGCATTGTTACTCCTGAGGAAGTCCCCAGGGTGTGATGGACTTACAGCTGAGCTGTACAAATTATTTGCTGATGAACTTACTCCCTTTTTAACTCAGGTTTTTAGAGAAAGTATTGAAAAAGAGGCTTTACCTCCTACATTGATGCAAGGTATTGTAACTTTAATTTCTAAACCTAAGAAAGATCTTACCAATTTAGACAACTGGCGACCCATCACCCTCCTTAACAATGACTATAACATTTTTGCCATAATATTTGCTAGAAGACTTAAAGATTATTTGGATACTGTCATAGATGAGACTCAGGCTGGATTTATGAGGGACAGACATATAATTAATAATATTAGATTAGTTTTAGACTCATTGGTTTATAGTGATTTGCTGGAACATAATAGTTTTATTCTTTTCCTGGATTTTTATAAAGTTTTTGATTCAGTTGAACATAAATTTATATTTATATCAGTGGAAAAAAATAGGTTTTGGTGAATATTTTTGTAAGGCAGTAAGAACTATATTTTACAACTGTAGTAGCACAATTAAATTAAAATATGGTACTTAAATATTGCTCTTACACAAAATCATTTTGGTGTGACATTCCTGACTTTATCAAATGTTATGTGAATCCTAATTTTGAGTTTACTTATAGAAATGTCATTTTTGGATTTCATGAATGTGGAAAAACAAGGTGATACTCATAGGCGTAATTTACGGGTAGGACGGGTGGGACATGTCCCCACCACTTTTTACCAGGCTCGATATTGTCCCCACCACTTTTAAAAAGTAACTGAAAAATAGATTGCGTAAGGTATGTATTAAAGGAAAAGCACCATCTACAAATCGTCACTCTTCATAATCTAATTCATTCATTTAACAAATTTTTCCGCCGGTCAGAAGCTTTTCAACATCCTCAAAGATGAATATTAAGTCTCGTTGTGAAACTATCGCTAGATACGCGATATGCGTCATGGGATATGTAGTTTCCTTTCCCTATAATTAATTAGTCTACAGATCCTGTACCTCTTTTAAAATTTATTTGTAGTCTACAATGTTAATACTGTATTTTAGTCTTAAGGTCTCTGCACACTGAGTCCGAAATTTTCGCATGCGTTTTTTCGCATTCGCAATCTTAAAAATTCGTCACGCACAGAGACCTTGCACACTGTAAGTAAGTCGTGACGTATTGTCAAGTACGTCAAGTATGTCACTGAGTCCAATGCGTTTTAATTAATCCGTTGCGAAAGAATTCGCAAAACTATACAAAATGTCTTCAAGCAGCGAGGATGATTTTGTTGGCCTCTCTCTTTTTAAAAAAAGAAAAAGAAAAAGGAAATATTGGGTCCATCCAATCCTTAGATTGCACAGAGAGGAAGGAGAGTTCCACCTTCATATCAAAGAGCTGCGGGATTATCCCGAGAGATTCAAAGTTTATTTCAGGATGTCAATGCCTCAGTTTGATACTTTGCTAGCGATACTGAATCCACATAATAAAAAGAAGACCACCAATTTCCGTGAACCAATTTATCCTGAACAGAGACTGTCTGAGGTATGGATACACACACAGACACAGACACACACACAAACCGAACTGCGGCATCGGAAAGGTGCGTGCCAGGCATAAAAAAAATAGGCAACAGCAGTTCTTTATATTCTGTATCTTTGTATTCCGCAATTTGTTTGTCATAAAGTGCTCTGTGCTGCAAGACGAAGTGTATTAATTTGTCTGACACCATTTTGGCTTTCGCTTGTACGGTGGCTCTAAATGGTCAAAACAACTTCTCAAAGCATCTCAAAATGCTTTATACGGATGCGAAAAACGCAAAAAATCGAACCCGATCCGATTTTTTTTTGACGGACGACAATTTCGGAGGCAGTGTGCAAACGTGATTGACAACGTGAGTTCGTATTTATTTTTCAACGTGCGAAAATTTCGGACGAAAAATTCGGACTCAGTGTGCAATGGCCTTTACTGTGCGTGGCTGCTTCACTAAAAAGCTTCTTATATCACTTCCACACTTTCTTTTGGACATTTTGTTTATGTTTTAACATTTATGCTATAGGTAGCAACATTTACCGTTAACTAGCCTTTACATGTGGGGTGGGGGAGGAAAAAATAGAGCTTTTATAAAAACGTCATAAAAAAGATTCGTCAAAACAATTTCATTTATTTAATTATTTAATTAATAAAGGTAGTTTAACTATTTCAAACACAAATGAACTCTCATTCATGTTTTACACAAGGTTTTGCGTAGTTCAGGATTGGTTAAATTATTTGATTGGATGAGGAAACATTTTGTGGGCTTGTCTTGACTCTTGAGGTAATGTTGATTCTTCGTTCAGCGCGTGCATTGATCACACCTACTTTTAGCAAGTTGTCCTTTTAGCAAGTTGTTCCACATTGTGAATGTTACGTTTTGCTTATTTGGATGTTTATAGACATATTTGTGAATGTGATGCATGTGTGGAAATTAAGTGCATTTCCAACTCTGAACTCAGTCCCCAAGTAAATTCGGTTATTAAATAAACAAATAGCAAAACGTTTTGTGCGGTGTCCCCACCACTTTTCAAAGCAAAGTTACGCCACTGGTGATACTTATTTCATAAACCTTATTTTCCTGTTAGCTAAATATCATATTCATAAATGTACATTTTCTAAATGCACTCCTCTTTTTGTAAGATTCAAACTTGAATTGAAAATGTATTTTAAATCTGTTGAATTCTCTACGAACTTGAAAGCAATATGAGCAGTGGCTTTGTTGAAGGACTTCGCACTTCCTCTGGACTGAAAAACTGAATGACCCTGGACTGTTGTTGTGATTTGACAAATGACTATTGTTATTGGTTTTTGTTTTGTTTTGTTTTTTTCTTCATGCATTCAATAAAAAAAATAAATAAATAAATAAAATACTGCTCATAAATTGTTTTTAGAACAGTAAAAGCTTTTTTACTGTAGTCGCAATGTTATATTGAGTCACATTTATCATAAAACACTGATGAAAGCATACATACCCCCACTTTATTAGTATTTAAATAGTTTACGTTGAACTTTATTCTTGAGCAGATGGCGCTGTATTAAGCAGTATATAAAGTGTTTCTATTGCTCATGAAAACGTTTCTGAAACGTCTGTGTATTTGACAAATATTGCATTTTATTCACTTCATCTGTAATAGAGTATGCAAACACCGCATGAGTGTCACTAACGGGAGCAGAAAGTGTCCGGCTTGACAAATCTGTTTTCAGCTCCGCCCCTGACTGCAAGCGGCTACTCTCGTTGATCACTGTCTGTAGCTGTGCTTCAAGTCGAACGCACCTATTGTGTGTGTCAGGTGATCAGGTGAGGGTGTGTGTGTGTGTGTGTGTGTCAGGTGATCAGGTGAGGGTGTGTGTGTGTGTGGGTGTCAGGTGATCAGGTGAGGGTGTGTGTGTGTGGGTGTGTATTAGGTGATCAGGTGAGGGTGTGTGTGTGTGTGTGTGTGTCAGGTGATCAGGTGAGGGTGTGTGTGTGTGTGGGTGTGTGTCAGGTGATCAGGTGAGGGTGTGTGTGTGTGTGTGTCAGGTGATCAGGTGAGGGTGTGTGTATGTAGGTGCGTTCGACTTGAAGCACGGCTACAGACGGTGATCAGCGAGAGTAGCCGCTTGCAGTCAGGGGCAGAGTTGAAAATGGATATGTCAAGCCGGACACTTTCTGCTCCGAAGATGTTAGAAACACATGTCATTGTTGTCATGTGGTGAGTTTGGCCAATCGTGAAACAGCTGTGTTGTCATCAGCGCTCCTGCAGTCGCTCTGGCACTGCGCACTGCGCCGGCTGAGTGAGCCAGCTGCTCTCGAAACGCTCTCGCGGTACTTTGAGGCCACACGTGACAGTGACGTAGCGTCGGCGCCGGTTCAAGTCGGACACATTTTCTAACCGGCATGCACTGCTTCAAGTCAGCCGCCGATCGGTCTGCGAAGTGCTGTATGAAGTCGAACACACCTTGTGTGTATGTCAGGTGATCAGGTGAGGGTGTGTGTGTGTGTGTGAACAGGTTTATATATCCTGGTGGGGACTTAAACCTGAATACACACAGACTCATGGGGACTTGTGTTAGGGTGGGCAATTCACAAAACAAACATGTTTGTGTGTGTGTGTGTGTGTGTGAGTGAGTGAGTGTGTGTGTGGTTCTCTCGTGAATCTCTTGGTGTTTGTGATGTTCTTTTGGCTGATCCGAGGATGTTTAGCAGACTCCTGCTGGCCGCTCCACCTCTACTCTCTGGCAGTGGGATGTAATATATCTCCTTAGTCAGAGAACAGATGTTGAGCTGGCTGGTGTTGTCTTTATCTGAACACACCTGACGAGCGCAGGGCTTCGTTAAGCAGCCTGACCGCAGCGGGAGGCCTTATTTACCTCGCGCTTATCGATCCCAGCAGATTCAATCGGCCCTCAGCCTCCGTCTGGGCTTCTACTGCAGTCTTTATGTCCACACACACACACACACACACACACACACACATAAACACACACACTAACTCAGAGGATCTTCTTTATATTATCTGCAGCATCTGTGATTCTCACCATCTGTCTGAGAGCCTTCAGAAGATTCTCCTGGTAATAAACAACTGATCACGCTGCTGCACACATTCAGTGTCGAGGACTAAAGAACTACAAGAACAGACACTAGCAGCCATGAACTGGGATTATATGTATACTCGTGTGTGTGTGTGTGTGTGTGTGTATATATGTATATGTGTGTGTGTGTGTGTGTATATATATATATATATGTATGTGTGTGTGTGTGTATATGTGTGTGTGTGTGTGTGTGTGTGTGTGTGTGTGTATGTATATACGTATGTGTGTATATATGTATGTGTGTGTGTGTGTGTATATATATATATATGTGTGACCAGCCAATTTGGCTACTAAATTTTTAAGCCATTCATAACTTCTACTAGCCAAACCCCCCCCCCCCCCCCCCCCCCCCCCAAAAAAACAACAGAAATAAAACAACAGCTTGAGGCTGTCTACACTGGAAGTGACAAAGCGGCCGTTGCAAATCATTTTGTGTCAGTACTAGGGGTGTGCAATACTAACAAAAAATAATCTCAACATTTTCTGGGATTTTAGCGATAAAAATAATTAGACAATATTTTGCTGAGTGTGTTATTGTGCTGGTATCTTAAGGACTGCCATGGACAGCTGGCTCCTAACATTTTCATATTCTTCATATTCTGTGTGGTCAGTTCACAGCAGTGATAGGAATAATTGTTTTCCAATACGTTTAAATTGATTTTTAACTTTTTATAGGCATTTTTACCTTTTTTATATTATTATTTTTTTTTTTTCTAAAAGTGTGCATCATCTTTTGAGTCAAATTCTTACATTTAATCAGTCTGTAATGAAGGAAATAAGATGTGGCTCCTTTAACAGCGGAGCGTCATTCTGTGAGCAGTCTGCAGACGCATGTGCCATGAGAACCGCATGTGTGCGGGTCCGATGGTTTTATTTTAATTTCTGTTGCTCATTTTAAGATTTCCTTCAAGTAAGAACGCTGTTGACAGAGGAATAAAGCTCGAGATGTGGAATGCGACCCGTGTGAGCTTCGACTGATTTTCTGGAACTTGAATTAGGCGAGCTATCCTTTACATTCAACCTACCTCAGCGCGTTACAAGTCAATTATAATAATAATAAATTTAGGCTGTTACTAAAGAAATGAAATCAGTATCAATAAAATTAATCTTTGCAGAAGATGCATCTGAAGTGGCATTTAGATAATGTAGAAATAATGTATTGATATTTTACACATGAAATGTTGAATACTGATATTTGAAATTATTTAAAAAATGAAAAGATACTTTAAATGTGAAATTAAAATCACCAGTAGGTGGCATCAAGTCACTGTTAATAAGTGAGTTATTGCGATTTAACCGAATCATTTAAACGGTTGATTAATTAATTCAAACGAAACATCGCCATGTTGCTCAGAGAGCGCAAAACAGTGCTGTGGCTGTGTTTGGAATATTTTTTTGTTGTCGAAATAGCACAGAAACAGGCAATAATGGTGTCTAAAACGTAAGTCTCTTGATATTAACTTATTGTTTATTGAACTTTTGAATAAAATCAATATCACATTTGTAAACAAGAAAAACGGCACTATTCGCGTGATATTATTATCATTCTTAATGCATATTAATGGCCTGAGTCATACAGTAAAAGAACACGCTCTAAATGCGCACACGTCTAACCAAAGCTCATCAACATGGCGGCGCGCACAGACACAGCGGCTTCTCTCTCTCCCGACAGAACGGTGTTTTCGTGTTTTTTGTCTTGTAAGTCGCAATGTTTTTGTACATTTTCGTCACATCTACCTGTCTTTAAGCGCGCATACAGTCGTGAGTTTCTGCTCTATGTCGGCAGAATCACATTTTTAGAGTTAAACTCAGCGCACTCCGAAGAGCTGCGGGACCTTACAAGAAACTCCCCCTCCCTCCCCCAACCTATCCCGCGGCATCAGAGAGGCCAAGAGACAGTACTCCAGGAGGATAGCTCATCGTTTCAGCGACAGCAGAGACACTCGGAGCCTGTGGCAGGGGATACAGACCATCACGGACTACAAGCCCCACCACAGACCTGTGACAGCACCATCCCTCTGCTGAGCAAGCTGAATGCCTTCTTTGCTCGCTTTGAGGCACAAAACAGCACCACTGCACAGAAGACTCCACCTCCTCCCGGCGACCAGGTGATGATGCTGTCCCCGGACAGTGTGAGGAGATCCCTCAGCAGGATCAATGCACGCAAAGCTCCGGGTCCTGACAACATTCCTGGGTGTGTACTGAGAGACTGTGCAGTGGAACTCACTGATGTCTTCACAGACATTTTCAACATCTCATTAAATCAGGCCGTTGTCCCCACATGCTTCAAAGCTACCACCATCATTCCAGTCCCGAAGAAGTTATCTCCATCCTGCTTCAATGACCACCGTCCAATAGCACTCACTCATATTCTCATGAAGTGCTTTGAACGGCTAGTCATGCACCACATCAAGTCTGCCCCCCCCCTCCTGGACCCCTTCCAGTTTGCATATAGGTCCAACCACTCGACCGATGATGCCATCGCCACTGCCCTCCACACAGCCCTCACACATCTGGACAAAAAAGACACATATGTCAGGATGCTGTTCATAGACTTCAGTTCAGCATTGAACACAAGTAATTTTATTTGTCACATACATAATAATACAGAGTATAACCAGCAGTGAAATGTAGGTATTATAGGAAGAGATACAGCTTGACATGGGGAGAGGGGGTGAAAAAAAATAATTCACAGACTATATTCTTATGAGAGTACAGTGTGAGAACAGAAAAAACACCCCAGCAACAAAAAGCACATAGTCAATCAACAACATAGTCACACGACTGCAACAGGGGAGTAATCCAGTTCCGGCAAGCAGCCATCCGGTCCTGCAGCCATTCTCGGCGCCGGTCGGACGCGCTTGTCAGGCTGCCGGAACAAAGCGGCAAAGGCGAGGGATCAAGGTTAGAAGGTGAATGCATATCTGTGTATGTGTGTGTGTGTGTATGTGCCTGTGGAGCCGCCACGCTGGCATACAAGTCAAGTTGTCTCAGTCCGCAGAATGTGATAGCGACACAGCACGTTGCCATGGAGACAGCCTTGATCAGGACCCAGACAGAGTCAGAAATCCGCAGGTGTCTGTGGAAGGGAACACAGGAATGCAAGAGCGTCACCCTGCAGTGCTCTTCCCGGGTTGTTTCCCAACACGACCTTGTCTGAAGCCGTGCTGTTTTGAGAGAGCCGAAAGAAGATAAGATTGTTTAGTCTTGGTGCGAGTAGCCGTATTCCAATTTTCACGGCACCTCTCTTTGTCCATTCAATCATCCCTCAACAGCTCACTCACAAACTGGTCCAGCTGGGGCTCAACACCTCTCTGTGCAACTGGCTGTTGGACTTCCTGACAGGGAGACCTCAGGCAGTACGGGTCGGCATTAACACATCCAGCACCATCACACTGAGCACTGGGGCCCCCCAAGGATGTGTGCTGAGCCCCCTCCTCTTCACTCTGCTGACCCACGACTGCACACCGTCACACAACTCCAACCTCTTTATTAAGTTTGCGGATGACACGACTGTGGTGGGTGTGAGCCGCCTGGCCGGGTGGTGCAGTGACAACAATCTCTCTCTGAATGTGGAGAAGACGAAGGGGATTGTTGTTGACTTCAGGAGATTACACACTCAGCATGCCCCTCTGACCATCAACGGTGCGACTGTGGAGAGAGTGAGCAGCACCAAGTTCCTGGGTGTGCACATCACAGAAGACCTCTCCTGGACTAACAAAACTGTAGCACTGGCCAAGAAAGCACAGCATCTCTACTTCCTCCGCAAATTGAGAAGAGCTAGAGCCCCGACCCCCATCATGTGCACCTTCTACAGAGGCACCATCGAGAGCATCCTGACTAGCTGCATCACTGTGTGGTATGGCGCTTGCAACGCTTCCTGCCGCAAGTCACTTCAACGCATAGTGAGAGCAGCTGAGAAGATCATTGGTGTCTCTCTCCCCTCCCTCCAGGACATTTACAGCACCCGTCTCACCCGTAAAGCCCTCCGCATTGCAGGTGATCCCACCCACCCGACACACAGCTTCTTCAGTCTGCTGCCATCAGGTAGGAGACTGCGGAGTCTCCAGGCGAGGACCAGCAGACTGAAGGACAGCTTCATACATCAGGCTGTCAGGAAGCTGAACTCCCTCCCATCCTTGCCCCCCCTCCCCTCTTTTACCCCATGCAGCACTGAACACTGATACTATGACCCCCCCCCCCCCCCACCCACTTAAAAACCGTGACCAGCACCTGTCACTTGTGCAGCATTGGACTGATCACTACCTCATCCAGCATTGACTGCAAACTACTTCTTTGGATAGTCTGATAAAAAGGCTATTCTTTTGTCACTTTAACAGACTGATAAGCTCTTCTTGCACTACACATATATTTGTTATTTATTTAACTGGTTTGAAATCTATCTACACTCACCTAAAGGATTATTAGGAACACCATACTAATACTGTATTTGACCCCCTTTCGCCTTCAGAACTGCCTTAATTCTACGTGGCATTGATTCAACAAGGTGCTGAAAGCATTCTTTAGAAATGTTGGCCCATATTGATAGGATAGCATCTTGCAGTTGATGGAGATTTGTGGGATGCACATCCAGGGCACGAAGCTCCCGTTCCACCACATCCCAAAGATGCTCTATTGGGTTGAGATCTGGTGACTGTGGGGGCCATTTTAGTACAGTGAACTCATTGTCATGTTCAAGAAACCAATTTGAAATGATTCGAGCTTTGTGACATGGTGCATTATCCTGCTGGAAGTAGCCATCAGAGGATGGGTACATGGTGGTCATAAAGGGATGGACATGGTCAGAAACAATGCTCAGGTAGGCCATGGCATTTAAACGATGCCCAATTGGCACTAAGGGACCTAAAGTGTGCCAAGAAAACATCCCCCACACCATTACACCACCACCACCAGCCTGCACAATGGTAACAAGGCATGATAGATCCATGTTCTCATTCTGTTTACGCCAAATTCTGACTCTACCATCTGAATGTCTCAACAGAAATCGAGACTCATCAGACCAGGCAACATTTTTCTAGTCTTCAACCGTCCAATTTTGGTGAGCTCGTGCAAATTGTAGCCTCTTTTTCCTATTTGTAGTGGAGATGAGTGGTACCCGGTGGGTTCTTCTGCTGTTGTAGCCCATCCGCCTCAAGGTTGTGCGTGTTGTGGCTTCACAAATGCTTTGCTGCATACCTCGGTTGTAACGAGTGGTTATTTCAGTCAAAGTTGCTCTGCTATCAGCTTGAATCAGTCGGCCCATTCTCCTCTGACCTCTAGCATCAACAAGGCATTTTCGCCCACAGGACTGCCGCATACTGGATGTTTTTCCCTTTTCACACCATTCTTTGTAAACCCTAGAAATGGTTGTGCGTGAAAATCCCAGTAACTGAGCAGATTGTGAAATACTCAGACCGGCCCGTCTGGCACCAACAACCATGCCACGCTCAAAATTGCTTAAATCACCTTTCTTTCCCATTCTGACATTCAGTTTGGAGTTCAGGAGATTGTCTTGACCAGGACCACACCCCTAAATGCATTGAAGCAACTGCCATGTGATTGGTTGATTAGATCATTGCATTAATGAGAAATTGAACAGGTGTTCCTAATAATCCTTTAGGTCAGTGTATTCTGCCATGTGCCTTATGCCACTTTATTTATCTCCTTTTTTATTTTTCTACAATGTCCTCAGACTGATTAGCTCCTCTTGCACTATATATATTCACTCTATACATATACACATATATCTGCACAGTTTTGTTTTATTTAAGTGGTTTGCACTCTATCTGCCTTGTGCCTTATGCCACTTTATCTATCTCTTTCTTTATTTTTCTACAATGTCCTCATTTGTATATCTGTATAGTTGTATGTACATATGTTTAAACTGTATTTATCCGTATTTGAACGTCTACTGTCAGTGTCTTAAATGTTAACTGTATGCACCAAGGGTCTGAGAGTAACGCAATTTCAATTCTCTATGTATGTGCCGTACATGTGGAAGAATTGACAATAAAGCAGACTTGACTTTACTTGACTTGACTTCATCATGTAGTCGAGTGCACTCTGTAGGTGTGTTTTGTTTGGTTTTTGCAATATACTCGATAATGTCATGATGTCTCACGAGTTCAGTATTTGTGCTAAACTTGCGCAGATTTTGCTTGCATGAACTTCCCCAAGAAATTAATGAGAGAACATAACTTACGAAAAGTAACCCGCCAAATTGCCTCGTGATTTTTGGCAGGCTGGCGGGTGTTAATTTCAAACCCTGTGTGTGTGTGTGTGTGTGTATATATGTATGCATATTTATGTATGTAGGGGTGTGCAATATTAGAAAAAAAAAAGATATCTCAATATTTTGGGGGATTTTTTTCGATAACGATAATCAGACGATATTTTGCCAAGTGTGTTATTGTGCTGATATCTGACTACCGTGGACAGCTGCAGTTTTTGATATTCTTCACATTCTGTGTGGTCAGTTCACATCAGTGATTGATTAATCTTCTCATATAAGTTTAAATAGATTTTTACATTTTATGGGCAATTTTACCTTTTAATAAAGCCATTTTTTTCTAAAAGTGTGCATCTTTTGAGTCAAATTTAATCAGTCAATAAGAAAAAAAAAGACTTTTAGGCTGTTACCAAATAAATGAAACCATATCATGATACATGACATCATGGATTATGTCTAAACAAGATGTCCAGGACCTCCAGCAGAAATATAGGCCCACAACATAAAAAAATACAGCAGTATATTTCATTGTAGACATTGTACTTTTTATCCCTGTGTTCAGCAAACCCATCTTGAGTGTTTGCTGCTAAAAAGCTAATTTTTTTAGTTTCATCTGCCCATAGAAGACCGTCCTATTTGAAGTTCCAGTCGTGTCTGACAACTGAATATGCTGGAGTTTGTTTTTGGATGAGCTAGGAGAATGTTTCTTGAAACCCATCCGAACAACATGTGGCGATGTGACAATTTTTTTTAAGGTTTTCTGACCCCGAGACTCAACTATTTTCTGAGTCTTTAGCCACTCAAACTCTCCTCCTCACCGTGCATTAGGATGATATAGACACACATCCTCTTCCAGGCAGATTCATAACATTTTATGTTGATTGGAAATTCTTAATTATTGCCCTGATGGTGGAAATGGCAATTTTCACTGCTCTAGCTCTTTTCTTAAAGCCACATCACTAATTTGTGAAGCTCAGTTATCAAATATAACCATAAAATGCTAGTCAGTGACTTCCCATCTTTGAGAATAAAAATCATATCAAGGAAAACAAAATTAATACTTTTGGCTCCTGACGCTATACGGATGTCTTATGAAGCGAAATGATCAGCAAGAAACTGAACATTATTTACTGCATTATTACCTGCAAACCTGCTGTGAAGGTCATGTTCAGGTGTAGATCATGAGCTGCTGTGTGTTGAGATATACATGATTGTGAGTGTAAATGGCCAGAGCAAGCGATAATATGAGCGTCATTAAGTTCACTCGTTAAGTTGTGTGATTAGATCTCAGACTGTCATCAAACACTAGTCTCTCTACAGTCTGGTTCACTGCAGTCATTGTTCATTCAGACAGTTTTATTTCTTGAATTATCAATGAATGAATCATTCATTTGTGTTTAATAGACAAAGTCCCTGCACAATGTTGTGCAATGATTTATTTCTAGCTAAATAACTTATTCATATATTTATAAGTATTAGGGTTTTATGAGGTGTGTTTAGTGTGTACATTTAGAGATGATGGTTGTTTGGATGAATTTGGTTGTGAGAACAAACTACAGACGCTGAACAAATACTAGTTTTCTGTCCATATTCCATCAGTCCAGTGTGTGTCTGTCAGCACGGCATGCTGGGATGGTGCGTGTGTGTGTCTGACGGGCGTTCCTGTGGCCGTCAGTCGTTCCTCATGATTATTCATGGAAAGCTGCTATACATGACACCAGATCAAAACACCAGCTCTCTCACTGGTTCAGTTCCTCAGTTTTACACTCGGCGTGAAACAGAAAATAACCTCATAGAAAATGAATTTATTAAATTTATTTTTAAATGCATGTTATAGATCTCATTGTGAACAGTTCATCCATGCATATGTTTCCCCTTTTAGAAATGTGTTTGGCCTTGTAATCTTAATCAGAACGTGATGACTGGATCTTCTCTCTGGTGACGTATGCAGGATTTCTCCAGTCATTTGGTGATCATAACCATGCCCACATCTCAACATCCAATCAACAACAGCCTACGTTTATTACATGCATAATCTTAAAAGGGTCATCTGATGTTTTTTTTAAAGATCATTATTTAGTGTGTTTGGTGTAACAGGATATGTTGACATCCTTTAATGTTCAAAAAACACATTAATTTTCAAATACTGTACTTTATTGTAGTTCCTCTATGCCCCGCGTCTCTAAAACGCATAATGTTCTACAAAGCCCCTCCTTCCGACAAGTGCAGTCTGCTCTGATTGGCCAGATGACCTAGTGCATTGTGATTGGCCGAACACCACAAGCACTCGTCGGAAATGTAACGCCCCTTTTCTATAATCCCAGGCTTCAGCTTTCAAAATAAAGGTAAAGACAGTTAATAATGTCCTTGGTTTTACCATCAGTTCAAACCCAAGAGGGGAACAGAGTCACGTGGCAGACACCGAGATGAAGCTCGTATGTGTTTGCACACAAGCTGCGATTAAGACAGCTGACTCCACTGTGATGTGACCCTGTTCCCCTCATACACACACATACACACATGATGCATTACTCTACACTGCGCAAAACTCCGCATTTGAACAGTCAATAGCAAATACTTAAATGACAAAACATACTTACAGTCGCTGATTCAGAAGCACCAGATTGTCAGAGCAAAGGCCAAATAAAGTGCTTTTGCTTTCGTATAGAAACACAGCGTCTCCCTGACACAGCTGCATCAACACTACTGCGGTTACTGAAACCACGCCGCCTTTCTTTGTGTGAACATTTGGGTGGCATTATGCAAATATTTCCACATCGTGACGTAGAAAAGTGGGGCGTGTTTGAATGAGGCGTTTTAGCCCGGTCTGGATCAGCCTTCTCTTTTAAATAGAATAAATAATTTTGTGGGAGACTTTGAGCTTTGTAACTGCAGATCTTATAGATGCACAAACAGCTACATAACACAGAGTAAAGATAAGGAAAACAAGAAATTGCAACATATGAACCCTTTAATCAAAGTTCTTCTTGGATGTACATCACGATACAGAAGAAAAGACCTGTCACTACTTCAGTTTCATCATGACTAGGGTCATTTATTGGCATGACAAATAATTTTATGTTCATATGGTCAAAAATGTGTATGTTACTGTGTGCAATTAAAACAAGATTCAAGATTCAAGATTTGTATTTGTCACATACACAATTATACAGAGTATAACCAGCAGTGAAATGCAGGTGAAATAAATAGTGCGTGAAGATAATAGTATGAAATAACAAAGCAAAAAAAAAAAAATAAAATAAAAAATATATATATATATATATTTACATCCAAGTGTGAAGTAGCTGGCACTGAAGAATGCACTGAATGAAGTAATTCAAGTTTAAGTAAATGGAAGTAATTAGAATAGTGAAGTATGAAAGTGAATTAATAAGCTGTGCTGGAGACAGAAGTAGAATGGTGATTAGAATGGTGATGCATGTGTTTGTGTTCAGTTGTGTGCTGGATCTGTTCTAGTATGTAGTGTGTTGTGTCAGAAAGTGCAGCTCTGTCTGAGTTGTCGGTTTCTGAGCTGAGTTTCAGTGTTTGTGTCACTGATCTCTGATAGTCTGTCACCGTGTTTTCTTAGGGTTAGATAGTGTTGTGTTCAGATAGTGATGTTCCTGAGATGTGCAGTCATTGGCTGGATTGGATTCGTTTCTTTGTCTCATTGCATCATTAGTGTGTTTAGCGTGTACGGCGAGTGTGAGGGTCATGTGTTTAACTTCAGTCAGATGCTGGAGCGTTTAATCAGTATGTGTTCGTTTAGCAGCTCGGCTGCCTTTAAGCACATTTGACATTTGGTTCTTCTCTGGGGTTCAAATGGCCAGTTTTAGGTGCTTTGTACATATCTTCATTTGAAAGCAGCTGTGACTGGAGAATAAAAGTGGTCTGGAGGCTTTAATCGCTCCTTCAGCTCCTGATCGTTTCATTAAACGACTGTAATGCCATAATTTGAAACTCGTCTCGTCTCTTTTCTGTCTGTTTCGCTTTATTTGCTTTGTGTTTAACTCCGGGTTTAATTCTGTCCTCCAGAGCACAGCAGACACGCTACGATAGGAAAGTACATTTATTTTGCAATTAAACGAGGAGGAAGAGAAACACTATTACAGACTGACAGAGAGAAAGAGAGAAACTGTGTTTGCTGGCATTCAGTCCGTGAGTGACTTCAGGTACAAATGATCTGTTACGACGGTTAATTACACAACACAAACCCGTCTGTCCTCTTCTCTTCTCTTCTCCTCTTCTCTTCTCTTCTCTTCTCTTCTCTTCTCTTCTCTTCTCTTCTCTTCTCTTCTCTTCTCTTCTCCATTCCATTCCATTCCATCCAAATGAGCTTTATTGGCATAACTGTGGAACATATCATAATGTTGCCAAAGCAATAAATATATGATATTCTCATTCAGTGTAATATCAGGAGCCACTGATGCAGATGTTTCTCATCCTCTTTAATGTGCATTTCTTGTGTTATCTGTGATAATGTTGCTTCCTCTCATTGTCTTGCTAGTTTTGTAACTTAAATAAGGATAAAACTATTCAGTGTTATTTTACATTTTAATTCAATTTATGTACCTGATACCTAAATGTTTGAGTTTTTTTATATAACTTATTGGAATTGAAACTGGGAACTGATGAGCAGAAATGGAATCTCATAAAATTCAAGGATACCCAACCTTATTCTCATTGTGTGCAGATGAGCTGGAGTATGAACAATTTTGGTAATGCCAGTAAAGATGCTTACACTGAAACTAAAGCTGAAAGCGAGCGAGGTGAGATTGTAGGTGAGAACAGCTAGAGGGAGCAGAGAGGAAGACGACGAGAAAGTGTTATAAGGAATGGAAGAAGAAAAGCCGGATGAGCTGGAAATGGAATCAAAGTGAAGAGAGAAACAGCAGATGTAGAGCGAATTGCACGGATCACAGCGGGATCGTCTGCCCTCCAACCTTAGACACACACATGCAGATATATATCAGAGTGAAATCAGAGTGAGATGGAGACACTTGTTAGTGGCTCGTCCTGTTCTCAGGTCAGACAGACTTGATCAGATAGACGGCTGAGGCAGTCATTACGTGAGATGATGTAAGAGTCCGATCAGGTGATGGAGGGTGTGTGGCCTCCTCTAGGATACGCCCACAGGGGCATGGCTTTGTTCTAGCTGACAGAGTCTTAGAGGTCATCATAAACTGAGGCCCAGAGCAACCTGTAATCCAGACCTTTGACTAAAGCCATTCATCTAAACCGGAGCAAGTAAACTGGACTCTGCTAGAGAGCTTGTGCGATCAATGTTAGAGTCACACTCCGTCACACTCACATCTTCTTCTTTTTTCCAGAAATATTTTACAGTAACGTCCAGTGAGCAGAACTGCACTGATATTTTGCCTCGGTGTGGTTTTTTACGGGCCAGTGTGTTTTGTAAAAAGCTCAGATGAATTGCACTGAAAGCAAGTCGGAGTTCTTCTGTAGCTTCAGGAGTGGTGGCGGTGTGTTTTATTGTGCCAGTGATTGTGGGTCATTCTCAGCAAATTAATTAATCAACGCCGCTGCCTTTCGCAATAGCAGACATTTTTTGCATTGTGATATCTGGTGACGAGCGTTTCCACCACAGAGCCGAGCCCAGATGAAAGGCTGGTTAGAAAACACTTTGGCTTTCTGAGTGCTATTATTTTTTTTAATAATAATAAAGTACAGACGGTTTGAGACTCTCAGACACAGAAGTTATTCTGAGTACTTCACCGCTCCACAAAAGCGCTCCAGTCGTGAATCTCAGGGGTGTTTTTCACTCTGACAAGTGTGGGAAAACGCTTTGTTTTGGTGTGAAGCTGCAGTTACATTTAGTCTTTTTATTAACATCTCTCACCATAATCACATTTACTGCAAACTGTGAAAAAAGGTTGTTTACATGCGAAAGAAAATGAAACAATTTACAGCCTGTCATTAGTCCTTTCACGAGTCTCGGGCATGTTTACGGTGTTGCAGGAATAGTTTAATCATCAACACATCTGCGGTCTGAGAGCTTTATTACAAATACAGTAACTGTTAGCAAGGACAGACAGCATCAGTTTAAGTGGACTGAAATACAATGCAATGTTGTTGTTTTTTTTTTAATGAATTCAGATCTAAGTTTTTTACCTTGTAACATCTCCAGTAGGGGTCGACCGATTATCGACCTGGCCGATTATTGGCACCGATATTAAGCATTTTATGATAATCGGTATCGGTCATTTTCAAAACCGATGTGCCGATAAAATTATTAGAGCAGTCTCCGCCCACCGCGCATCTGATTTGTTGAGAGTCAGGAGTCCGACCAATCAACGTGGAAGACTAAAGCCACTCTCACACCGAAAGCGCTTGCTAACTGGTGCTGCTTCATCACGCATCAGTTCTCTCTCAAAGGCAGCAGCAGACGTTGCTCAAGTTGCAATAAATTACAATCCACTACACTGAAGTTTTAAAAACCTCAATATTATCTATTTATGGTTTCCGAGATGGGGGAAACGCAGGGGGAATCGCGGAATCCAGTCATATAAATAGCATTTACTGTATAACGCGGAGTCACGGAATTAGTCAAAGTTTGGATGAATTAATCAAAAGTAGGTCAGTACACTTAAATCGATTTAAATATGAATTCTGCATGTTCGGCGTGTCTCTGTATATGTGAAAGGCACAGGCACGCGGTTTTGACACACACACACACACACACACACACACACACACTGAAGTGCGCGACGCTCGCGGTGTTTTCCGCATCTGCCATGTCACTAAATGAGGACATAAATACATGAACATCATCCCCAGAACTGCTCTGAGAGTTACTTCATGAGCATTTGACTGTTTCGTTTGAGTAAAACGATCGTCATATCATAAATAGCCTACAGAAACTTAAGAGGTCCTCATGGCAACCCGTCAAAATAAAAGTTTGGTTTATTTACTAATACTACTACAATTATTACAACTTTTGTTTAAAAGAACAATCACACAATACGCTATTTCTTCCATGATTTAATTTTAATAGTAAACCCATTTGTTTGCCAAATTTGAATTTAACTCTCATTTGATTAAAAGATAAATTAAATTGTTTTATGCCTTCATTTGCACTGCTCTGTAAATGAAAACTAATGGAAATTACTGTCACATAGGCCAAGATTAAGATACTGTCACATAGGCCAAGACTAAGATACTGTCACATAGGCCAAGACTAAGATACTGTCACATAGGCCAAGACTAAGATACTGTCACATAGGCCAAGATTATGATGACGGAAATTGGGACATTTCAATAGGCTATTGAACCAAGTGAGCCTATAATAGTCCCCTCTTGTAGGTTATGATTTAGTCAACCGAAAATAATTAATGAAGAATTATGAGAGGTTATGCTATTACACATACATTTCTAACATGTATATTATTGAAGCCATATACTTACATTTCCCCAAGCTGTTTAGCTGTAGTATTTAGTATTCATAGGCTTAATCATGAAGCATACAGTGGCCCCACTTTTAACTCTCTCTTTATATATTACCCTTATTGTAGATGGATGCATGGGGGAAGACAAGAGTAAGAAG
This sequence comes from Barbus barbus, assembly GCF_936440315.1. NCBI lineage: Eukaryota > Metazoa > Chordata > Actinopteri > Cypriniformes > Cyprinidae > Barbus > Barbus barbus. The sequence goes on from NC_136730.1 coordinate 520,269, forward strand.
TGCAACCAACACTAGGGAAGGCCATTTTTGTCAGAGCCCTTGTTATTCTTAATTTTCACATTCATTTTAATTTTTACACCAGACATATATATCGGTTCAATATATTGGTTATCGGTCTACTTGGTCTGTAATAATCGGTATCGGTATCGGCATCGGCCCTGAAAAATTCATATCGGTCGACCCCTAATCTCCAGTGTGTTTGAAGCGCTTGAGCTGCTCCATCTGATGATGCTCTATACTTGGTGTTTGCGACTCAAAAGAACCTCTCTGTAAACTCACCTGATGGAGATGATGGGACACTTACGGCCATTTTAGATCATCTAGATCAGACGTGTCCTAACTGCTTAATATGAAGGGCCAAAACTCAGACTTGACTGAAGGCCATGGGCAGAAACAATAATACACGAGTTAAATTGAAACAAATCGACTGTGCCAGTCGTTTCAACATTGTATTACATTAAACTGACATTTGTTGCCATGACTTTTTGATCATACTATTTTAAGAATTAATGACCATTTCAACAGCCACTGCAGAGACAGCAGAGAAAGAGCGAGAATATCTCTTTACCTGCAGATAATCTCACGTCTGTAGCGCTTACATTGATCTTTATTGTTAGATCTTTCCTATTCTTGAAGCAAAACTAATGCTGTTGATTCAATATTACTCTTAATGGAACCCACACATAACATCAACAATAAAATAGTACAATGACAACGTTGTTTACTGTATATTAAACATAAAACTTTTATGAATAAAATTAATTTCTGAATTTCTTAATGCAGAGCGCTCTTTATAGACAACAGAATTTGTTTTCAATCATATTTATTCTTCGGATGTTTCCTCTGCGTTAAAAAAACCAAATCACCTGGTCCTGATCTTATTGAAACAATGTTTTTAAAGTTGGCAGCTGATATCATTACATTACCACTGACATATCTGTATAATCTGTATAAGCGGGGAAGTCGTGGCTAATGGTTAGAGTCGGACTCGTAATCCAAAGGTTGTGGGTTCGAGTCTCGGGCCGGCAGGGATTGTAGGTGGGGGGAGTGAATGTCCAGCGCTCTCTCCACCCTCAATACCACGACTGAGGTGCCCTTGAGCAAGACACCGAACCCCCAACTGCTCCCCGGGCGCCGCAGCATAAATGGCTGCCCACTGCTCCGGGTGTATGTTCACGGTGTGTGTGTGTTCACTGCTGTGTGTGTGTGTGTTCACTGCTGTGTGTGTGTGCACGTTGGATGGGTTAAATGCAGAGCACGAATTCCGAGTATGTGTCACCATACTTGGCTGTATGTCACTTCACCCTTCTTTCCCTATAAACAAGGCAAGGCAAGGCAAGTTTATTTATATAGCACATTTCATACACAGTGGTAATTCAGAGTGCTTTACATAAAAGAAAGTGAAATAGACATTAAAAATCAGTAAAAACATGGAAATAAAAATAATAAAAACAAGGAATTTTAAAATGATATAGAAATTTATTTAAAATAAATTTAAAGAAAATGATTATACATAAAATTCATTGCAGTCAGTTCGGACAAATAGCACAGGGGAACAGGGGAAATTCTACAGCTATGGAAGTCCGCTTTTGTAAGTCCTTTACTGAAAAAGGATTCTACTGTACTGGATAATTATCGACCTATTTCCAAGCTTTGCAATTTGTCAAAACTTCTGGAACGTTTTATTAGTGAACAATTGATGCAATATTTACGTGTTCATAAACTTCTGTCTATTAATCAATCAGGATTTCGTAAAAAGCACTATTACAGCTGTTTTGAAAGTCTTAAATGATTTGCTGGGGTCTCTAGATGAAAAACGCCACTGTGCATGTCTAACATGATCTGACTAAAGCTTTTGACACAGTGGACCATGAGATTCTGTTAAATAGACTGAGATGTGTTGGTTTATCAGATAATGCAGTTTTGTGGTTTAATGCTTATTTATAAGGAAGAACTCAATGTGTGTAGGTTGAAGGCTGCAAATCAGAATTATTGAATGTGGTTGAGGGAGTTCCTCAAGGTTCTGTATTGGGGCCTTTATAATTTACTATCTACATAAATTGTGTTGATGTTAACATTGACAAAGAAAGTTTCCATTTTCACGTGGATGACACTGTTATTTATTGTTCTACACCTACAAAACAAGAAGCTTTGAGTGATTTGCAGACTGTTTTTGATATCATTCAAGCAAGATTGTATACTCTAAAGTTGGTTTTAAATGTTGAGAAAACAAAATGTATGCTGTTATCAAATTCTAGATCTACATCAGACAGTTCGATTGCCCTCTGGACATTGCAAGGAAATTTGATTCCTTTAGAGTCAGAGTATAAATATCTGGGCATTATAATTGATAACACATTAAATTTTGGCTCACATGTTAAGGGAAAGGGAAGGAAAGGGAAGTGGTGTGTGGCCAAGTGTGGTGACCCATACTCTGAATTTGTGCTCTGCATTTAACCCATCCAAGTGTACACACAGTAGTGAACATACACTAATTATTATTTGAAACAAAAATTAAGGAAAAAGTTAGGGTTTTATTTTAGAAATAAGTCTTGTTTTTCATTTTATGCAAGGAAGAAACTAGTGTCTGCGACATTCTTACCAATTCTTGATTATGGGTATGTAGTGTACCAACATGCACCATCATATCTTCTTTCCTCTTTAGATGCTGTGTATCATGGTGCCTTAAGGTTTATCACTGATTGTAGACATTTAACACATCATTGTACATTATACAGTAGAGTTGCTTGGTCCTCTCTTGCTGTTCGAAGAAAAATGCATTGGTACCTAATGATATATAAGGCAATTTTGTTTTTTTTACCACAGTATCTCAACAAAAAACAGTTGGTTATTATTCAGTTCGTTCACAAATGTATTATAATCTCAATGTACCTTCTGCTAGAACTAATTTGGGTACTAAGGCTTTTAAATATGCTGCCCCTTCGGACTGGAATTTTCTTCAAATTAAATTAAGGTTAAATCAGTTGGTGCCTAATAGATACTTTAAAACACTTTTAAGTGGTTTGGAGAAAGATTTGCAAATGTTTCTAATGGCTGTATTTTTAGCGACTTTCTTTTTTGTAGTATTTTGTGTATTGTGTGTGATTTGTTTGTTATATGTATTTGTCAATTTGGGCTGCCTATCTTGGCCAGGACACTCCTGAAAAAGAGACTGTAATCTCAGTGAGTTTTCTTTCATGGTTAAATAAAGGTTAATAAATAATAAGATTAATGACGTGGTATACCAGTATTGTAACACAAATAAATATAAGGTATATAGGCCTATATATAGTGTGTGTGTGTGTGTGTGTGTGTGTGTGGTTACAGTGGCAGGTTATTTACACGTCTTATAATTGCAGTTGCTGCTGGGCTCGTGTTGGGCCGCTGAAGTATCTTATCTCGCCTCATTAGAGCAGATGATTCTAACTGGTGTTAAAAAAGATCCCATCTACACACACACACACACACACACACACACACACACTAGAGCCTCAGTGAACAAGCTGGGCGATATGGCCAAAAATATTATCATGATGTTTCTTTCCATATCATTTGATATGTGTCACAATATTAAATTCACACCATTAATGGCCAATGAGATGATTTCCATACATTGTAGACCTCGAAAATGAATGTAAATCCAAAAAACAAAAACAAAAACAAAAACAAAACTGATTTACAAATAAACAGAGTAAAGTGATCTAGGGACTCAATAATTTTTTTTAAACCAATATTTTTTTATTTTTTTTAAGTTTTCTGTTTTTAGTTTTTTTCTTTATTTTGCATTTTAAGATTTAATTGTAAGGTTAATTACATTATAATATTAATACGTAATTTAAACAAATAGTTTAATTTAGCTCAAAGGGAATTATTTATGATTTTATAGGGATTTGAACAGAATCAGTGTTACGGCGATTCACTGAACGAGCCGTATCTGGATATTAAAATCCCAAATATAGTGAAAACACTATTAAATAGCACAGTAACGAAATCGACAGATTAAGGCATTAACTTGTGAGCAGAAAACACAAGATACTTCTCTTTTAAAATATAAATCAGATTTTATTTATATAAACCTAAGACATAAACTAATCTAACACATGAACACAAGCATTCACACGTTCACACGTTGCAGAAAGAGAGAAAGTGAGGAAAGGATGAGTTTAAGAGAATGGAAATGTGAAATCCCAAGTTCACAGCAATATGTTCTATTGCATAGACCTGAACAACCATCAATCACTTATTTAACCCTCGCTTTGAGTTTCTCAATGAGGCTAAAATTTATATTAAATACACCAATTAGAACCTGTTAGAATCTGGAGGTGTGTGTTGCTTTGCCTGCGTAACGGGGTTGTGTCCTCGTTGCAGACAGGGGGTTTCCCGAAGTGTCTGATTGGCTGGAAGTTCAGTAGTCTTTGAAGTGATGTCTCTTGGGCGTTGGCTTGCTGGACGTTTGAAGAAGTGCAGTCGAAGCTTTAACATTAACACACGAAACTCCACGGAAAGAAAAGAAAACCAACGTAAAATAATAAAATAAAATGATGTAATGAGACTAAGTTGTTTTCCTTCTCATTATGGCACATGAGGCCTGAGCATGCTCAAAGAGCAGCACGCACGCGGTGAGAGGGACGAGAGTTGGAGAGAGTAAAAGGCAAGAGAGAGAATGGAGGATGTCCTGAGGTTTTAAACTCAGCTTCTGGACCGTCCTATCTGGACGCCTTGACCAATTAGACACTGTCCTTGCTTAGCTAGGGTGTGTTCTTCACATCATAAATCAGCTTGTTATCAGTCACATGGTCCGAATTTTACAAGCTTTGGCCAAGTATACCTTTTTGAACATGATTTCATAATAAGACTATGATGCCTTTGACAAAGAATTGGTTGGAAGAAACATTCACATCATGGATTTTCGAGCTCATACATACTAAATATGCAATATTTATCTTTAAGGCTCGAGCTATTCAATAATGATTAAAAGCAAGACATACACAATGAGTGATTAAAACAAGGATATTAAAATCATATGTGGGGTTCTGCATAAAAATGTCCTTTTAGGATGATTTTATGTGCATATGAAAAATAAAGTATTTGTATAGTTCTAAGGAGAACGAAGGAATGTTGGTTTGGACGGTCTTTTATGTGTGGAGACACGCCCGAAAGAGTCTGTATCTAATGAATTTCTATCACAGGTTTACATGTGAACATCAGTCTTGATTACTTGCAACAAATTTGACAGTCTCCTTCTTGAATTGGAATTATCAATAAGTGTTTCTTTTTTCCTCAGTGTTGCAAGTTGTTTGGTGAAAGAGAGCTTGCGAGTTGGGATTGCTTGCTTCAACCTAGATTTATGACGTCCTGTTCCTTAAGGCCTCTCTGCATTCCAGCTCCTCAGGTTTCAATGTTCTGATGCATCTTAAAATTGTCTGATTCAGTCTCTGATATCCTACATAATACAAATTCATTATCAAACATTTTGGCTAATGAAATTAATTATCAAAATGTAACCAGTGTTGAAATGTAATACAATTAAAATATAACAATTTACAACAAAACTTTTTTTTTGTTTGTTAGTTTTTTACAACAGAACATGTATAGTGTATAAAATGAAACAATGTCTTGTTTGATATTCCGAGTTATTTAAGTAATAGTTGTAATTATTGTTGGCATAATTTTTGTAACCATGAGGAGATTAGTCTACAGTACAATACTAATATGTTTATATCATAATTCTTCAAGTTAAACTGAGCTTTTGTTTTGTAGGTCAGTGAGTTTGTGTGTTTGACGGTGGTTTTTCTGCTGAAGTGAGTCTCAGAGCAGCTCTGGAGATGAAGTTCATGTATTGAGACACAGATGAGTGTCATGCGTGTATTGTTTTGTGTAGTAGAGCAAACTGAGACGTGCATTTACAGATTTACAAGATGCACACCTGATCATCTGGATACTGACTAAACATCAGAAGCGTGTGTGTCTGAGTGTGTGTGTGTGTGTGTTTGTGAGCAAGCGAGCGCGCATGTGTGTCTGTGTGAGTGCGTGTGTGAGTGCGTGTGTGTGTGTGTTTGTGAGCAAGCGAGCGCGCATGTGTGTCTGTGTGAGTGCGTGTGTGAGTGCGTGTGTGTGTGTGTTTGTGAGCAAGCGTGCGCACATGTGTGTCTGTGTGAGTGCGTGTGTGTGTGTGTTTGTGAGCAAGCGTGCGCACATGTGTGTCTGTGTGAGTGCGTGTGTGTGTGTGTTTGTGAGCAAGCGTGCGCACATGTGTGTCTGTGTGAGTGCGTGTGTGTGTGTGTTTGTGAGCAAGCGTGCGCACATGTGTGTCTGTGTGAGTGCGTGTGTGTGTGTGTTTGTGAGCAAGCGTGCGCACACACATGTATATGGGGCCACACATTAGGTTACACCAATCATTGGAACTCTGTTAATAAGTTAATAGATATATGAAATGAGCATGCAAATTCGAGCTGTCAATCATTGTGAAAGTGTCATTTAAAGAACACACTTTACAATGAGAAATTATTAATAGTTTTTAGTAAATTAAAGGAAAAGGTCACATTGTCATTATTATCGTTGTATTAGTAGGAGGTGTGTGTGTGTGTGTTTATAACTAAAGTAACACTATGTTCATTGATATTCTTAAATATGTGGCGGAAATGTTATCTATACCCATAGCAGTTGAGTGATGGGGTTAATATTGAGAAGATCTGCTGTATGCCACTGGTCCATGATTTTGTACATGTATTTAACTGCATCTGTAATATTTATGCCCCTGTTAATTATTTATTTGAAGTGGATTTAAATAAATTGTTCAACTCTGTGTGTGACTGTGTGTGAGACTGCGTGCGTGTGTTGTAGTGTGTGTGTGTGCGTTTGTTGTAGTGTGTGTGTGTGCGTTTGTTGTAGTGTGTGTGTGTGCGTTTGTTGTAGTGTGTGTGTGTGTGTGTGTGAGAGAGAGGCGGATCTCTCTGGGAGATGTTTCTGATTCAGGACGTTCTTGTAGCCGCTGCATTATTGATGTTGTGAGTGATGATTGTCTGTGTTTTAATACCGTGTTCCAGTCATGTATAATTCACTCTGACTAGATTAAGGTTTGTAGATGAGATTTAAGAGCTGTGCTGAGTTCAGTGCGTCTGTCTGTCTTCAGGTTTGTTTCTCTTTGACTGCTGCAGTTCAGTGTTTAATCTGCCTCAGATCTGTTCTACACTTGACTGTGGTTGAGTTCACAGAAGACGGTTACAAACACGAGCTCCTGGATTAATGGATCAGCGCAGAAGAGCAGCAGATCACATCAGCCGTCCTGCACAGATGCAGTGAATCCAGTGACAAGCGTTTGTCTCTCCGCACCTCATCCCGTTCTGTCTGTAATCCGTGGAGAGCGTCTTCACCTCACTTGCTGGACGAGTCCAATTAGCCCTGCGTGATCCTGAGCGCTGTAATCCGATCAGAGAGAGAGAGACACAGAGAGAGAGATGAGCGGTAGAGTTTACCTGCAGATTACAACACCTGACCTGACCGACCCCCCGCAGGATTACACCGCTCATCAGTGCAATAACATGCATGACTATACATCTACAGATAGATGCAGAAATGTGTCTCTGCATCAGTGTCTCAGCAAGTGAATGGGTGCCGTCAGAATGAGAGTCCAAACAGCTGATAAAAACATCTCAATAATCCACACCACTCCAGACCATCAGTTAACATCTGGAGAAGACAAAAACTGAAACAAATCCTGCTTTAAGATACTTTTAACTAAAATACCATAGAGTCCATAATAACTCTTCCTCCAGTGAAAAAGTGTTCTGGTCTGAATCAGGAGAGAAATCTGCACAGATCAAGCAGCGTTTACAAGACAAAACAGCTCTAAACTAATATGTGTCTGGATTTTGATGAGAGAGACAACAGGAGATGCACTTTTTCACTGGAGGAAGCGTTATTATGGACTATGGAAAATGACGCTACATTTTTCCAAATCTGCTGAAGAAACAAACTCATCCAGAAGCTAATTTAAATGACTTAAGCAGAAGCTTGAGCTCTTTAAGGTGAAGTGTTTGAGGTGTAGATGAGGTATAATACTGGACCGTTAAACGCAGCACAGGCTCGTCTGAAAGCAATAAAACATTAAGACATGAGACGCTTCAGCTCTCAATCCATATTCACTGGCTGGAGCAAGCGTGTAATTCACGTGTCTTCATCTGTGAGAAATAGACTGAATAATGAAAGAGTGCGTTTATGTGGAGGCTTTTGTGCTCGCCGGCTCTTTCTCGCTCTGGTTCGATCCTAATCAAAGCTCATCCACAACAGAGTGTAAATCGTCTCTGTCAGAGTCTCTGGCTCTCAATTCATTACCGCTGCATGCGGGTTTATTGTGTGTCTGTTTGAGCAGATTCTGAGTACGATATATCGCCAGGCCCAGGATGTCAACCTGTATTTGGCATTTTTAATTATCTACGATGGCCATCAAAAAAATCCATATGGGTTTAACCCTAGCTGTGAGAAACAGGCAGGTCTCGTGATGGGGTTAAATCGAGGCTGACCATCTTCAGCTGGAGGATGCGAGTGACATTATCTCTGCCACTTCGCTTTGCAGATTCCCGACCTTCAGAGCGACTGCTGTCAGCTGGAGCTGATGATTTCTGTCATTTCCACGAATAAATGAGTTGAGGTTGTGTTCATGGATCCTCCGCCGTCATGTTGTTCCTCACAGAGAGCAAGAACATCCTGACTCTCAGATATTCTTGTGTGTGTTTACAGAGCGTCTATTTTGGTAATTCGGCTTGAATGACAGCGTCGTCTTTGAGTGAGTCATATTCAGAAGTGAAATGTCCCATAATCCTCTCCGCCTCTATTTATACCCTCGGCTCTGCAGCTAAACGCACGATATACTGGCACGTCTTTAATCACGGCGGTCAGGAGGCGTAGCGTTAGCATTGGTGTGGTTTGAAGCAGACAGACAGACGTGAGCTGTGTTTGTGAGTAAACACATAATGACAGTGCGGTAAAGGTTACGGAGACGAGGTGCTGCGTTCCTGTTTTCTCTCTACATTAGCGTTTCTCTGCGTGTCTCGATGAGTCTGTTTGCTGCTGGTGATGGGAAGCGTTCAGGAGGAGAGGCCTGATGCGTTTGGCAGCGTGATTAACCGAGAAACGCAGCTGCACTGGCCAGAATTTAATAACTGTGTTCATTTGTCCTGGCTGTGAGCGCAGAAAAACACATGCTGCAGTGATGCCAAAAACAGGAATCCAGTGATCATCAGACGAGGTGTGCCTTCACTCGTCACCGGCCTAAAATCATTTGTTTGCATTTATTTCTAACTTTGTGCAATTTTATATTGGACCTGTCACATGATCACATGATCATGCTTATCTAATCACAGTTATTTGAGGATACTGCATTAATTGTGCAGTTTACATTTTAATCACATTTTGCCATCCAAATAGGGATGGAATGAGGAAAACTTAAGGGAATTAAAGAAACGTCATCAATGGCGTGATATTGTGTTTCCAGTATGGCATGAAGAAGATTAAACAAAGAATATTAAAAACATTGCTGTCAAGCACTCAAAGACTGTCAAAGATGAAAATAAAGATTTGTGTGTTTAATCATTTTATTATTTTATTTTATAATCACATTGTCATAGTATCTAAATAATATTAATATTATCTAAATAATTATGTAATTGCGTATTATCTAAATAATAATGTTCATAATTACACCACATTTAAGTAAATCATATGGGCCTGTTTTATTATATTTTATGCAAGTCCAAGTGAAACAAACAAATAATTCAATAGGCTTGTAATGTGAGTGACATGAAAAATACAGAATTAAATTATTATTAGCCATTATTTGTTTGACAACTACTTGTCAGCCAGCATTCCTGATTGTGACAGGCCTATTTTATTTGTTTGTCTCTAAACCTGATGATCATCATCTCCTGCAGCTTCTGAGACGATCAAGCATCTCAAGCTTCAGCGCAAACAGTCACATGATCATCATGTGTTTGACTTTTCAAGCCCTGGACCTTCATCTCCAGGTTTAACTGAGATTTCCACTGTGAACATTTGACCCACTCTATCTACATCTATTCATGTAGCAGATGCTGGTTGAAATGAATGTAGTTTAATTCAGTCTAGTGAGGAACAGTGAAGGTGAAGGTTTGGGAAGGTGATGTTGTTTTCTGTGCCGTTTGTCACCGGTCTGAAAACAGCTGATGATAGATCTGATTTGATTTAGAGACTGTATGGTCATATATTGTGCTTTATGAAGCTGTTTTCGTTTTGTTGCCCATCTGATGTCGTACCAGGAGATGCAGCTCTGTCTCCGTCTGATTGGTCTGTGGCGATAAGCTTCGCCCCTCCCGCGGCTGTCGATACTAATATAGGCGCAGCATTGATGAACTGTCAGCCGCCGCTCTCTGCATCTCTGTGCTCATGTGTGGACCAAAGTCACGGCTCACCCTTGAAGATTCTGCCAGTCGAGGCCAGCAGATGAAGATGTGTTTATGACTATTGATCAGCCTGTGAAATCAGCTCCGGTGCAGATGCTGAGAGTTGTGAACAGAGCAACATCTGCCGGACTCGCTGACCTTGTCGCGTCTGCAGTGTTCTCATATCCATGCGTGCCTTAATCTCAGAGTCACTGGAACAATTAAACACCTTCACATCCCATGTTCCCTCTGATTTATTTTTTCTTGCTGAGCAAAACGTTTTGCTCATTTTCTCTATTGGAATTTTGGCCACCTGAACAAAAGCCTTCTTTATATCAGACCTGTAGAGCATGTCTAACACTAACATTCCCAATTATTTTTCTATTCTTTCAACTTTTCATTCTTTGTATAAAAAAAGAGACCCTCTAACACTAGTGTTCCCAATCCTTTTTTTTTTAATTCTTTCTACTTTTGTTCTTATTTATTCAAAAAAAAAAAAAAAACTTGCTATGTGTACTGCGTTAGGCTAAATGAGACTTCTCACAGCACTTGTATATTATTGCTCTTTTGTTGATTTTGATGGCTTCTGTTGTCCTCATTTGTAAGTCTCCTTGGATAAATTATATTTATATATATATATATATATATATATATATATATATATATATATATATATATATATATATACATACACAGTGCCCTCCATAAGTATTGGAACAGTAAAGACAAAATTGCTCTGTTGGCTGTGGAGTCAAGACATTTGCAAATATGATTAAAAGATGAATATGAGACACAACTACAGAATGTCACATTTTATTATTGGGTGATTCAACACATAGATGTTTTACCAAATAAAAAGAACAGCACTTTTCGAGTTCATCCCTCTATCTGATGTGAGCATAAGTATCTGCGCTGTTTTTCTGCTCACCAAGGATGCATTCATTTGATCAAAAATACAGTAAAAACAGTATCATTACTCCAGTCTTCAGTGTCACATGATCTTCAGAAATCATAATAATATACTGATTTACTGCTCAACAAACATTTCTGATTATCAATGTTGAACACAGTTGTGCTGCTGAATACATTTATAATGTTACAAAAGATTTTTATTTCAAATAAATGCTGTTCTTTTGAACTTTCTATTCACCTGTAAATCCTGAAAAATAAAAGGATTCACAGTTTCCACAAAAATATTGAGCAGCACAACTGTGTTCAACATTGATGGATTAGATAAGATTGGTCTGAGTTGACCTGAGATCTGTAGAAAGGTTTTCTGGCCTGGGATGAGAGTGATATGTGATTTTTATTATTTATAGATGAGATCTCATGCTTTCCAAACAAACACAGTCCAGCAGATTGTCTGCTGTTGAGTCTGAGAGGCTGCCGGAGGCGTGTGTCACTGTTGGTGGAGACACCTGTCAATCACCACAGGAGGCGGGGCTATGGCTGGACACGCGGGGGTCTGATGTGAGGTGATGTGTTTTGACTCAGAGCCGAGCAGACATTGATTGATAGAAGAGGAGCGTTACACAATGCACAGATTCACTGGTTTCCAGCTCTGATGGGATGAACGGGGCTCGCTCCTGCAGACCGCCGGCGGCCACAAACATCAGCTTATGAAAGAGCAGTAATTAGTCCATTACTCACAGCTAATAATGTTCTAGGAACTCTGTAATAGTTTCATAGGCACCACGTGAGTGTCGGTCGGAGGCTTTTAGCCGTGTTTCCATGACAACGCTCCAGCATTATGCCAGCGTTCGGTCATTGAGTTGCGTTCCTTGAAAAACCTCCGCAATAATTACCTCACAGACATTCAGACATGGAGAACCTACAGGAGACACGAGCCCACATCTGTCTGTGAACGAGCATCTCTCATTCTGCTGTGTGTTTGTGTAAGGACTGAAATACAGCAGTCCTGTTTCATAAGCATATTAGAGCATCAAACTCCTACAGAGCAGACGTCTCTGAAGAAAAAACGATTGGATTTCAGAGTTACGTAAAATCAATCTCTTAAAGATTGCATAAATTCATTTTTCATTCGAGCCAAAATAGCTAGATGAGAGGAAATCGAATCATCCGTTTCAATCGAGGAGCAGAATAACACGTGGTCACCTGGACCACAGTGAAAACGCAAAGCGATTGCAGCTGAAATGCTTTCCAGATGAAGCGTCCAGTAGATATTATTGGATGTTCACTGGTCAGGTGAGATCACCTGTGACTGATCGTCTGCTCAGTCACAGGTGTCAGAATAAAGATTCAGGAGCCGTTTTAAAGGAATAGTTCATCCACAAAATGAACATCCTACCACTATTCACTCACCCCTCATTTATGCTGGTGTGCAGCAAAACAATAAATAATAATAATATTTGTCCAAGCACTGATCTGAAGAGCATGAAGTGTATGGATCTCCAGAGACTCTGCAGCGGTCGTATGTTCTGAAGAGCAGATGGTGTCAGGACCTTTATTTGGAGGCGAGAGCAGAGGTCAGGTCCTGAGGCCTGTCAGACTGTCACCGCAGCGGCTTTGACACGATTGTCTCAGAGCATTAGATGAGCTCATCGTGACAGGAACTACAGCGTGAAGAAAGCACGAGTCTTCAGTAGCCACTGCAACCCTTCAGAGTTAGAATAAATCCTACAAAACATGCTCTTCTACTGAAATCATCTAAACATCCTTAAAACAAGATGCATTTACCTGTCTGTGTGTTTGCATTATGGTAATGAGATAAAACAGAAATCATATGGGCAATAAAACTTTGGTGGCTGCTTAAAGTGTTCAAGAAACCTGAATGAAATCTCATATTTTAATGGCAAACAAGCCAAGCTCCTGATGAGGAGCATTAATGCTTTCAGCATTTCTGCAGTGGTTTGCTGCCTTAATGAATTGATTTTGCGCTCCTGATGTACGAGTGATAACGTTGATGTTCTCTATGGCAGTGAAGGTCTGGCTCGTTTTTCAGGGTTTGTTCAGTCCAGTGGAGTCATGACACAAGCATCTGGACTTCTGTTCCATTATTTTGTCAGTTTGAGTTGGATTCATGTGAAGCTAGACTGTAATTTTGCACAAATCTAGAATGCAGTGCTCTGACTCATATTCTCTGTATTATATGTATTTCTGTCATGAAAACTCTCGGAGGGATTGGCGTGGTAATGTACATGACAATGTTAATGTGTTTGGTCTTGGTGGAATAGATCTGCTGCTGCGACAGAGTAAGTACAGAGGCTTGCTACTGCCAATACATCCACAACATGCTGCTGTGTATGTACGAAATACTGCTGCTGCTCATATAACACATATGAATAACCCCATAGCATACTTGATCACCTTGTAGCAGATCTATACAGGTGGAGCTGGGGAAGGTGAAGGCTTTCTGAAGTGTGCTGCAGCTGCTATAGCAAGCATTAGCCAGATATTTGAATGTTGAGCAGCGAGATCATTGGCTACAGATACAGGAGAACCAATCAGATGTGACATGTGATAGCAATGTCATTACGTGATATTGAGTTAGATCTATTGGACTGTGCCATCTAAAGTTTCATGCCAGAACTTTCTATATAATATACACTAGCGGCAAAAGTCTCTTTTGCTCTCCAAGGCAGCATTGTTTTTCTTTGTTTATACAACAGAGAAAAAAGCATACAAAGCTGTAACCCGTCCCCACCTCGGGTGCTCGGACCACATCACTGTTATGCTAATCCCAGCATATAGACCACTTCTCAAACTCGCCAAACCGGTTCAAAAGCAGATCACAGTATGGCCAGACAATGCCACCTCAGCACTGCAGGACTGTTTCCAGGACACATACTGGAACATGTTTAAAGAGGCAGCCACCTACAACAACCACACAGACCTGCATGAGTACACTGAAACTGTGACTGCTTACATCAAAAAGTGCATGATGATGTGACAGTCACCAAGACCATCACCACACGTGCAAACCAGAAGCCATGGATGACAGCAGAGGTTCATGGACTGCTAAAGACCAGAGATGAATAATTCAGATCAGGAGACAAAGCAGCCCTCAAAACAGCAAGAGCCAATCTGCCTCATGGCATCAAGAAGGCAAAACAACAATATGCTAAAAAAATTAACAACAAATTCACGCACAGTAAAGACACTCGGTCCCTGTGGCAAGCCATTCAGACCATCACTGACCACAAGCCCCCACCACAGGCCAGTGATGATGACACATCCTTACCAGATGCACTCAACCACTTCTACTCACGATTTGAGATACACAACGACACACCTGCACAGAAACTACTCACATCTCCAAACGACCAGGTACTCTGTCTCTCTCCAGCCGATGTAAGGAAGACCCTGTCCCGGATTAACCCACGAAAGGCTGCGGGTCCTGACAACATACCTGGACATGTACTGAGAGACTGTGCTGCACAGCTGACGGATGTCCTAACAGACATCTTCAACACCTCGCTGAGCCAGGCAGTCGTCCCCACGTGTCTCAAATCCACCTCCATAATTCCAGTACCAAAGAAGTCACCCGTGTCCTGTCTGAATGACTATCGTCCCATAGCACTGACCCCAAACATGATGAAGTGCTTTGAGAGGTTAGTCATGCATCACATCAAGTCCAGTCTCCCAAACACACTGGACCCATTCCAGTTTGCATACCGTCCAAACCGTTCCACGGACGATGCAATATCCACCACTCTCCACCTAGCTCTTACTCACCTGGAACAGAAAGACTTATGTAAGAATGATGTTCATCGACTTCAGCTCAGCATTCAACACTATAATCCCACAACAGCTCATCCACAAACTAAACTTGCCCCTCTGTAATTGGATCCTGGACTTTTTAACTGCAAGACCTCAGTCAGTCCGTGTCGGCCGCAACTCCTCCAGCACTACCACACTGAGCACAGGTGCCCCACAAGGCTGTGTGCTCAGCCCGCTGCTCTTCACACTGCTGACCATCGACTGCACTGCCAAGTCCAGCTCCAACCACATCATCAAGTTTGCTGATGACACAACTGTGGTAGGCCTCATCAGCAACAACGATGAAACGCACTACAGAGAGGAAGTGGCACAACTGGCGAAATGGTGTGGTGCTAACAACCTGTCCCTCAATGTGAGTAAGACATAAGAGGTTGTGATGGACCTCAGGAAAAACTCCGTTGACCACCCCCCACTGACCATCGGCAGCACTAGAGTCGGCAGCACTAAATTCCTGGGGGTGCAAATCTCAGAGGATCTCACCTGGACCACCAACGTCACGTCGCCCAACAAGAAGGGATAACAGCGCCTCCACTTTCTCCGCCGGCTGAAAAGGGCAAGTCTCCCGCCACCCATCCTCACCACTTTCTACAGGGGCACCATTGAGAGTGTGCTGACCACCTGCATCACTGTCTGGTATGGGAACTGCAGTGCTGCTGACCGCAAGACCCTACAATGGACAGTGAACACTGCCGCAGAGATCATCTGTGCCCTTCTCCCCTCCATCCTGGACATTTTCCTTGCACGATGCTCCAGCATCGTGAAAGACCCCACCCACCCCTCCCACAACCTCTTCCAGCTCCTACCATCAGGTAGAAGGTACCGGAGTATCAAAGCTCGCTCTGTCAGATTGCTCAACAGCTTTTTTCCCCAGGCTGTGAGAGCTCTTAACTCCAATCTCCCTGTCCCCCTCTGACCCCCCCCCCCCCCCAACTCATTAATACAGTTGACAACTTTTCCTAAGTGCAATTCTGTGCTACACACAGGTGAGTGGGCTATACAAACCACCTGTAGTAACGCACCAATCCCACTATATGCACACTAGACACTTTCTATGAACACTCCCTGCTACAAAGACTCAATAAAAAAATGTTTACTTGAGCATTGCACTACAAATCTTTTTGCACTATGCGCCGCTTCCCACAAAATATCTCTTTAATCTGCACAACAATTTAATGTACGAAATATATATACAATTTTTATTTTTATTTCTATCTTTTTGCACAATTTCATGTATAGTATATATGTAAAGTTCTTGTACGGTCTCAGTTTGTGTATGTCTAGGCAACTAGGTATAGTAGTTATATGTTATAGTAGTTATATATTCGTAGTATATGTATAGTCAGATGCTCTTTTTTTTTTTTTTTTTTCTCTTATACTTGCATTGTTGTATGTTTATCTTATGTTTAACCAGTATGTAGCACCGTGGTCCTGCGAGACACGATATTTCGTTCCACTATATGTCCACACATGTAGCAGAATGACAATAAAGCTCAACTTGACTTGACTTGACTTGATTTATTTGATCAAAAATATAGATCAAATGTAAAATGTAATTTATTCATATGATGCAAAGTTGAATTTTCTTACCCCAAACTTTTTAAATGGTAGTTCATCATGGTTTCCACAAAAAAACTGTTTTCAACATTGATAATATTCAGAAATGTTTGTTGAGCAGCAAATCAACATAGAATGATTTCTGAAGGATCATGTGACACTGAAGACTGGAGTAATGATGCTGAAAATACAGCTTTGATTACATTCTGACAGATATGCTACTCGCATAGAAAACTCTCAGGCGGTGTGTCCTCAAGTAAACATCCTTTTCTGTGATTGGTGAACTTCACTGGATCGTGTGTTTGATGTCCAGTGCTGTAATAGAGCCGTACTGTATGTACTTGAGTGCTATTAAACTGAACCAGCGATTCCCTCCAACTGTAGAGTAACGTCTGATGTGTGTAAATATGAAGGACGTTTTGATTTTCCATTTCATGACACCTGTGCAGACGATGGAGTGATGAGGTTTAGTCGGTCCCTCGCTGCCTTCAGAACTGCTGTGAGGAGCCTCTGATCTGAGTCCTGAGTGAGACCGGGCCCAAACACGCACACATACAGCTTTAGAGTGTGTGTGTGTGTGTTCATTTATCAGCAGTCTAACCTTTACTGTATGATGTTTTCTGGCCATCAGCAGGTCATGAAGTCTCTGCGCCCTCATTATATCTGGGCTCTGTGTATATTTTAAGATGTGCCCTAATATCACAGCAGAACAACCTTCTGATGACCCAGAATCTGCCGAGAGGCACTGGCGGCGGTCAGTCAGAGGTCAGAGATCTGAGGATTAGGAGTCCTGATGGACACACACTGTTATATAGTATCAGCCAGGGTTAGATGCACAGTATTGCAAATATTATTATTTCTCATGTCATGCATAATCTAGCTGCTTTCATCCCAGGTGGGAAATAAACACAAACTCTGTTTTTAAAGCGATTGTCAATCTTAAAATTGATCCTTCAACCATTAAATTGTTTAAAACCTGTGTGAGTTTCTTTCTTCTGCTGAGCATAAAAGATGATGTTTGAAGAATGTTGGGAACCAAACAGTTGCTGATAGTCATTGACTTTTGGGTTCAACAGAAGAAATAAACTCATGCAGGTTTGAAACAACATGAGAGAGAGTAAATGATGACAGAGTCCCACCCTGGTTGTGATGCACAGGCTCTGTCTCTAATCTTTGTGAACTGCCGACCATCATAAAGCCGTCCTTGGCTTCATGTTCATGTACCTGAGAAGGTAATCCCTGAACGCACAGCTCACCCCTCGGTGTGTGGTGTGTGTGATGTGAATCTGTCGTCGGTGAATATTCCTGCTCTGCTGTGAGGCCTGATCATCCCTGATGCGGCTGTTGAATGTTTTCCAGCGGAGGAAAGCTCTGGAGAGCCGTCGAGTGTGATTTACACCTTCAGATCACGCTCGTGTTCGCTGCTGTTAATTGCCTGCGGTGATGAGGCTCTCTGAAGATGCGCTTTTAAGTTTCTCTGGAGATGCCGTCGATCTCTGGAGTGTCCGATTGTCGCCGACTGAATTCACCGGGAGGATATTAATGAGATAATATTCTTATATAACATATTCCTGCAAGCTGCTTGCTGCTGCGGAGCTTTCGGTGTTGTTTTCAGTCTTTTAGACAATTGCTGGCCTGTAGAGCTCAGATTAATGTTTCAGTGTTGAAAATACAGATTATTAGAGTACATTGTACAATAAAATACTATTCAATTCAAGTTTATTTGTATAGCACTTTTCACGATGCAAATTGATGCAAAGCATCTTTAGAGAAAATGAAAGTTCCTACATTATATTTAGTAATACCTTATCAGTGGTGACTATCTCAAGTTGATGTCCATAAGCCAGAAATGTACGGTAAAAATCAAGCAGTCAGTTAATGTCATGTAATCAAACAGACGGTGAACACTATAAACAGCAATGGTTATAATTTGCGATTTATAGCAAAATTTGGTCGTTTTGTATGTTGTTTGAGGGTTGGCATCATCTGAGGTCTTCTGGGGGTTGGCATCATATCTTCTCAGGTGTTCAGTCATCTCAGGTCTTTGTAAGGGCTGCATCCAGTGAAGATGCAGGACAAGCAGCTAGCAGTGCATCCGTGTAGATGCAAATTGTAATCCAAGGGATTCTGTATACTGTTTTTTTTTTTTTTTTTTGGTCCAATAAGTAATATCTCGGTCTTATCTGAATCTAATAGGAAAATGTTATATTTTATATAAATAAAATATTGGTAATCCAGTCTTTTACATTTTTAACACACTCTGTTAGATTAGATAATTTAAAAGTTTCATCTGGTCTTGTTGAAATATATAGTTGAGTATCATCAGCATAACAATGGAAACTAATCCCATATTTTCTAATAATATTACCAAGGGGCAATATGTATATTGAAAATAGCAGAGGACCTAGGACAGATCCTTGTGGCATGCCTGGATTTAATTGAAATGATTCCCCGTTTAAATAGACAAAGTGATAGTGATCGGACAGGTAGAATCTAAACCATCCTAAAGCCTGTCCTTGAATACCCGTATAGTTTTGTATTCGATCTATGAGTATGTTATTGATCTACTATTCTCTAGTCTTTCTACTTCAAAATTTCATGTTTAATTCAATGTAATTACAATTTCTTTGTAATTTATTTACTAGCGAATAGTGTTAATTGACATCAGTCATAATGGTGGTTGAAAAGAGAGGATGGACTGTGTAAAACATCCATTTCTGAACATGAACACAGACATCATGAGACTAGATGTCTGATCATGAGAAATTATCTGTGTAAAGCACTTCAGACTGAGATGAAACCAATGTTTCAAGTGTATTTTTTTTCTGTTTTTGTTCAGTCAGACTTAGTGTATGTCTGTAGTGATTGTTATTATTGATATGGTAATGGTTCCTCTGTGTGAGTGTCCAGCGTTCAGATGCTGATTATTGATGCGACATGAGAGTTGTGATGTAGTTATATTCACACAGTAATTGAATGCGATGTAATGATCAGGAAGGTCATGTTGTTGGGAAATGAGCTCAGACATGTAGACGAGAGCCAAATCTCACACACTCCTGCAGACAAATATCTTTACACTGTTTCCTGAATGAGAGGAAGACTGAAGAGAATCTGCACACTCCTGCAAAATCACATTTACTGCTGAAGACATGAGACAGAAGACTGCGTAACTCCCAAATAAAGTGCACTGCAGTAATCAGGTCTCCATGAAATAAAAGCCTCCAAATCATTAAAAGTAAAAAAAAAAAGATTGTAATTTAGCAATAGTTCTGAGTTGATGAAAACAGCCTTTGTCCACAAAATTAATATGTCTGTCAAATATTGTTGAATTAAATACGCCACTCTGTTTCTAGCTTGTGATTGCAGGTGTAAGATGGAGGTCCCACGCTACTGTTTACCATAGTAATGGAATCAGGGGAGCCAAAGCTGGGACCAAGAATGATTGAACTGCTGAAAATTAGCTGCCATCCAACTTTTAATATCCTCAGGACAGTCCAGAAGTGATTTTAGACCTTATTTCATCAGCAGATCGGTCAGTCCTGGAGCTTTATAATCTTTATAAAATGTTGAAGTAATTTGTCTGAGTTTACTCCTGTCTGAAGTGTGATGTTAAATTGAGTTTACTCCTGTGTGATGTGAGCTTTGTCCGGGTTCTTGTCCAGTTTCCAGTGGAGAATCCACACTGAGCTCTAAACACTCACACGACCGCCATCATGAAATCTTAATAGTGGGAGGGAGACAATGCCTCGCCTCCGGAGACAGCCAGATTTATTAAAATGAATAATTCACCAGGGTTTTTTCTTCTTCCTGCGAATGGACTGAATATTTAGAGATTTCCAGCTTATTTACTCTCACATGCATTTCAAATGCGCTGCTGTGTGTTCAACAGCTACTGTATGTGGAGGCAGTGCTTACGCTGTACGCTAAATTAAGGATCTCATTAAGAGCTTGTTATGATTTGAAATCTCCAAGCTTTATTAGAAGCATGTGATTATTAGATGAACGATTCGTCAGTGACGTTACTCTTGTCTCTTCAGCTGATGTCATCACTCTTCTGTGTCGTGAACACATTTGTGTTGTTGTGTGTTTTTGTGTGTTGTAGTTGTGAGTGTGTTGGTGTGGTGTGTGTGTTGTGTGTTGTTCTGTGTTTGTGTTGATGTTGTTGTTGTTGTTGTTGTGTGTCTGAGCACTGCTGCAGTCGTGTGTCATGAACACGTTTGTGTTGTTGTTGTGTGTGTGTGTGTGTGTGTCTG
Organism: Barbus barbus; assembly: GCF_936440315.1. Lineage (NCBI taxonomy): Eukaryota > Metazoa > Chordata > Actinopteri > Cypriniformes > Cyprinidae > Barbus > Barbus barbus. The sequence goes on from NC_136730.1 coordinate 541,231, forward strand.
TGTGTGTTGTGGTGTTGTTGTATCTGTTTTTGTTGTGTGTCTCCTGACACATCTGCTGTCTGACAGTAAAGTCGCTCCTGCTCTGCCTGCAGCGAAGCGTCTTCAGATGAGTCTGACGGCTGGTGTTTCACTGGAGAACTCAAGCATTAGCCCGAGTGCTGATGCAGCATATGTGATGGATGATCACTGCTAGTGCTCTTAGTAACTTCTGTTTTGTGTCTTATTATTATTTTGGGATGTTTAAAGGTCAGTGGAGCACTGAAGTGCTGCTGCCACACTGATGCTGAATCCTCGAATGCTTTGTGTTCTTCTGCTTCCTTTACTTTTCTTCTTCTCCTTCTGCTTTTTCTTCTCCCTCTTGCTTTTTCTTCTTTTTATTGTTCTTCTGCTGTTTAATTTTCTTTTTGCTGCTTTTGCTGCTTTTTCTTCCTCAGATGATTCTTTGGTCAGTGTTAGTAATTGTCAAAACAATGACATCCATTCGTTGGGATATTTTTGCATCATGCATGAGTCCTTGTAGAACAAATTAAGCCATAATGTACGTGTGTGTGTGTGTGTGTGTGTGTGCAAATTAGAGAAAGAAGCAAAAGTCTTCATGTAAATGGCTAGTATGTATATCAGTGGGAACTGAAGTGTGAGCTTCATGTGTTTTGAGTCTGTAGATCCTACTAAAGGCCTAAGATTCAGAACAACACACTGAATGTGGCTCAGCTTCCAGCTGATGATGAACCAGAGACAATAAATCTTCATTTCAGGGTTTTCAACAGAATGCTGCTGATTTCATTTAATTTGCATGTCATGTAATGAATGTAGTTGTAAACTGCAATAGATAGCCAGCAGTGGTTGTGTTGCTGCTCAGTGTTTGTAGAGTTACAGGGAAGTTTGATGATTCTGCAGTGTTTATCCGAGCTGAACTCTTCACAGAAAGCCTGCGTGTCTTTGGACTGTCATTTGAAGTGTGTTTTGACCGTTTATTTCATTTGACTGTAGTCATGACCTTCACACTCACACAGACGCGTGTGTTTAGAGCTGTCAGCACTGAATGCTTCACAAACACTCAGATCAGATCAGATCTCTGCTGCGCTCACTGTGTGTTTCCTCTGCTCTGTAAAGGCTATAAAAAAATAACTTACTTTCTTCAGTGGAACAAAAAAGAAGATATTTTGAGAAATGTCTCAGTGTGTTTTTTTTCTCTCCATATAATGAAAGTTAATTGGGTCCAGTGTAGTCTGGTTCCCAAGAAGAAAGGAAGTCATACAAGTTTGAAGCCTACATGGTGACAGAATAATCATTTTTGGTGAACTGTCCCTTTGAAATGGAGACAGATGAATTCAGGACAGCATATGAATATACTACACTTACTGTTTGTGCCTTTAAAAATATCCCATATAGTATGAGTCCTACACTATTGGTCTATTGGAGTCATACACTGTGAAAGTGTCAGAGGATCTGTTCAGACAGATTTGTGACTCAGATCTGTTTTTCATAACAGTGTGAGCAGCTCAAAACACATGGAATCTGATTTTTTTTATTTGGATCTGAGCAGTAAATCAGAGTTGATCACTAAAGGTCCTTGCATGTATTCGTCATTCTTTCCTATCAAAATGCTTGCTACGGATGTGAAAACGCAGAAAATCTAACCTGATCCAAATTTGTTTATGACTGTTTCAGAGGCAGTGTGGAAACGTGACTGACACAACGTGAGGTCGTATTTATTTTTTAACGTATGGAAATTTTGGCCTTAAGGCTTGCGGTGTGAACGTGTCCAGATCCACAGACTGAGCGCAGCAGCTGTGAGCAGAGTCCTGTTCTCCTGAACTTTCTTGCCAACAGTTTTGCAGTAATTAACCTAATTCAGCTGAGCTGCTAAACGTCTCTCAGGTCAATATCACAACTAGACACTGATGAATCTGGTGCGCGCGAGCGAGCGGAGCGCTGAACTAGAAGAGCCTCTAATGAGCTGCGGCAGGATGAGCGTTTGACCCGTGTGAAACACACTTAAATGTGAAACTCATATCTGCTATTGTCTTACACTGCTGCTCTCATGTTTCTCAGTAGGGCGTCTCGTTGGCTCGATCAATTCTCCAGTGAAAGCCTGGTGTGTGTGATTGTCAGATGTGTGACTGTGAAGAATGGCACTAACGCTGTCTTTCTCTCTCTTTCTCTCCTCGGTGCTGTCCGGGAACAGAAGAGTTCGCTGTGGAAGGTAAGCGGCTGATTAATAACGGTTAATGATGCTGTGTGGTTAATGAAGGGTTGGTGTCGGCGGCAGTCAGGCCGCTCTCAGATTGGACTGCGGTTTTGGCGACTTCTGGGGGCTTTGATTTGCCGCGAAGCGAGATTTACTCTTCCTCCTTTGTTTCTTTTCTTCTTATGAGTTGGTTTGATTTTTACTTTTCGATCAGTGGAAACGGAGCAAATGCAGTGGAATGGCTCACCGCTGTTAGTGTGGTTGTTTTATGGTCGTGTAGATCGGTTCTCACATGATTCTCTGAGGTCAAAGGTTAAACCCTTCTGACGGTGTCACTCTGGCGTCTGACGAATACGACTCTAGACCAAACACCGCTTGCGTCCGTCGAGGGCCAGGTGTATTTACCCATAATTCCCCTGCAGGCTGGATTTGTCTGCGTAATTGATGGTGCTGTGCTTCTCTCAGGTGTGTGTTTGGGGATAAGGCGCAGGTATCTGGATGTTTTCCCGCTATCAGGACGCTGCTGATGGATTACCCTTCTCTACCCAGCATGCCTCGGGAGGCACGTCGCTATGGCAACAGAGCAGATGTGTGTGTGTGCGTGAGCTGATGATGATGATGGCAGAACGCTCTTCATTGGCAGCATCCTCATGGATGTTATCCATGTGTTTTCAGATTGATTTGCACAGATCTGATGATAGTGTAAGCTGGAAATTTGCATTAACGTCTTAGCAGCAAGAGCTTCAGCACCATTCGAAAATCATTTTCAGGCATATCAATTTTCACATCACAATAATTGAAGCTATTATTACGGTATTGAATTATGTTACAAAAACATTAAGCCTTTCCTTCTTAATTTTATCAGCAAAAAGAACATTTTAATACAATAAAACAATAGACAATACAATTGTATGAAGTAAATAAATATTTAAAAACAGATTCAAGTAGAAAAGAACACAACTATAGAGAACGATAATAATTTCCAGGCAATATATACCTTTTATGGGCTGGCCTGGTTGAGTTCAGATTAAAATGTAGAAATGTATATGTGTAAACAAATGTTAGCAAATAAATATTAAGTCTTCAAGTGTTTGATGAACACTATAGTGAAGACAAACAGCTGTAAATACAGACGGACTCCTTGAGAAAGTGTAGTGTTGCTGTGTTTGGAAAAACACGACTGAGAGTAAATCAGCTTCTGCAAAGAGGGAGACTGGATTGTTTCAGAACCTCAAGGACAGAAACTGTTTTGTTCAGGTCTGAAACTGGTTTTGTGGCTGTTCTGATTGAAGCGAGTGACATTTGCTGGCTTTGTACGGGTCGGTCAGTAAACTAGAGAGGCCTTGATGTGAGAGTGTCAGCGCTGGACTGTCTGATCCACAGAAGCGGTCAGTCATTAAAGCAAATGCTGCATGAATATGTGCATCTGGAAGATACGGACAGAGAGCGAGACAAGCACAGGAGCTCACATAAACACTGATTAGATCATGCTTGCAAATTCCAGAAGACTAGTACTGACCGTTAATGTGGAAATTAGTATGCAAACCTCTGATGTTTGAAGAGTCAGCTCTTTTTGCCCATTATATGATTTCTTCTCTATGATTTAACTAAACCTGCAAGACTTCATTAGATTCATACCTGGATTGCAAAAAGGCCATTTTATTAATCAGCTTCAGGATTTGAAAGTTTGACCATCTTCAAAAAGAGTTGCATTACTTTTACATTATTCATGCATTTGGCAGATGCTTTTATTCCAAGTGAGATTTGAGAAATATCTCCATGTGTGTTTTTTTCCCCGCATATAATGAAGGGTCCAGTGTTGTTTAGTTCCCAACGTTCTTCAAAATATCGTCTTCTCTTATGAAAGTCATACAGATTAACATGAGGGCGAGTTAATGATGTAAAAAAAACATTTGTGGATGATATTTCTCATTTCATTTTCAGGTACAAGTCTTTTTTTATGCTTCTGTTCAGTTCTGATTTTTAGGCTTCTAATTCTAATTCTAATCAGTTCCAAATCTCAGGTTTCAGTTTTATTTTCAGTTAGCAAAACCAATTTTCTGGCACCTATCTTTCAGATTTTTGTCAGGCAGTCTTTTGTCTTGATCTTGTGGTAGGGATGTCGGTGTGGAAATAGGCTGTGACAAATGTGAATGGTAAATGGTTCGATAGCCCACCGGTGATTATGAGTGAGTTAATGAACACGTGGTTGAGGAGCCGCCGGTCGTTCCTCCCCAGACAGCCGTACTTGAGCCGGATGGCTAATTGTTGACCAACTTAGATTTTGGCCCTGGCATCCAGCTCGGTCTTGGATGCCCTATTTTCAGGGGTTCGTCTAATTAGCGGCTCTGACCGGGTCCTCAGAAGGTGTGGTTAGATTGATGAGATTGAGCGTCTCTCAGGTGCCCGTGGGGAAGGAGGCACTCGTCTGCTAGAGAAAAGCCCTGTAAATGGATGAGCCGGGAACGCCGTGTCCCCGTTCTGCTCTGAAACCTATCACGTGTGTTTCCTAACCGCATACGAGTGCAGAACGCCGGCATGCGGGAACTCGGATTCACCTGGAATGAGTTTATAAGCATTTTTGCCGTTTGTTCGGCAGTAATTCAGAGGATTTGGGAGCTCAGAAAAGTCGTTTCTTCTGGTCATGGCCGATTGGTTTGTTTGTCTGTCTGTAGATCTGGTGATCGGGCTGCTGTCCTTATCTGGCCGATCCCAGCTAATGATCGTTCCTTCTGGAACATTCAGGATTAAACCTCATGACGGTTGGAGGATCTTGGATATTTCCTCCTCTCTTGGCCGTAAAATGGAAGGCTGATGTCTTCTGTAGATATGAGATTAAAGTGTGCCGTTATCACAGATTAGAGTGAATCAACTAAACCAGATTATGGATTAATCAGAACATTCTCCAGAGCAGACCAGAGTGAATTTTTGTCATTCTGTATGTCACGGGTTTGTGTAATTTACAGATGAGACTGTTAGTTGTGGTTCTTTGTAGAAATGAGAAGATATCGGTGTCTTGTATAAATCCAGTTTTGGATTGATCTAACACTGATCATAGATCTGAATGCATTAATATTTATGTTTTAGTCATCTAGTCGTGTGTTTGTCATTTATAAACCAGCAGCCGTGAACAGTCGTCTGTCGCTTGAGGTTCATGCAAATGTTTGAGCATGACGACATGTCTTTAATAACTCTTGCTGGTCCATTCATTATTAGTTTTACTCATATATACCTGTGTATACAAAAAAAAAGTAATCGACTACAAATTACTTCTTTAAAATTGTAATTTGATTACATTACTGATTACTGCATTTAAAAAAATAATCAGATTACTAATTGCTTTACTTTCAAGTTACTTAAAATTTTTCTTTACTTTTCAAGTTATCAAACCTAAAAAATACACTACAAAGAGAAACTCATAGTTCTTTCATTAATTTCATATCGACTGAAAAAAAAATACATAAGTAGGCCTATAAGATGTATGCCCTTATTCACTTCCAATATCAACAAAATTTGTATTTCTTTTTTTTTTGGTTTTGTAAAATAAAAAAAAATAAATAGGGTGCGCTTTCTGCATTCTCAGTCTCCGTGAATATCTTCCTGAAACGAGTCACTAAAATGAATGAAAATGACATGAGAAATACAGTATAAAGCTATGAAGTCGAAAACAAATATTCTGTGATAAAATAATCCGTATGAAACCAATGTGAGGTACAGTCTTTCCCGTCTGAGCTCAGCTATAATGTGATCGTGCCCATGCACATCGCGCGCTATAAGATAATCATCCACGCAAAACCAAGCTTGAGACACGCGAACATGTAAACTCTCATGTCACTCTGTAGAAAGGTTCAAGTTCACCTCGGCTACTTTTCGTTTTTGGAAGAAGACACGCTGTGAGGAATAAGCCTTGAATTGTGATGCCGACGAGGTTTAATCCAGTGGAGGATCTCCTTCTGAGTCATTTAATTTTTACTTTATTAGTGTTACTGTGACATAAACTTGTACACATTCACGTGTTGAACTTTTCCCAAACTATAATGCCAGACTAAAATATGTCAAGTGACATGAGTGACATGAGCAACATTTTGAAATATGATAGGCAACCTTTCATTGCATCTAAATGTTGTAGGACTCTCATTTTAGCTCACATTCTCCGGTAATTTATTAAAGGGCATACTGATGCACAAAACGTGATTTTTACTTAATTTGTTTTAACACTGCATTTGTAACTTATGTAATTTTATTGACATAAGTAACTGTAATCAAATTACATACATTTAAAATGTAACTCATTACTTTACTGCATTACCAGGAAAAGTAATTAGATTACAGTAAGGTGTTACTGAGTAACGCGTTATACCCAACTCTGGTTATCAGGAAGGCTATTCCAGAGTTTGGGAGCCAAAAGCTCTACCTCCTTTAGTGGACTTTGCTATCCCAGGTACTACCAAGAGTCCAGAGTTTTGCGACCTTAGGAAGTGTGATGGATTGTAGCGTGGTAGAAGACGAGTTAGGTACGCAGGAGCTAAACCATTTAGTGCCTTATAAGCAAATAGTAATATTTTGTAACGGAACTTAATACGGATACGGAATTTAGATACGGAAATTGTTGATATGGAACTAGCCAGTGTAGAGACTGTAAAATTGGGGTAATATGTTCATATTTTCTTGACCTGGTAAGAACTCTAGATCTGTAGCTTGTTTATTGAAGATGCAGGACAACCAGCTAGCAGTGCATTACAATAGTCGAGTCTAGAGGTCATGAATGCATGAACTAGCTTTTCTGCATCAGAAACAGGGAGCATGCTTCGAAGCTTAGCAATGTTTCTAAGATGGAAGAATGCTGTTTTTGTAACATGGGAAATATGATTTTCTTGTCAAATCACTTTTTTATATAGCACTTTTAACAATATAGGTTGTGTCAAAACAGCTTTACAGTATTCAATAGGAAAATTAGTGTGTAATAATGCAAAACTGTAAACTCTTAATTTTCATTTACAGTTTTTTCTGAATGCTTAAGCGCTAATCGTGATTCTTGTAGCACAATTTCTAAAACTATTAATACGTATAGCAAAACCACTCACTGAGTTTGCAAAACTAAAAGCACAAACACTGCTTTGCACTCAGTTTGCAATTTTGTAACACACCCTTTGCAAAACTGTAGGCACAATTCACTGCACAACACTCTTTTTGCAGAACTTTAAGCACAACTCACTGCTTACACTCAATTACCAAATTTCCAACACACTCCTAGCAAAATTATACACATGTATGGCTATCATTAACACTATTTTGCCAACTGTCTGGCACACTTTCACATGTGAAAACTGTTTTAGATAATTACTTCACTTTGCAATCAGCCTAAGCACTATAAGTAAGCCACAGGTAAGCTGTCTGTGTGGAGCACAATGGAAGGAGCAGTAAGAGTGAGAAGAGTGAGAATCAGAGGAGGCCGAGGGAGAGGACGTGGAGGTGAAGAAGCGAGATGGTTAGAGGACGTTAGAGGAAGAGGAGAAGGAGGAGCAAGAAGAGGACGAGGAGGGGAAAGAGGAAGGGTAAGAAGAGTAAGAAATAGAATAACTGATGACATCAGAGCTACAATAGTGGACCATGTCATCAACCACGGGATGACCCTGAGGGAAGCTGGCCAACGGGTTCAGCCTAATTTGAGCCGCTACACTGTGGCAAGCATCATTAGGACATTTCGAAATGAGAATCGGTAAGTACTTTGTAGCACTGCCATACTCTAATGAGAAACACAACAGTCCCATACATGCAAAAATACTGAAATTGTTACTTTACAGAATTGCTAGACGTCCAGATGTTGGGGGCAGAGGAAGAATGTTCACTCCAGAGCAAGAGACCCATATAGTGAACATGGTGATTGCCAATAATGCAATAAGACTGCGCGAAATACAGCAGCGCATAATTGATAATGACACCATCTTTCAAAATATACACAGTGTAAGCATTTCTGCACTAAGTCGTGTACTTGCGCGCCACAGAATAAGAATGAAGCAAATTTACAGAGTTCCTTTCGAGAGAAACACAGAACGTGTAAAGCAACTGCGATATGACTATGTGCAGGTAAGCTATAGTGTCATTGGTTCTGAGTTTGGAAGTGCATACTGTAGTGCTGTGCATGGGCCTGATGTGTTGCATTTGTTTTGTCTTGTCCAGAGAGTGATGGAACTAGAAGCAGATGCCATGGGACATGAGCTACTTTTTGTAGATGAGGCCGGTTTTAACCTCAGTAAAACCAGGAGACGTGGCAGGAACATTATTGGACACCGTGCCATCATCAATGTCCCAGGACAACGTGGTGGTAACATAACCATGTGTGCAGCTATAAGCCAAAATGGTGTTGTTCACCATCATGCAACCATAGGCCCATACAACACTGTACACATTATTGCATTCCTGGACACCTTACATGACATGCTCACTGTTCAGAGACCAGAGCATACCCGATATGTCATCATATGGGACAATGTTAGTTTCCATAGGGCTGCTTTGGTCCGCAACTGGTTTACAGACCACCCATCCTTCATGGCACTCAACCTCCCTCCATACTCTCCATTCTTAAATCCCATCGAGGAGTTCTTCTCTGCCTGGCGCTGGAAAGTGTACGACCGTCATCCTCATCAACAGGTAGCCCTTTTACAGGCAATGGAGGAGGCATGTGGAGATATTGACCAGGCATCATGTCAGGCCTGGATACGGCATTCAAGGAGATATTTTCCCCGGTGCCTTGGACTGGAGGATATCGCATGCGATGTGGACGAAATTTTGTGGCCGGACCCAGAAAGACGACATGATGTAGGCTGATTGTCTTTTTTTTTTTTTTGGGAAATTACTATTTTGTGTTCTGAATTTGTCTTGGTTTTGATGAGTGTGAATAAACACCAATACTTGAAGTTTGGATCCTTGTATGTTTACATGACACTATGGCCGTTTCTCAATATGCGTACTTGTCTGTACTTGTGTTCTTGTGGACTTGTGAAACGTCATCAGTCGCTGCCCAAGTACTGTTCCAATTTAAAGTTCACATCTAGCCAAGTCCAGTTAAAATCCCCGGATGTGTTCTTGATCCGCCCCTTTTACCGAGGATGCATCGAGAGGTGACTTGTGCAGACTTGATACGGGCCATAACCCAGAATTCAGAAAGGCAAGTCCAAACTCGAAAGGACGGAAGTCCAGACTCTGCGAACTTGGTATTGAGAAACGGCCTATGACAAAAGTATGACCTCAAATTGACATCTGTACACAGAGATAGCAAAAGCCAGATGTGTTTTGTATTCATACCATCAGTGTGTAGTTGGCACATTGTGTGCTTAGTAGATGATGGCTTGTGTTTACTGTTTGATACGAAAACACCATTTTTACGAAGGTGTGAAGAGTTAATCTAGCTGTGTTCGCTTTTGCAAGAGAACTACAATGTTTTGATAATTGGGTGAAAGGTTTTCTTATTTGTGTGTAGAGTTTTGCAAAAATAGCCAATAGTTACAAAAAATGTGCTTAAGCAATCAGAAAAAACTTTAATGGCACGTTGCTGTTTAACATAATATGATTCCCTATTTTAATAGAAAAATTGATAATGGTCGGACAGGTAGTATCTATTCTAATATCTTCCATCTTAAAGCCTGCCCTTGAATACCTGTATAGTTTTGTAATTGATCTATGAGTATGTCATCAGTAAATCAGCCAAAATATTTTGACTTGACTTGACGTTTGTGTGAGCGTGTGTGTGTGTGTGTGTTTGTGAGAGAGAGAGAGAGAGAGAGAGACAATGTGTTTGTGTGTGTGTGTGTGTGTGTTTGGAGTGAGTGAGTGAGTGAGTGTGTGTGTGTGTGTTTGTTGTGACTGAGTGAGTGTTTCTGTGTCTGTGTGTGTGTCTGTGTGTGTGTGTATTTGTTGTGAGTCAGTGAGTGTGTGTGTGTGATGGGTTCAGATCTCAGCAGTATGTACCCGTCAGTGCTGATCTGGAGTCAGTCTTGCGTTCTTTCTCAGGGGATCCTGGAGATCTGATGGGATTTCCTGCTGTTCTTTCAGTTTGATGCTTTTTCTTTTGCTCAGTTTCTTTTTTTAAGTTTGAACCGCTGGAACTTTAGATCCCTCTGCTGAAAACTCACAAAACCTTACTCATAGCTGTTTTTAATAGCTTTTGTGTAATTATGGGACTGGTGTGGTGCATGGTTGATATTCAGTGGTGTCAAAAGTACACACTTTTGTCACTCAAGTAGAAGTATAGATACTGGTGTTTAAAAAGACTCTGGTAAAAGTGGAAGTATCAACTCAACCTCTTTACTCAAGTTAAAGTGAAAAAGTACAGGCTCTAAAACATACTTAAAGTAAAAAAGTATAAAGTAACCCTAAGAAAAAAAAAAAAAAAAAAACGCTTAACACTAGACTCATTGGACCTCATATCATTGACACAACTGTTAGAAATAGAAGCTTAATTTAACAACTGATTAGTGCTACATGGATCCCAAGACACGGTGAAACATATCAAACAAAAACATAATGCTATCAAAGACAACAAACTCGATGGTCATGGTTTCCTCAAACTTTATTGGAATGCAAATAGACTTTCAAACTGAGGTAGTAATATTCAAGACATACCCTGGCCGGCAAAACTATCAGAACATTATTTTGTTCTGTGACTTGAGTGTCTGTGTATTAAGGAGTCAGTGCGTGTTAAGGAGAGAAATATACTGCATACATTTGAGTGTGGATGGACAAAAAGAGAGACTTCAAACCTATGCAAAAGAAACCCCTTCAAAACATGGAGTAACTCATATACTGTATACAGAGAAACATTACCAAAAACAAAAGCAAAGTTTTGCACATGGCACTAGGAGAATAGGAGAGTGCAAGAATGTACATTTTGTATGTGCATTGAGTGTATTTGTGGCAGTGGTATACATCTTTATTGTGCATTATTCCCTGAGTCCCATCAAAAACTTGGGAGTAACTTACTAAAGCGTACCCTAGGTACATATCAAAACAGTCTCTGAAGCCTGAAGTGCTTGACTTGGGACTTTGTGCAAGAACAAAAGTGCATGTCAGTCCATGTAGAACAAAAAGAGAGTGTCTGTTGGTGTGACTGTGTGTGTGTGTGAGAGACAGAGAGAAAGAATTATTGTAATTATGCCTGTGTGATGTACATGTCCATAATTCCCTTAGAAAACAGGCTGTAAAAGTGGACAAATGCTACATATTAAAACAGTCTCTGTAGCCTGAAGTGCTTGACTTGGGACTTTGTGCGAGAACAAATGCGCATGTCAGTCTGTGTGGAACACAAAAAGAGTGTTTGTGTTGATTGTGTGTGTGTGTGTGCGTGCGTGCGTGCGTGCGTGCGTGCGTGCGTGCGTGTGTGAAAGAAAGAAAGAAAGAAAGAAAGAAAGTGTGTACGTCAGTATTCCTGTGTTTGTGTATGACAGAAAGAATACATTGACATACCCTATACAATCACCAGAACCTTCTGTTTAGCTTCAAAAGAAGCTGGTTTTCAAAGTTCTTAGAAACAATACGTGCCCTTTTTGGTCTGAAGATCAGTCCTGCTGAACTAAACAGCCTCTCGCAGGCTGCTGAGGCTGGTAGTGCTGTGTTAAACCTCAGTGACAGGTTGCATACTGCCGGGAAAGACTTAAGTATCTCTACTGTATCACCTGGGCATCCAAGGTAAGTCTCCAGCTGTTTAGCATATAGTCAAGGCCTTTGAAATAGAAAAACAAAATTAGGACCAAATTGAACCATGGAATTGGATTACAACAATGAAATTACAACACTGAAAGATGGCACAATGATTTTGATCAACTTCATATGGCTTACATAAGGACACAGATTGCTATTTGGACTGCTTGGTATGTTAGCGATACTTCAAATGCAGAACTTTCCTCTGTTAATAGCATAAAGCAAACAGTACAACACTTACCAAGTTTTATGATTTGTTCATCACTTGTCCAGCACGTCTTGAATTTGGGGACTAGAATAGCCGCGGCTATCAGCTCCGGATCTTTAAGCATTCGTCCAAATCGTTTTCCAAGTCCTGCTAAAAGTGCGTCAATCAATGGCCTACAGAACTTGGAAGAAATGTGAAGGTTTTATCTTGTATGATAAAATGGAGGACTGATTTATCCAAACTGGCCTGGGACACTCTTCTGGTTTCCCATAACTTAGCTTGCTTGGATGGGGGGCTTTCATCTGGTGCTCCTTCTGGCTTTCTTCTTAGGGCGTTTGAAGTGAAAGTTTTGTATCTCTCCAGATGATTAGGGTGTTTTCTCTGTGGAAAAATATGCATCAAATAACCAACAGGGCCAAACAAATGTGACAAAGGGCTGATATGAATAGCACCTAACCTAACTAACACATTTCTTGTGGGTACCACTGATACATACTAGGGGTGGAACGGTACACAGAAGTCACAGTTCGGTTCATACCTCAGTTCAGACATCACGGTTCAGTACAATGGAGGGAAAAGCAAAACAAAAATGCAGAAAGCTTGTGCATGCCTCAGGCTGTACCACCAAAGGAAAATACTTAAGCCTTGTATTTTTTAAATAAGTTTTATTAATAAATTAAAGGCATAGAACCAGTTTATTTGTAATGCACTGACAATAGTTTTATATTATTAGTTTATTAATTAAATTAATAAAAAGACAAAAAGACTCTCTCTCGGAGCTACAGATTATGTGTCCCTAAAGAACCCCCGTATCTAACAGTAGGTCCGCATTAGATTAATTAATTTGCAGTTGAGTTTTATTTATTTTTATACCGTGTATTCCCCGTGTATATTCATGCACCGAACCGTGACGCCCGTACCGTTTGGGTTCAATACGAATACATGTACCGTTCCACCCCTAATACATACTGAATATTAATAGCTTAGTATTACAGGGTTTCCCGCAGCACTTTGCAGCAACACACGCCAGCATATTTTCAAACATGACCGAACTAATACAGGTAACTGCTAACTTGGGACTCTTCAGTAGGCAACTGCTAGCCCCAAAGCATGTCTCGGCATGCTAGCCAAGCCAAAGCAGCCAAAGCAAGCGTTATAAATCGACCAATATTAGCCTAGGCCTACTCTAAAATTAATTAATATAATAATAACAAAGAAAACAGCTTACCTCTACATGTTTCTTCAAATTGGAAAGGCGAGTTCTTGAAAGCCAAAACAATTCGAACAATTCTTTCAGGTAAGGCCAGGGATGTGGAAGGTTTTGCTGGTCGCCATCACTAGAACTACTACCAACGTTCTCACCTGTGCTTTCAGACGCTTCAGACATTTCGCCAGACATCATGCAGACTTGCCAACTGAATCTCTTTCTGACACATTTGCCGCGGTTTGAACGTGCACTTCGTTTCGTGCCATGCACAGAAAAGATGGACAGCCCACACACCAATGACATCTCTGAATGTTATGGGTTTCTGTGCCTCATCCAATGACGCTGGAAATCAGTCTATCTGGCGATGAACAAAAAAAATAATAATCCGAAACTAGAGTAACGAGCTTGTTTTTAAAATGTAAGGAGTAGAAAGTACAGATAATTACGTTTAAATGTAAGGAGTAGAAGTAAAAAGTTGGCAAAAAAAATAAATAGTAAAGTAAAGATACCTAAAAACTCTACTTAAGTACAGTAACGAAGTATTTGTACTTCGTTACTTGACACCTCTGTTGATATTAATCAGAAAGTGAATCAGAAGATCCAATCAACACTATCACAGATTTACTCAGTGAGTGAAAACAGATGATAGATCTGTCAAATTTATGTTGAAATTGTTTAAAATGATGCCTTGGGAATTAGCTAAAGTAAGTTTGTTTTATGTTTAATTTTATTAAAGTGTATTTTATTTCAAGTATTAAAAATGTTTAGTTTTTTTATGCGTTGAGTTTTAGATAAGCATAATAACCAGCACATCAATTTAAAGCAGCTTCACAGAAAGTCATCTTCGCTGTAATGTCTGAGATGCTTTAGTGCTTTAATAAAGCAGGTTCTAGAGTCGAGCAGCTGGTCAGATTGGCAGCGCTGATTTTCAGACAGTTTTTTTTTTTGTGTTAAAGTAGTAAGTGTGTGTTCATTTACAGTCATCACACATGCACACGCACACACACACACACACACACACACACAGACACACACACACACACAAATGCGTCTGGAGCAGTGAATACCTGAATTACCCTCGTGTCTCTCTGATGAAACTCTTGAATCGGTCACATTCAAAAGCCTTTCACACATATTTTATGATGCTTTTAAAGTGACTCGTCCTGTGTAAATGTCATACGCTGTCTGTAATTGCTCTGACCTTTTGAGCGCTTCAGTGTGGGCAAACATGTCATGTGATGACCTGCAGCAGGAAATGACACGTCTCCATCCTGTGATGTAATGACTTGAGTGACACGTCTGCACATGCTTTGTGTTTTTATTGAGAGTAAACATGAGTAAACATGCAGCTGAATCTGACTGTCACGCGAGTGCCATTTAGTAGTAGAAATGAATGAGTGTCTCATTGAAATCTCCATCTAGTCTGCTGTAGAAATGAAAACACACACACATGTACACAGTATTTGGAAACTCCAGTCACTCATCATCAGGAACAAATTTTGTTGCATTAGATAGAAATTGGGGAAGTCATGGTCTAATGGTTAGAGAGTCGGACTCGTAATCCAAAGGTTGCGGGTTCGAGTCTCGGGCCGGCAGGGATTGTAGGTGGGGGGAGTGAATGTCCAGCGCTCTCTCCACCCTCAATACCACGACTGAGGTGCCCTTGAGCAAGACACCGAACCCCCAACTGCTCCCCGGGCGCCGCAGCATAAATGCTGCCCACTGCTCCGGGTGTGTGTTCACGGTGTGTGTGTGTGTTCACTGCTGTGTGTGTGTGTGTGTGTGTTCACTGCTGTGTGTGTGCACGTTGGATGGGTTAAATGCAGAGCACGAATTCCGAGTATGGGTCACCACACTTGGCTGTATGTCACGTCACTCACTCAAATGTCAAAGCGAGTGGCATCTCCAGCTGATTTTCATGGATGAGTGAAGTTTCCCAGCAGAGGAATCATTAATGTACTTCATCAAACTGACTCAAGTTCATGAGGTTTGACTAACAGTGCGCTCGTAATATACTTCTTTAAAATAAATGCCACTTGTTTCAGTATTTTATTATATAATGCAAGGACATTCATACAGTTTTTAAGTTGTGGTTTAGCAATCCAAACAGTCAGCAGCTGAAACCCCTGATCTGTGTCTGTTTTCCTCAAGTCTGAGACTGAAACTGAAGTGCTTTGTGATTTTAAGTGGACGGATGCTTTGAGATTCAGACAGGAGCGCTCACTGTCCATCTGGCCCCTGAGTGAGTGAGAGAGTGTGTGTGTGTGTGTGTGTGAGTGAGTCCATATAAGTGTGTGTGTGTTTAGTGTTGTGTTGTCATCTGGTGGTTTCCATGGTAACGCTGCAGCTGCTGACCTGCGTGTCCTGTGATAAACTGCAGAACTCTTTCATAAATGCATCAGTCTGTCCCTCTGATCCCATGCATATTCATCATAATAATGATCAGAGAGCTGCTGAATATTCTGCATATTAATGAGCTGCCAGATATTTGACACATTCAAACTCGCACATAAAGTGGGGATAACTCTGAGAGTGCCGTCGAGCCACAAACACAGCAGCAGATCTTCACTGTACGAGCATTACTGGAGCTGCTGTGAGTTCACTGATGAGTTTCACACACAGCTGAAAATATTCATACTGCAACCTGCAGACAGCTTCTGAATTACACCAATTTCTTGAAAACACGAATCAGTGACTGGTGTCCTTCTTCACTAGTAGTGGCTCATGTTAACTAGGTTAATAGTAGCTTTCTATGGATGATGTGCTGGGAGAAACACGACTGCTGTTACAAGACCAAGCTTTATTTATTTGTCTTTTTATTTGTTCATTTGTTTAGCTATTGCAATTATTTATTGCAGTAATTTTATTTATTGTCTGCAATGATTTAAAGTATACAGAGCCCGTCTAAGTTTGATTGATACATGGCTCTACTGGTTTATTTATCTAAACAGAAACACTCCATAGACTTCAGTAGTTTTCATTTATAGCTAGCTATAAATATACTAAACTGACACTAAACCACACACTAATGTCAAAGTGCCCCTATTATGCCATTTTTAAGATTGCTAATACTGTTATGAGTGTCTTAAAACAGGTTTACATGCATCCAAGGTCAAAAGACACTTTAGTTTTCTCAAAAAATAACTTTAATTTGACCTCATTTCTAAATTATTCCTAAATGCGAAGCAGTTCAAAGAATCAGTCTTTCTAAACCCCTCCTTTCCGTGAGCCCTCTCTGCTGTGATTGGTCAGATGGTGCAGTCCTTTGTGATTGGTCTACCACGTACAGCGCGAATGACAGCCCTTGGGCGGACATTACGCAAATGTGTTGCTTTGTGACGTACAGCCGTAACAGAATACGATTTGAATTCCTGGCGACTCGTTTAGGTGATTTGTGAGCCAACTCTTTTTTTTTTTTGATAGACAATAACTTTATTTATCGTGCACTGTCGGCTTCACAACTTTGCAGATAGTTTGATCACATACTGCGACATGACATACTGCATGAAAGGTAATAATCAAAAAGGCATAATAGGGGCACTTTAAAACAAAATTTTGTCAACTTATGTTTAGCTCAAATTTGCCCCGTAACACACACACACACACACACACACAGACAGATTTTTGGGTTCATCCCATAGGCGTAATGGTTTTTATACTGTACAAATTATTATTGATAATAAGCTTTTTTCCTCATGGGGACCAAAAATTTACTATACTAAAAATTTACTACATTTACAAAAAGTACTATACTTTTGGGGACATTTGGTCCTCATAACATGACGAATACTACGTACACACACAATTCATTATCATTTCACATGCATTCCTTTTCGCTCTAAATGTAGAACTGAAAGCGCAAATCTGTAATCTGTTCAGTCTGCTGCTAACAATGAGCAACACACACACACACACACACACACAAACACACACACAGCATGTTTGGATGTTTATCGTTATGGAGATCTCTCATTAGAGAACAGAGGAACTAGTGGATAAATCAGTGGATCTTGACTTTAATTAATGGCATGTTTTGTTGGAAAAATGCTGGAGTCTGTGGAGAATAAAATGGAATACTATCATACTACATACTGAACACTGCCTACTGAACACTATATACTGAACACTGCATACTGAACACTGCCTACCGAACACTGCCTACTGAACACTATATACTGAACACTGCATATTGAACACTGCATACTGAACACTACATACTGAACGCTGCCTACTGAACACCACATACTGAACACCGCATACTGAACACTACATACTGAACGCTGCCTACTGAACACCACATACTGAACACCGCATACTGAACACTACATACTGAACACTGCATACTGAACACTACATACTGAACGCTGCCTACTGAACACAACATACTGAACACTGCATACTGAACGCTGCCTACTGAACACTACATACTGAACACTGCATACTGAACACTACATACTGAACGCTGCCTACTGAACACTGCATACTGAACACTACATACTGAACTGAACACCACATACTGAACACTGC
Organism: Barbus barbus; assembly: GCF_936440315.1. NCBI lineage: Eukaryota > Metazoa > Chordata > Actinopteri > Cypriniformes > Cyprinidae > Barbus > Barbus barbus. The sequence continues at coordinate 559,060 of NC_136730.1, forward strand.
CTACTGAACACTGCATACTGAACACTACATACTGAACGCTGCCTACTGAACACAACATACTGAACACTGCATACTGAACGCTGCCTACTGAACACTACATACTGAACACTGCATACTGAACGCTGCCTACTGAACACTGCATACTGAACACTACATACTGAACTGAACACCACATACTGAACACCACATACTGAACACTGCCTACTGAACACTGCATACTGAACACTGCATACTGAACACTGCATACTGAACACTACATACTGAACTGAACACTGCCTACTGAACACTACATACTGAACTGAACATTACATACTGAACACTGCATCCTGAACGCTGCCTACTGAGCACTACATACTGAACACTGCATACTGAACGCTGCCTACTGAACACTACATACTGAACACTGCATACTGAACACTGCCTACTGAACTGAACACTGCCTACTGAACACTACATACTGAACGCTGCCTACTGAACACTGCCCACTACATACTGAACACTGCATACTGAACACTACATACTGAACGGAACGCTGCCTACTGAACACTGCCCACTGAACACTACATACTGAACTGAACACTGCCTACTGAACACTGCATACTGAACACTACATACTGAACTGAACACTGCCTACTGAACACTACATACTGAACGCTGCCTACTGAATACTGCCCACTGAACACTACATACTGAACACTGCCTACTGAACACTGCATACTGAACACTACATACTGAACGCTGCCTACTGAATACTGCCTACTGAACACTACATACTGAACTGAACACTGCCCACTGAACTCTACATACTGAACACTACATACTGAACGCTGCCTACTGAACACTGCCTACTGAACACTACATACTGAACTGAACACTGCCCACTGAAAACTACATACTGAACACTGCCTACTGAACTGAACACTACATACTGACTGCTGCCTACTGAACACTACATACTGAACACTGCCCACTGAACACTACATACTGAACTGAACACTGCCTACTGAACACAACATACTGAACGCTGCCTACTGAATACTGCCTACTGAACACTACATACTGAACACTGCCCACTGAACGCTGCCTACTGAACACTACATACTGAACACTGCCCACTGAACGCTGCCTACTGAACACTACATACTGAACACTACATATTGAACACTGCATACTGAACACTACATACTGAACTGAACACTGCCTACTGAACACTACATACTGAACTGAACACTACATACTGAACACTGCATACTGAACGCTGCCTACTGAACACTGCATACTGAACACTGCATACTGAACACTACATACTGAACACTGCATACTGAACACTACATACTGAACTGAACACTACATACTGAACGCTGCCTACTGAACGCTGCATACTGAACACTACATACTGAACACTGCCTACTGAACTGAACACTGCCTACTGAACACTACATACTGAACGCTGCATACTGAATGCTGCCTACTGAACACTACATACTGAACACTGCCTACTGAACTGAACACTGCCTACTGAACACTACATACTGAACGCTGCCTACTGAACACTGCCCACTGAACACTACATACTGAACTGAACACTGCCTACTGAACACTGCATACTGAACACTACATACTGAACTGAACACTGCCTACTGAACACTACATACTGAACGCTGCCTACTGAATACTGCCCACTGAACACTACATACTGAACACTGCCTACTGAACACTGCATACTGAACACTACATACTGAACTGAATACTGCCTACTGAACACTATATACTGAACGCTGCCTACTGAACACTACATACTGAACACTACATACTGAACTGAACACTGCCCACTGAACTCTACATACTGAACACTACATACTGAACGCTGCCTACTGAACACTGCCTACTGAACACTACATACTGAACTGAACACTGCCCACTGAACACTACATACTGAACGCTGCCTACTGAACACTGACCACTGAACACTACATACTGAACACTGCCTGCTGAACACTACATACTGAACTGAACACTGCCCACTGAAAACTACATACTGAACACTGCCTACTGAACTGAACACTACATACTGAATGCTGCCTACTGAACACTACATACTGAACACTGCCTACTGAACACTACATACTGAACTGAACACTACATACTGAACACTACATACTGAACTGAACACTGCCTACTGAACACTACATACTGAACTGAACACTGCCTACTGAACACTGCATACTGAATGCTGCCTACGGAACACTACATACTGAACACTACATACTGAACGCTGCCTACTGAACACTACATAGTGAACTGAATGCTGACTACTGAACACTACATACTGAACGCTATCTACTGAACACTGCCCACTGAACACTACATACTGAACACTACATGCTGAACTGAACACTGCCTACTGAACACTACATACTGAACGCTGCCTACTGAATACTGCCCACTTAACACTACATACTGAACGCTGCCTACTGAACACTACATACTGAACACTACATACTGAACGCTGCCTACTGAACACTACATACTGAACACTACATACTGAACGCTGCCTACTGAACACTGCCCACTGAACACTACATACTGAACTGAACACTGCCTATTGAACACTACATACTGAACACTGCCTACTGAACACTACATAGTGAACTGAATGCTGCCTACTGAACACTACATACTGAACGCTATCTACTGAACACTGCCCACTGAACACTACATACTGAACTGAACACTGCCTACTGAACACTGCCTACTGAACACTACATACTGAACGCTGCCTACTGAATACTGCCTACTGAACACTACATACTGAACACTGCCCACTGAACGCTGCATACTGAACACTACATACTGAACACTACATACTGAACACTGCCCACTGAACGCTGCCTACTGAACACTACATACTGAACGCTGCCTACTGAACACTACATACTGAACACTGCCTACTGAACACTACATACTGAACACTGCCTACTGAACACTACATACTGAACACTGCCTATTGAACACTACATACTGAACACTGCCTACTGAACACTACATACTGAACACTGCCTATTGAACACTACATACTGTGCTTCAAAATACTTAAGTCAAACATTATGTGATGTGATGAACATTTGAAGAGTAGCTTGTTGTCTTGTGATCTCATCAGTGAATGCTGTGTTGTCAGTAATAAATGCATTATTTTGCATTTTAACCCAGAGAAGCTCATGAAGAACTGAGTCTTGTTCTAATGTGAGTCAGTTCTAGTTCCAGTGTTTTATTTGCTCTAGTTGCACAACTGACTGACAGTGAAGAGACACTTGTGTGCAGTGTGTCCAACTTGATGTAATACTTGAGTAGTGTTTAAGCAGGGCTTTGACTGAACTGAACTGCTGATACTCTCAGATTTGATCAGGGTAGGGCTCTATTCGGAACTGAATTGAAAATGCTTTTTAAATTCCTGTTAATTTCCAGACAGATTAATTTGAATTGAGATACAGTTTAAATTTATGTACAGGCATTTACATAATTTACAATGTTTTATGTTGCTGACAGTCTTGTATGCTTATTTATGTGCTCAGAAGTACAGTTAAACAGTAATATTTTGAATATTATTACAATTAAAATTTAGCTGTTTTCTATGAGAATATATTTTATAATCATTCTAACATGAAACATTTTGTCAACTGCTTATACTAAGGTCCCATTTGAGAACAGTACGCATTATATAATGCATTGAGCTAGCATGGACTAGCCACATGCGCTCTCTCTCTCTCTCGCTCTCTCTCTCTCTCTCTCTCTCTATATATATATATATATATATATATAAGTGCTCTATACATACACACACACACACACATACATATGTATATGTATATATATATATATGTATATGTGTGTGTATATAGAGCACTTTTTGCACTGGATAAGTCTGAAGTTTTTCTGAAGGTTTTCTAAGCCTTACAGATGGGTAGTTGACTTATTAGTGTGTCCTATGGTTAACATTGAAGATAAACCTCTCTCATGCTATTTGTAACTCTAAGAATGAAGATACATTTTTCTCATGTTATTTGTATGTTGTTGTTTTTTGGTGTTTTTTCTACATTTTTGCAATGTCACACCATAGGACAGTCAGTGTGTGTGTGTCCAATTTTTATTTGTCAACTACCCAGATACACTGATTTTTCTGAGATCAGCCACAGATCACCTGCAGACTTTAATGCTTAATTTATAGTTCGTAAATCAATAGACCATATTGAAAGAAAGCTGTTTCCCTGAATGCTGTTAGCTGTTGAATTTACATTGTAATTCAGTAAATTGTACATGAGCAGAATAATAAATGTTGGAGAAGTGTTTTAATAGATTCAGAAATCATTCGGTTCCAGTAGTTTTTAACTTCCTGTGTGACAAGACCAAATCAATTCAAATTGAAATGCATGAACTGAATCAGAGCCAGTTATGATCTAATATAATGTAATATTTTATTGCTCTTATGTGAAGCTGATGATATACCTATCCTGAAAACAGTCACACAAATCACTGCATTTCTACAGCTATGTTTAAGACTTTACTGAATGTGTTTATTAAAGCGCTTTCCTCATGCGATGCATTCACTCACACACACACACACACACACACACTCATACTCTCTCACACACACGCACACACACACACTCACACTCTCACACTCCCTCACACACACAAACACTCACACTCTCACACACACGCACACTCACACTCTCTCAAGACCAAATCAATTCAAATTTAAATGCATGAACTGAATCAGAGCCAGTTATGATCTAATATAATGTAATATTTTATTGCTCTTATGTGAAGCTGATGATATACCTATCCTGAAAACAGTCACACAGATCACTGCATTTCTACAGCTATGTTTAAGACTTTACTGAATGTGTTTATTAAAGCGCTTTCCTCATGCGATGCATTCACTCACACACACACACACACACTCATACTCTCTCACACACACGCACACACACACACTCACACTCTCACACTCCCTCACACACACACAAACACTCACACTCACACTCTCACACACACGCACACTCACACTCTCTCACGCACACGCACACTCACACTAAAACACACACATACACATACACACACACACTCACACTCAGAAGCGTTGCTCTGGGAAGGACATTGAGATGTGTGCTTTATAGTCCATACGTGTTGGTTTTTGGTCTTGAATTATCTTCTCTGTCATCCAGCTGTGCTGCTGCTCTTGTCGGTGACGTGGCAGGTGAATATCCGTGATTTCCTCACAGGATTAAAACACATGTGAGAAGCAGCGAGATGTTCAGTAAAGGCTCTGAAGGCCCCGCGTGTGTCGCCGCTGAAGAAAGATTGTGAGGCGTGAGGAGCGTGTCACCCGCAGAGGCTGTCGAGCTGTTGTCTTTGATAAGACTGCACTGAGTAATATTGATCTGAAGCCGGCGGTTTCTCATCACACATGCGTGTGTCACTGTTTACACGCTTCAGTCCCGATCATGCTAGACTGAGAACACGTCAGGAATAAACTCCACAGGCCTATGGTTCACAGGTTCAGACTCCCGTTAATGAACTCAACATTGCACCTAACATTGAGCTGTGGTTTGTATTTTATTTTTATTATAATGATTTGTGCTGCAGTCAAGTCTTAAGATTCATGCATGCTTAGATTATTTGCATTTATTTTGAATCCGCGAGACTCAGATCATGTCGTTAATGGAGTTAAAAGGTTAAATGAATGATTTTTAGGTGTGTGTGTGTTTTCCAGGTTTGGATCATGTGTGTGCCTTGAAGTGAATCATTGATTGAGTTTCTCGGTATTATTGATCTCAGCACAGGGAGTGCAGCAGTGATTTCTGAGGTCACTTCCTCTCACAGATGTGTCGTGGTGCATCTGTCAGTTCATGAACGTGTTTAGTGTCCTGTATGGAGGACGACTGCAAGATCAGCTTTTGATCAGTTTTATGCAGAGCTGTTGTGTTTTCCTGTAAACTTAATAAAGCGCAGATCAGAAACTCTGCAGCTCATGACTCATTTATTTCTCATTCTCTCAGTCCAGTGTAAGGTTTCTGATGGTTTTAAACTGGATTATGAGTGATTCAGTCAGTCACTGACTCAGAGTGTTGGCGAGAGACACTCAAGCACAGGAGAGAGTCTCACACTTTTAATATCTCACGTCCTTCTTTAAATGCTCCTGAAACCCATTTTATTTCTGAACGTGCACAAACACATCCGGACTCATATCCCAGTCTTATGCTTTGCATTTCTTGTCATTACATTAGTTTTTTTTTTTTAAATAAACAGCAGCTAAACTTCAGCAGTGATCAGCATGCAGTAAATAGAAATGTGACTTTTTGATATTATATATGTGTTATGTGTGTGTTCTGCAGAAAACGTCAGATTTATTATATTTTGGGGGAAGAATGCCCAATCCGATGCACTTCTTTCGTTTCTTAAAACATCATACAGCGTGATTTGTTTTCTGTAGACTTGATTGTTGACATTATACAGTATATAGAATCAGAATCAGAATTGGCTTTATTGCCAGGTATGTTTGCACATACGAGAGATTTGTTTTGGTGACAGAAGCTCCACAGAGCAACAGAATGACAGCGACAGCACAGGACACAGATAATAAAAACTAATATACAAATATGCAAAATAGACAATGTGCAAAAATAGCACAAACACAATATGTTAGGTGCAAATTTGAAATGTAATAAGCATGTGTGTTAAATAAATACATTTATAATAGTGTTCTGTGTTTCATGTTTATTGTTAAGTGTTCAAATGTTCATGAGATGGATTGCCTGAGGGAAGAAACTGTTCCTGTGTCTGGTCATTCTGGTTCTCAGAGCTCTGTAGCGTCGACCAGACGACAACAGTTCAAAGAGGGAGTGTGCTGGATATGAGGGGTCCAGGGTGATTTTACCAGCCCTTTTGCTCACTCTGGATAAGTACAGTTCTTGGAGAGTGGGGAGGGTTGTACCAAAGATTCGCTCAGCAGTCCGGACTACCCTCCGTAGTCTTCTGAAGTCAGATTTGGTAGCTGAGCTGAACCAGACAGTTATTGAAGTGCAGAAGATGGATTCAATGATGTACTGTTTCAGCAGCTCCTGTGGCAGGTTGAACTTCCTCAGCTGGCGAAGGAAGTACAACCTCTGCTGGGCCTTTTTCACAATGGACTCGATGTGATTGTCCCACTTCGGATCCTGGAAGATTGTGGTGCCCAGGAACCTGAATGATTCCACTGCAATCACAGTGCTGTTCATGATGGTGAGTGGGGGGAGAGCAGGGGGGTTTCTCCTGAAGTCCACGATCATCTCCACTGTTTTGAGCGTGCTGAGCTCCAGGTTATTAACCTGTTAACGTTTACCAGAGCGACGTCGCACTGAACGCTCTTTGTTTGCATGTGTCATTGTTTTCTAATAGAATAAATGAAACGGGACAAAGTTAATCTTGACAAACTATATATCATTTTGAAGGTCTAAGCCTCAAGCATCGACGACAGATAGCTGTTTTTCGATGGAAAGCTTATAAGGAATGTATTTGCTACATTTGTGTAAGCAGTACACATCCAAACACGCAGAGTAAAAAAGCAGTACGTACCTTTATCATTGTAATAACGAGCCACAAACGCGTCCACTGCTGAAATCCCAGTTTAGTTAGAGAGGTAAGGGTCCACACAACAACATCCCAGCGAGCACTTTTAGTCCAGCGAAACAATAACGTTGTAATAAGGATGAATATTCCTTTGTTTACGTTTCATTTCTTCAGAGAGTTATTGTTCGCGTCCGTTATGGAATAAATTACGCTCAAAAACAGCGTCTTGTTGGTAAAAAAACAATACTGTGTTGTAGCATACAGTTTTACAAACAGATTGAGACCGTCCACGGAAAAAAAAGTCTCAGAAAAGTGGAATATAGTTTATTTGAATTTGGCGCTCCCTCCTGCCAGCTCTGACGCGGGCTATGACGCAACTGTCATCTGAGCGGGGCGTAACTTAGCGATCTGCTTTTCCATAAAAAAATGTTTTTTTTTTCTTCTACATTTTTTATATGTGTGTGTGTGTATTGTGTGGGGAATGTGGCCGTATCTGCATGATTATAATATGTATGGACGGACATCAGCGTGTTTATTAGCGACTCTATGACGGCTATCATTGTGATTCAATGATCAGCTATTATTGATTATATGGCCCATCTGTTTGATTATCATCTGAATGGAAGCACATCAGCGTGTGATTACTGACTCTATGACCATGTCTGGCAATATCACTTCATGTCTGGCAATCAGAATACTTCAGTATACATACTATATACAAAGCATTTTTTTCCATTTTTTTTTTCCTTTTTTATTTCTCAAATAATTATTTTTGTATTTTTTAGTGCTCAAATAAATGTCTATTATTTTATAATTGAAAAACTATGCAGGAATATGTATAATGACTAAAATAGTTTGTATAATTCTGAAATCCATTTGGTGGTTATTTTTCCTCAAACAGGGGGGTGGGGGGACTATAAATAGTTTCAGAAAAAATATAGCAGGAATCTCATTTGTCATGGTATCTTCTTCAAATTTGAAATATGAACTCATGAGACACATGGCTTTCGATCCATTACTTTTCTGGATTGCTCCAGGACTTATTTCATGTATTTGTATATGAAATAAAAAAACATTCAGTGTGGAAAAATATTTTTCAAGGCACGTCAGTGCCTATAACTTTTTATCTTTTTGAGCATTATCAACTCTGAATGGTAGATAGTAAAGCCCAGAGTCTCTTCTTTCCAAAGATACCTAATTTGTTTGTGTAAGCACACTTTGTCACAAACTGTTACCATTTTAATTTAGGTAGGTTATTTTCACCTGCGAGGCCCCAAATGGGGGGTGAAGGTTAACAGGTTAAGACTGCACCAGACAGCCAGCTCCTTCACCTCCTGTCTGTAAGCAGACTCATCAACGTCCTGGATGAGGCCGATCAGTGTGGTGTCGTCTGCAAACTTCAGGAGCTCGACAGAGGGGTCTTTAGAGATGCAGTCATTGGTGTAGAGGGAGAAGAGCAGTGAGGAGAGAACGCAGCCCTGGGGAGCCCTGGTGGTTTTTCAAACCTGCAGTAGCACTCATTCAGATAGTCTGCGAGTTGTTGATTCTCCACAGTGCTGGGGGATGGTGTCTTGTAATTGATGTCTGTCAGACCTTTACACACTGAAGCAGAATCACTGGAAGAGAATTGGTTCCTTAGCTTTCCAGAATAATTCCTCTTTGCCACTCTGATCTCCTTTTCCAGTGTGTATTTGGCCTGTTTATACAAGACTTTATCCCCCTTTCTGTAAACATCATCTTTGGCCTGACGGAGCTGTCTGAGTTTTGCAGTGAACCATGGTTTGTCATTGTTGTAGGTTGCTGTAGCAGTCCTGGAAGGAATGCACATATCCTCACAGAAACTGATATAAGATGTTACAGTCTCTGTGAGCTCGTCTAGATTGTTAGAAGCACCTTCAAAAACAGTGCAATGAGTGAGAGAAAAACAGGCTTGTAAAACCCGCTCTGTTTCATTAGTCCATCTTTTAAGATTTCTTAATACAGGTTTAGCTGATTTCAGTTTCTGCCTGTAGGTCGGTATAAGATGAACCAAACAGTGATCAGAGAGTCCTAAAGCTGCTTGTGGGACAGAGTGATATGCGTCCTTTATTGTTGTGTAACAGTGATCCAATATATGGGTATTGGTATGCCCAAGATGGTGGCGCGAACACATCGCGAGGCTCAGCGTCTCTCCAGTTTTTGCAATTTTGCAGTATTTTTCCTGCTCATCTCGGGTCTGTTCGCACTGAACAGCTTTGCCTTAACATCATAAACCCGACAGGAGCTTTTGGATATCGGTCTGCACTTTTCCAACAGTTTTATAACCAATCATCGACTCATCCCTGAGATCTCCAGAACACCCGAGGCTACGCACTCTGCTCGGCCGGGCGGAAGTGCTCACAGGCGGCGCCGAGATCGTAAACAAAGGCGGGGGAAGCGTGGAGGACTAAGAGCTAAGCTAAAGCTAACACCGCACCGGTTCTCTTTACCCAGCATTTTCCTCGCTAATGTGCGGTCATTGGTGAACAAAATGGATGAGATACGACTTCGCATCACCCATAGTAAAAAACTTTTGGACTGCAATGTCATGGTTTTCACTGAAACATGGCTACATAGCGACATACCCAATAATGTCATTGATCTAACCGGACGCTACACGCTCCGAGCAGATAGAACGGCAGATGACTCCGGCAAGACCAGAGGCGGAGGATTGTGCATTTATGTAAACAAAGCTTGGTGTACGAACTCTGACATTGTTGGAAAACGCTGCTCACCTAACCTAGAGTTTCTCAGTGTAGACCTTTCTATCTGCCGCGGGAGTTCACTTCCACCATTATAACCGCAGCCTATATTTCCCTGGATGCTAATGCCAAGCTTGCTATGAAAGAACTGCATGCGGCCATTAGTAAACAACAGACTGTACACCCGGAAGCTGCATTTATTGTTGTGGGTGATTTTAATCACTCCAACTTAAAGACAGTGCTCCCCAAATTCCATCAGCATGTCTCGTGCCACACTAGAGGAGAAAAAACTTTGGATCATGTTTACACAAACATCGCAGGAGCATACATCGCGACTCCCCTCCCCCACCTGGGACAGTCTGATCACCTTTCTTTGTTTCTCACCCCCAAGTATTCACCCCTCATCAACCGTGTGAAGCCATCAGTGAAGACCATCAAAGTGTGGCTAATGGGAGCAGAGTCTGTACTTCAGGACAAGTTTCAACACACGGTCTGGAGTATGTTTGCTTCTCAGGCTGCCAGTGGCTCTCACACGGACATTGATATCTATACCACCTCTGTACTGGATTACATCAATACCTCCATTGACAGTGTTACAACAGAGAAACAGATCACAACGTACCCTAATCAGATGAACAAGGAAGTGCGGCTCTTGCTGAAAGCCCGCAACACTGCTTTCAGATCAGATGACGCTCAGGCCTACAGCATATCCAGGGCTAACCTGAAGAGGGGCATCAAGAAGGCCAAGCACTGCTACAAGCTAAAGGTAGAGGAGCATTTTTCCAACTCTGACCCCCGGCGCATGTGGCAGGGCATCCAGGTCATCAGTGACTACAAGCCATGCAACTCCACTCCGACGGTCACAGACGTCTCCTTCCTTAACGAGCTAAATGACTTTTATGCTCGCTTTGACAACAACAACAAGGAGACAGCCACCAAGATCACACTCTCAGGAGACCATCAGACCCTCAAACTCACCTCCACAGATGTCTGCACAGCATTGAGCCGGATCAATGAATGCAAGGCTGCTGGCCCTGATGGCATTCCTGGACGTGTGCTCAGGACATGTGCAGAGCAGCTCGCAGGGGTCTTCACAGCCATTTTCAACCTGTCACTCACCCAAGCAACGGTGCCAACATGCTTTAAGTCCACATCCATTGTGCCAGTGCCGAAACACTCCTCCCCAACGTGCCTGAATGACTACCGCCCCGTAGCACTCACACCCATTGTTATGAAGTGCTTTGAGCGATTGGTCCTGGCACACCTCAAGAACTTCCTCCCACCCACACTGGACCCACACCCATTTTCCTATCGAAGCAATAGAAGCACTGAGGATGCAGTATGCACAGTACTGCACTCGGTACTCACACACCTGGAAAACAACAACACATATGCACGGATGTTGTTTGTTGATTTCAGCTCAGCATTCAACACCGTCATTTCCTCCAAGCTGATCACTAAATTTGGTGACTTGGGTGTCACCTCCCAAGTCACCTCCCAATGTCAGCTGGATTATGGACTTTCTGACCAACAGACCTCAGCATGTTAGGTCAGGCCACACCTGCTCCACCACCATCACACTCAATACCGGCGTACCACAGGGCTGTGTGCTGAGCCCATTTCTCTACTCCCTCTACACCCATGACTGCAGGCCTGTGCATGAATCCAACTCCATCATCAAGTTTGCTGACGACACCACAGTGATTGGCCTCATCAGAGACAACGATGAGACTGCCTACAGGGAGGAGGTACAGCACCTGGCTGCATGGTGTGCTGACAATAGCCTGCTCCTCAACACCAGCAAGACAAAGGAGATTATTGTGGACTTCAGGAAGAAGAAAAGTGGAACGCATGACCCCATCCACATTAACGGGATGTTTGTTGAACGTGTCTCCAGCTTCAAGTTCCTGGGAATCCACATCTCGGAGGACCTGACCTGGACCACCAACACATCCAGCCTAGTCAAGAAGGCTCCCCAACGCCTCTTCTTCCTTAGGACACTGAAGAAAAACCACCTGTCTCCGGCCATCCTGGTTAACTTCTACCGGTGTGCGATTGAAAGCATCCTGACCAACTGTATCACAGTCTGGTATGGGAACTGCTCAGCTGCTGACCGCAAGGCACTGCAGAGGGTGGTGAAACCGCCCAACGCATCACAGGGACACCACTTCCTGTCATTGAGGACGTCCAGAGAAAACGCTGTTTACGTCGAGCTCGCGACATTCTTAAGGACTCCTCTCACAATGACCATAGACTGTTTAACTTACTGCCCTCTGGGAGGCGCTTCAGGAGCCTCCGAACAAGGACAAGCAGACTCAGGAACAGCTTTTTCCCTACAGCTGTTTCCCTACTAAACTCTGCCCAATGATACCCCCCTCACACACCACTACAAACTCTTCACCCCTCCCCATCATTAAATCGATTTAAAAACAAAACAAAAAAACAATCTACACACTGAGTACTATGTACTGGAAATTTTTATTTCTATGCACTTTCAATGTTCATTGCACTAAAGTAAAGTAAAGTCGTGACGTATTGTCAAGTATGGTGACCCATACTCGAAATTGGTGCTCTGCGTTTAACCCATCCAAGTGCACACACACAGCAGTGAGTAGTGAACAAATGCACACACACCGTGAACACACACCCGGAGCAGTGGGCAGCCATGCTGCGGCGCCCGGGGAGCAATTGGAGGTTCGGTGCCTTGCTCAAGGGCACCTCAGTCATGGTATTGAGGGTGGAGAGAGCGCTGTACATTCACTCCCCCCACCTACAATTCCTGCCGGCCGGGGACTCGAACCCGCAACCTTTCGATTACGAGTCCGACTCTCTAACCATTAGGCCACGACTTCCCCACTAGTGTTTATATATCTTAATGTATAGCTTATTCATATCCATTTGTAATTATGTTCATAGTTTTTGCTCATAGTGTACATACATTTACTGCACAACCCATCTGTATAGTATGTTCATATCACCCATCTGTATATAATACTGACAGTATTTAAAAAATTTGTAAATTATGTCCATAGTACTATTGCCTTATCTGTTTATTTCTGTACATATGTAACATATTGTAGGCACTGTATATCCTGTACCTCTGCTTATTGCACTTCTGGTTAGATGCTAACTGCATTTCGTTGCCCTGTACCTTACATGTGCAATGACAATAAAGTTGAATTTAATCTAATCTAATATTACTGTCTCTGGTGGGACATGTAAACACTCACGAGAATGAACGAGCAAAACTCCCGCGGCGAGTAGAAATACTTAGTTAATGAAGAGCACTTCCAGATCAGAACAGCACATCATCTTTAACACAGTTACATCTGTACACCACCTTTCATTGGTGTAAAAGCGTGTCCCACCGCCGTGCAATTTCCCCATTGATTCTGCGTTGCGGTCCAGTCTAAACAGCTGAAAGCATGGTAGATGGAGCTTCACGAGCATGCCGGCTTGCTTCTCCCTTCTGCGCATCCTAAAGCGTCTGAACCGCGCCGCCGCTCCGCCAACTACAATGTTCAGCAAAATGTCTGAATAATTGAAAACCGGTAGGAGATTTTGTGGTGTGTTCTGCTGAAAGTTCAGCAGTTCATCTATGGTGAAACTGATCTTGTTTGACAAACAAAACACAGGAAAAACTAACAAAAAACACAAACAACTGGAGAGCCAAGCACCATGTGCTGCCGTGTGCAGCGCTATCTATATTAAAGGGCTGAAATATTTATTACAAACATGTGATGAAACACACTAATAATGTCACAGAAAATATGCAGGAAATGATACTGTTACATGTGTAAATTAAGATAAATGTTAATGAAACAATGTAACATTTAACTGAAATACTAAATGTAAATGAGTGTTTGCATGAATGTTGGTGATGTGGATGCATGAGAGAACACAAACACTTGAACCTAAAGATGGACAGACTCAAATCATGTAATTCAGTCAGAAAATAATAATTGGCACATCTGTTTTATTGTCTAGTTCTACTCCCGGAGGTGTTTGCAGGTGTTCATCTGTCGTGATGTAATGTTCATGTTCACTGCAATCACACACACACACACACACACACACACACTGACTGTGAATGTGAATGAGCAGATCTAAGTGATGAGGCTCATTGTGGCCGTTTGTCAGTGAGGATCTCTGGGTCAGTCGTCATTAGTGAAGATGTTTGTAAGCACAGATGTTCTGCAGTGGCCCTGCTCAGGTTCTCAGCTTGTTGTTGTATGTTAGCGCTGCTGTTTCTAACACTCATTCAGCATTGTATTCCTCATCTCCATCTCTCTGTGGAATCATGGGATGTGTTTCTCAGGAAGCAGATGGCTGTTTGAGCATGTGTGACGCTGTCAGATGCCGCAGAAAATAACTTTGTCTCGTCCCTCGGTTTGTGAAACTGAATGAAAGCTGCATTGAAATGCGTTTAACACACATGAGACATGAGACAGTGTTTCTTCAGTCGAATGTCATCATGTAGTCGCTCTACTCTAGTCTGATTGTGGTGAAGATCCGTGTGCAGAGAGTTTATCTGAAACTGTAACAGCAGGAACACGCCAAAGCTTCTGCAAGAGATGGAGATAGTCTGAACAAACTGTGTTTCATTAAACACTGTTCTGTGAGGCTGACAGGATAAAATATTATCATCATTTGTGTGTGTGTGTGTGTGTGTGAGAGTGAGTGAGTGAGTGTCATCAGTGGTTCACGAGAGGCAGATGTTCAGATGTTCATCAATGGTTTCCAGGTTTGAAGAGCTCCGTTTCCTCCGTCCGAATGTGCAGCTGTGAACACGAGTGACAGAGATTCATGACCGAACTATAAACTAGAGACGCAAGCAATATACAGACAAAGATCACTTTATGAGCATCAGAGAGACAGACAGAAAAACAGGAGATGATGATGAGGATCCATTCAAACTCCAGATCTCAAGACTTTCCTTCTGTTTCCTCTGAATAAACTGCAGTTTGAAGGCAAATGAAAACAAATACAGTGACTGTTTCTATGTAGACTGTGTGCCATATTATGTGCAAAAAATATAAACATAAAGGTCTCTGCACACTGAGTCCGAAATTTTCGCATTCGCAATCTTAAAAATTCGTCACGCACAGAGACCTTGCACACTGAGTCCGATGCGTTTTAATTAATCCGTTGCGAAAAAATTCCCAAAACTATACAAAATGGCTTCAAGCAGTGAGGATGATTTTGTTGTCCTCTCTCTTTTTAAAAAAAGAAAAAGGAAATATTGGTTCCATCCAAACCTTAGATTGCGCAGAGAGGAAGGAGAGTTCCACCTCCTTATCAAAGAGCTGCGGGATTATCCCGAGAGATTCAAAGTTTATTTCAGGATGTCAGTGCCTCAGTTTGATACTTTGCTAGCGATACTGAATCCACATATTAAAAAGACGACCACCGGATACACCAACAGACACACACACACACACATCGGAAAGGTGCGCGCCAGGCATAAAAAAATAGGCTACAGCAGTTCTTTATATTCTGTGTCTTTGTATTCCGCAATTTATTTGTCATAAAGTGCTCTGTGCTGCAAGACGAAGTGTATTAATTTGTCTGACACTATTTTGGATTTTGGCTTTCGCTTGTATGGTGGCTCTGAATTGTCAAAACACCTTCTCAAAGCATCTCAAAATGCTTTATACGGATGCGAAAAACGCAAAAAATCGAACCCGATCCGAATTTTTTTTTGACGGACGAAAAATTCGGACTCAGTGTGCAATGGCCTTTAGAAAACAATTACTGATCGCTAACCATTTTAAAGCAGAAGTTAAAATCACTTAATTAAAAATTAAAGTAGAATTAAACTGAATTGAAATTCAGAGCATTTCATGACTAGAAAAGCAATGTTTACGAGAGAGCAATTTCCCAGAATGCATTGCTGTCATCAGTGTGATGTATAGCTGTCATTAATATGGACGGTCACGTATCTACAGGATAAAAGCAGCTTCTCTCCAGCAGAAGAATAGACTGATAGAGAGAGAGAGCAGGGAGGAGTTCAGTTTCCCAGCATGCTTTGTGTTTGGTGCAGGTGAGTGACGGTGTGATAAGAGCTGATGGTGAAGCTTCTCTCTCTCTCTCTCTCTCTCTCTCTCTCTCTCTTTCTCTCTCTCTCTCTGACATTTCGCCAGGCGTGTGTGATGGACGGCCTGCGGGTAGACGAGTGTTTGTGCGCTGAGCGGGTCTGGCAGAGAGTGATAAGAGGCGACCACACACACTCAAACACACACACACACATACATCCTGGCCAGAGAAATGTGCTTGTGCTGTGACACAGATGTAAGCCTATGGAATCAAATGCACACATGTAAATCCCTCACACACACACACACACACACACAGGCTCCGGCTGGTGTTTCTCATGTGTATTGTGGCTGAGATTCATAACACACTTGTGCAGGTTTGCTCAGTTGGTTGCGGACATCTGTAGCTTCTGCTCCTCCGCAGGGCGACAGATGGTGCATTTGAGACACGAGACACACTGATCAGTAAAACGAAGAGAAAATAATAAGATTTCCACCAATCCAGACGCTTACATGTGAGAAAGCTTGCTTCATTTAGAAGGACTCGGCATGAAGTTCCAGGAGGAGCCTAATCATTCAGTCCTGTCAATCGTCGCCGCCGGCGTATATGAGCTGCAGTCACTGCGCCGTCCCAGCGATGATTCTTCCTGTACCTCTACTCCTCTTCCTCCTCATCCTCTTCCTCATCTTCCTCCTCCTCTTCCTCTTCCAGTTTGTAGTGTTATTTGTTATTTGCAACTTTGTTCTTATTTCTAATAACAACAATAACTCATGAACAGTACTATTGTCAATGAAATGAACTCTGGCAAACGCACCAGATGATCCCGTTCAGTTTCTCCTGACGTCCAGCATCAGACTCGTGCAGTGTTTGTCAGCGGTGTCGTGCTTATTCCTTTGAGTAGGTCAGCGTGTCCTTTCCGCAGAGCTGCATTCATTTGGTCCCGGCATGTCGGAGCAGACCTTGATTTTCCAGGGTTTCCGTCTCTGGTTCTGAGCCTCTTATGACTGAACAGACCTCGTATGGATTGGGGTCTGCTGGGATAATTGACCCCGACCTGGCCGCACCCGCGCACAGATATAACTCTCTTTCAGAGCAGGGGCTGCTGTGTAATTGAATTTAATTGGATTTAGCAGCTCACTGACCTTGTGGTCAAACTATCCTGCCCTGACAATGAGACCATGGGAAGATGGTGGCGCGATCGATCGCTGCGGCTGCTCCGGGTCCCAAAGACGGTGCTTTTATGTCGTTTAATGTCGTCTGTTCGTCTCCAAATAGTGTCAGTTTACCGCTAACTCTTAAGGAAATCACCCCAGAATTCATCTATGATCGCCAAAGTCTTTTGGATATCAGCAACGCTTACGTACACCAACTCTCGCCGGCGGCTACTGAGAAGCTACGAGGCCTTTGTCTACTGCTGGAGCCGGACCTCGAGACCGCGGCCTCGCCTACTGATGCTACCCGCACAAGGCAGCGCCGCAAGCGGTGTGAGAGAGGACGGAAGCGCGGTAAGCGCGGAGGTATACGAGCTAGGCTAAGAGCTAACCCCTCAAGACCGGCTCTTCCAACACTCATGCTCTCAAACGTCCGCTCTCTGGAAAACAAACTGGACTTAATTCAACTCAGTCGATCTACACAGCATGAGGCAAGGGACTGTTGCGTGTTTGTTTTCACCGAAACATGGCTAAACGACAACATCCCGGACTCCGCCATTCAGCAGCACGGGCTAACCAGCTTCCGAGCGGACAGAGATTCATCACTGTCTGGTAAGACACGCGGAGGTGGCTTGTGTGTTTATATCAACAAAGTCTGGTGTAACAATGCTGCGATATTATCAAAACACTGTTCATCGCTGGTGGAGTTTATGGTTGTGAAGTGTCGACCGTTCTATCTGCCGCGGGAGTTCACGGCCATTGTTATCGTTGCGGTTTACATCCCCCCCGTGTGCAAACGCTAAGGACGCGCTTCGTGAACTGTATAGCGCCATCAGTGAACAACAAACAAAAAACCCAGACGGCTTTTTCATCATAGCCGGTGACTTCAACCACGCAAACTTAAAGACAGTTTTGCCAAAGTTCTACCAACATGTGAACTTTGCAACAAGGGGAAACAACACACTGGACTTTGTTTACACAACAGTTAAGAACGCTTACAAGGCTGAACCCCGCCCCCACCTCGGGTACTCAGACCACATCACTGTTATGCTAATCCCAGCATATAGACCACTTCTCAAACTCACCAAACCGGTTGAAAAGCAGATCACAGTATGGCCAGACAATGCCACCTCAGCACTGCAGGACTGCTTTCAGTGCACAGACTGGAACATGTTTAAAGAGGCAGCCACCTACAACAACCACACAGACCTGAATGAGTACACTGAAACTGTGACTGCTTACATCAAAAAGTGCACTGATGATGTGACAGTCACCAAGACCATCACCACACGTGCAAACCAGAAGCCATGGATGACAGCAGAGGTTCGTGGGCTGCTAAAGACCAGAGATGAAGCATTCAGATCAGGAGATAAAGCAGCCCTCAAAACAGCAAGAGCCAATCTGTCCTGTGGCATCAAAAAAGCAAAATGGTCATATGCCCAAAAAATCAACAACCACTTCACAGACAGCAGAGACACACGGAGCCTGTGGCAAGCCATTCAGACCATCACTGACTACAAGCCCCCGCCACAGGCCTGTGATGAGGAGACATCCCTCCCCGATGCACTCAACCACTTTTATTCACGGTTTGAAATGAATGACACACCTGCACAAAAACTGCCCACACCTCCCAACGACCGGGCGCTCTGTCTGTCTCCAGCCGACGTAAGGAAGACCCTATCTAGGATTAACCCACGCAAGGCTGCGGGTCCTGACAACATACCTGGCCGTGTTCTGAGAGACTGTGCTGCACAGCTGACAGATGTCCTAACAGATATCTTCAACACCTCGCTGAGTCAGGCAGTCGTCCCCACGTGTTTCAAATCCACAACAATCATACCGGTACCAAAGAAATCGCCTGTGTCCTGTCTCAATGACTACCGTCCCATAGCACTGACTCCAATCATGATGAAGTGCTTTGAGAGGCTAGTCATGCATAACATCAAAACCAGCCTCCCCAACACACTCGACCCGCTCCAGTTTGCATACCGTCCAAACCGCTCTACAGACGATGCAATTTCCTCCACCCTCCACCTGGCTCTTACCCACCTAGAAAATAAAGACTCCTATGTTAGAATGCTGTTCATTGACTTCAGCTCGGCATTCAACACAATAATCCCACAACAGCTCATAAATAAGCTAAACCTGCTGGGCCTTAACAATTCCCTCTGTAACTGGATCCTGGACTTTCTAACTGGAAGACCTCAGTCAGTCCGTGTCGGCAACAACACCTCGAGCACTACAACACTGAGCACAGGTGCCCCACAAGGCTGTGTGCTCAGCCCGCTGCTCTTCACACTGCTGACCCACGACTGCACTGCCAAGTCCAGCTCCAACCACATCATCAAGTTTGCTGATGACACAACAGTGGTAGGTCTCATCAGCAACAACGATGAAACGCACTACAGAGAGGAAGTGGCACAGCTGGCTGAATGGTGTGGCACAAACAATCTGTCCCTCAATGTGGAGAAGACAAAGGAGGCTGTGATGGGCTTCAGGAGAAACTCCGTTGACCACCCCCCACTGACCATCGACAGCTCGACTGTGGAGAGAGTCAGCAGCACTAAATTCCTGGGGGTGCACATCACAGAGGATCTCACCTGGACCACCAACACCATGTCACTCTCCAAAAAGGCACAACAGCGCCTACACTTTCTCCGCCGGCTGAAAAGAGCAAGTCTCCCTCCACCCATCCTCACCACATTCTACAGAGGCACCATTGAGAGTGTGCTGACCAGCTGCATCACTGTCTGGTACGGGAACTGCAGTGCTGCTGACCGCAAGACCCTCCAGCGGACAGTGAACACAGCTGCAAAGATCATCGGTGCCCCTCTCCCCTCCATCCTGGACATCTTCCTTACACGATGCTCCAGCAAAACCAACAGCATCGTGAAGGACTCCACCCATCCCTCCCACAGTCTCTTCCAGCTCCTACCATCAGGAAGACGGTACCGGAGCATCAGAGCCCGCTCTGCCAGACGGCTCAACAGCTTTTTCCCCCAGGCTGTGAGAGCCCTGAACTCAAACCACCCCGCCCCCCTCTGAAACCCCATGCAAACCTCTACCTCCTGAACATGGACCACCCCCCACCCCAAACCTTACCACACCAAAGAAAAACTGTATGGAACTTTAATTATTTTTTTTATTTATTTTATTCTTATTTTTCTTTACACTATGGACACTCTCCTCTATGTGCACTATGGACACTTTACACTATGGACACTCACACTTTACACTATGTGCACTATGGACACTTACACTTTACACTATGTGCACTATGGACACTTACACTTACACACACTGCTGCGTGTGCACAATCTCACAAAAGACTCAGCAATATATGTATGTTTACATGCTCATGCACTACAAATCATCCTGCACTGTTCCCCAACCAGCTGCTGACTCAAATGTCTCTCTTTGCACATGTACAGTATTTGTGAAGCATTCGTATAGTTTGTATTTTGTATCTTCTATTTTGTAGTTTGTATAGGGTAATATTTATGTGAAGCATTCGTATAGTTGTATTTTTTTATCCTTTTTTCTTTTAGTTTGTATAGGGTAAATACTTATATATAGTATACTTATAGTTAAATCTGTTAGTAGTGTATAGGTTTATAGTGTTTTTTTACTTCATTGTTGTATGTCTGTATTTATGTAGCACCGTGGACCTGCGAGACACGACATTTCGTTCCACTGCATGTCCCCACATGTAGCGGAATGACAATAAAGCTCAACTTGAACTTGAACTTGAACTTGGAGTGTGAGAGGTGCGAGAAGATCCCACACACGCTTTATCCCACCAGTCCTGTGCTTATTAGCTCATTAATATTCCCCAGCCATCAATGCCAAGAGACTCAGACCGCGAAACCCAGTCAGACCGCTTCCTCTGATGGAAGGAGGTTTGAGGTCAGAGACATCGCGAGCGTTTGTTCCTCACCGTGTGTATCAAACCTCTGTTCCCATATTAGTCAGGCAGTTAGTTAACCTGTGGTCTAACTAACCTTCATTATTAAAGGCCTGCTGACATGTTTCTGATCCCAGTGTGGTGCGTCTGCTTTGAGAGTGTCAGCAAACACGTTTCTGCTCCTCAGAGAATCTTGAGCGCTTCTGTTTAACAGCTGCATTTACTGCGATACGTCTCATTTCCTGCGGTGTGTTTCCCTCAGGCTGGGTCTCTTCACTACACGTGTTTTGTTAGATATGTGTATTTGTTCGCCCATTGCTTTTCCCTTTGATGAAGATAAGCGTGTGTGGCGTTCAGGGCTTCGGCTATTTGTGTTTTTCAAAGATGAATCATTTCAGTCTTCCTTTCTTCTTTCCAGGTAGCCCTCAATAATTCATCGGTTGCCGTTCGTTTTGCTGGCAGCCTGTTGTTGTCTGTAAATGCTGTTCGCTCTGATGTTTTCCTGCACGTCATCTTTGAGTGATTCGCTCCCCTCGGGCTCTCGCTGCCCATCTGAATCCTGCTGACCCGTTCAGATGGGTCAGAACTCCAGCGCTTCTCTCATACTGACATCAGCAGATGTTCTGTCCACGTAAAACTAGGAATGACAACACTCACCCGGCTGATCGTTCAGAAGTGCATGTAAAGAATAAATCAGCGTAGAACAGAAGCCAGTGGAAACCAGTCAAATTTTCTTTCTCTTTTTCCACTTGCCTTTGTGTTTGTGGTTTAGTGCTTCATTAGTGCTTCAGGGGAAGTCGTGGCCTAATGGTTAGAGAGTCGGACTTGTAATCCGAAGGTTGCGGGTTCGAGTCTCCGGCCGGCAGGAATTGTAGGTGGGGGGAGTGAATGTCCAGCGCTCTCTCCACCCTCAATACCACGACTGAGGTGCCCTTGAGCAAGACACCGAACCCCCAACTGCTCCCCGGGCGCTGCAGCATAAATGCTGCACACTGCTCCGGGTGTGTGTTCACGGTGTGTGTGTGTTCACTGCTGTGTGTGTGCACGTTGGATGGGTTAAATGCAGAGCACGAATTCCGAGTATGGGTCACCATGCTTGGCTGAATGTCACTTCACTTCATGCCTGCAGCGGTTTCTGAAGGTTTGATGAAGTTGTTAGCAAAAACATGAGTACAGTTTTGGACAGTTGGAGGTCTTGAGCCAAGTTTTCTGTGGTTAATGCTCTGACTGTCTTTTTGCCATGACTTTTGCCATAGCTTTTAACCACTTCACAAGTGGTTCTATGGGTGAAAGAAGACAGTGATGACTAACAATAATAAGAGATGCCTACAATATTCAGTGCTTGACCCCTGATAATAATAATTCAATTTAAAGTTTTTTTAGAGGCATATTATAAAATGTTTCTTCCATATATTAATTATATTTGAACTGTAAAGGTCTGCTGTGCAGCACTTTGCTGAAAACAAAAGTAATTATTTCATTTTTGTTTGATTACATTGTCAATGATGTCTTCAATTGTTTCCCACAGTTTTTGATGATAATTTTGTAATAAACCATAAATCAATAAAATTTTATCCAACCAATTTAGAATTTCTGAAAATAAATAAAATAAAATAAAATAAAAAAAAGTCATGGGCCCCTATTGTAAAATGTAAAAATTTTAATTTAACCATAATTTATTAAATGGTTATAGTTTAATGAATTAAATTGTTTAGATGTGGTTGTGAATACTAAGGTGTATTTAAAGGGATAGTTCACTGAAAAATTAAAATTCTGTCATCGTTTACTCGCCCTCTACTTGTTCCGAAACTGTATGAGGTTCATTCTTCTGTTGAACATACAATATATTTTGAAAATTATTGGTAACCAAACAGTTGCTGGTAGCCATAGTATTTTTTTATTTATTTAAATATATATATATATATATATATAAAATGCAATTTGGATTTCATGGAGCTCTAGTCTGGCAGCTCCTTTGCAGAGAAACGGAAACAAAACTATCCTGATCTCTGCCAGAATGAC